>NC_136808.1:57034690-57084690 GCF_951216825.1 Electrona antarctica | reverse complement strand
CAATACGCCCAGGGTCAGTTACAATATTTAGGTCACATGACTCCCGGACCAAAATAAATCAGGATGTGAAATATTGTTAGGCCCGATGCCGGGATGGAGCTCCAGCTATAATGACACTGTGGAGGGGAGGGCGGGGGGGGGGGTGGGATGGGGGGGGGGGGGGGGGAGGAGAGGAGGGGAGGGGAGGGGAGGGGGGGGGTGGGGGGGGGGAGAGGAGAGGAGAGGAGAGGAGAGGAGAAAGAGAGGAGAGGAGAGGAGAAAGAGAAGAGAAGAGAAGAGAAGAGAAGAAGAGAAGAGAAGAGAAGAGAAGAGAAGAGAAGAGAAGAAGAGAAGAGAAGAGAAGAGAAGAGAAGAGAAGAGAAGAGAAGAGAAGAGAAGAGAAGAGAAGAGAAGAGAAGAGAAGAGAAGAGAAGAGAAGAGAAGAGAAGAGAAGAGAAGAGAAGAGAAGAGAGTAAGATGAGAATAAAATATTAGGTCCACAGAAGATTACAGAAAGATTACGAGCCATCCTCCGTTGATGGACTGTAACAAGTGGCAGGTTCACCCAATTTGATCTCCAATTAAAAAGGCATTTTAAATAGCCAAGAATTTCTCTAAAATGTCTGTAGTGCGGGTTCAACAAAGTATCTAAGCACAGCCGTGTTTGTTCACAACATTTTCCTTGTCCTTGTAATGTATTTGGGCCCGACGTTCTTTCTATCCATCCTGGTGTTGGTTCACATATGTTGTCGCCAAGAACGAGCTCAATATTTACAAAAACATACCACCGTCACTCTATTCTGAGTGATGTGGGCTAGAATTTAATGCCCACGAGAGGGCCGTCCCTAGCTTTTCAGACGCCGCCCTCCTCTTGGTGACGTTTTCACACGCTATAACCTACTGGTGATTATCGCTTGATTTTCATTCCATTCCACTACCACACAACTATTCCACAATCTCTGAATACTACATAGAGTCTGAAACTATGTCCCCTGAATTCAGAGAACGGGAAACTGTCACCTTTCATTTCGATTCACAAAATGATATTTAAAAAAATATATCAGTTTGAATTTCTGCTAAGCGGCAAGCTTTAGGCCTATTAGGCTTCGACTAATTTGATTTACATATAGGACAAGTTTGCGTGACTGCCAAGACAAAACCGAAGTGGGCGCACTAGCTCGAGGTTGTGGATCTGCTATCTTTGATGCTGTTGTGTGACACAGTAGTGAATATGATCAAGTAGGGAAATAAATAATAAAGTAGGGATAATTTGCAGGGGGGAAAAAACACAAAAGGCTTTTTTACAAATTGAACCAGACGGACCTCTATGGGTCTGTAACTCTGAGGCCCCTTTTCCACCGGTTGGTTCCCAATGGGAACCGGTTCAGTTCTTTTTGGTTCTTAGTCCATGAGCCAGAGCTCCAAAATTGGAACGTTAATTATGAATTGAGTGGGCAAAACCATACCTATATTAGATTGTTATCACCATGAAACTTCCCCAGTTGAGTACTTACACGAAGACAATGATTTATTGTATTACAATTTTTTACATTTTTAAATATGCAAATGAGGCATTATGTAGGAAAATATGCAAAATAATCAAAAATATGAAAAAGCTACTACTGTGGAAGGGTTATCAATGTATTAATTTACGTTGTACTTGTTTTGATCCTACAAACAATTTAATATAGGTCTAGTTTTTCCCACCAATGTTGGAGCTCTGGCTCATGGACTAAGAACCAAAAAGAACTGAACCGGTTCCCATTGGGAACCAACCGGTGGAAAGGGGGTCTGAGAGTGTACAACATGGAACTATTTGAACACTCTCAGAGTCAAATGAAGGCTGATGATTTTAGTGGGCAGGCAGCAGCACAGTCAGTGTCCCGTAGGGAGTTCATGGTGGTGTTTTGCTGAGCAACACCCGCCCCTTGTCCAAATGGACGGCACACGTCAGACCGAAAAGACAGATGAGCGGTTGGAACGGGCCGATTGAATTTCCTCTTAATAATAAAGCTTTTAAACTTTTAGCTGATTCAAACATTAGGAGCCCTGGTTCTGTCTGCGTGATATGTGGAGATGATGGATGGGCCCGCAGGATGGGTGAGCAGCTTGAAGGCATGAAAGAACCGGGAGATGTGTTTTCGAGGAGAGTTCAGGCTACAGGGATTTAACTCATTTCGGCGGGAACCCCTTTTGGTGTTAGCATTATGTTATGCTTTAGCTATTGAAAAATAGCAGATCTACAAGCTCATAGCGCGCCACCGAGTGGCGCGCTACGAGCTTGTAGGTCTGCTATTTTTGAAAAATCGTAGAACGACTGACATAGAAACATAGCTTTTTCAGAAAACTGTCAGGATGTAGAAGACATTTTTGGAATCTGATCTCAGGTCAAAATGGCTTAACTGTTGAAATCCTTGAGAAATTAAATGGTACAGTAATTCAGTACTCGTCGTCAACACTCGTCTTCACACACTGGCACGAAACAGGCAGACTATAGCTGTGCTCTCGATGCCTTTTTGTGTAGGCAGTGAGTGCTCAGCTGAAGATACAATTAATCCATTTTGGGCGGGAACCCCTTTTGGTGTTTTAAACATTATATGTTATAATTTAGCTATTGAAAAATAGCAGATCTACAAGCTCATAACGTGCCACCGAGTGGCACGATATGAGCTTGTAGATCTGCTATTTAAAAGTCGTGAAAATGTGGCGCAAATCTTTGAATATATTCTTCCAGAGCGAACGTTTTTTTGTCAAATCTTTGCTTCTGGGGAGGTCCCTGGAACAACATATTTTCAGATGGGGGTCGGCGGCCAAATACATATAATTCTAGGGGTCCGTGACATTAAATAGTTTGATAACCACTGATATAGAAACATGGGTTTTTCAGAAAACTGTCAGGATTTAGAAGTAATTTGTAGAATCGTTCCCAGGTCAAAATGGGTTAAGTAGGATTAAAATACCAACAAAGTGGGGAAAAAGCGGCACTCCAAAATAAAGGACGCACATTTCTTCTATTTATTGAGAGCGCCAACACATTTGGGCCTTAATTCCTGAAGAGCAGATTGAAAAGGCTCCGAGGCTCTGAGGAAGGCTGAGGTCAAAAGGCCTTCTCAATAAATAGAAGAAATGTGGGTATCTGTCTTGCATCCTGTATTTTGGAGTGGTGCTTTGTCCACGTCGGTGATATTTGAATCTCACTTGTATCTTTTGCTGCATCAGCACTCACTGTGGTATTTTAGCAACACCCTGCTTCACACACACACACACACACACACACACACACACACACACACACACACACACACACACACACACACACACACACACACACACACACACACACACACACACACACACGCACGCACACACGCACGCAAGCGCGTGCGCACACACCACACCACACCACACCACACCACATCACACCACACCACACCACACCACACCACACCACACCACACCACACCACACCACACCACACCACACCAACACACGCATCGCACACATGCACATTAGAACCTGGGAGCTGCCCAGCCAGTATAGGCCTACTGCTTATATAGCTTATATAGCTCTGGTCCATAGCTCTAATGCATTGCATTAGAGCAGCCTACTTTCCTTAGTGGGAGCACTCTGAGCCCCCCACCACACATATAAACGGTACTTTTTGGCCAAAAGGGGATTTTGTTTCCACCGGGAAAAAAAATACTTTTAGTTACTCCACTGCGCCTTCTACCGATATTGCCCAGAGAATTGCCTCATAGAGAATATTTTTCCTCAGGTGAAAAAAAATCCCTTTCTGGCCAAAAAGTACCGTTTATACGTGTGGTGGGGGGCGTCGCAGTACCCCCAAACCCCCCCCCCCCCCCCCCCCCTGACTGCGACGCTCTATACCGCTGCCCCATAGTTTAGGTGCACACATACTATGTATTCTGTTTACGTTTTCTTTGGTGCATCAATGTGGTGCGTCCATGCGTGTGCGCGCGCGTGTGTGTGTGTGTGTGTGTGTGTGTGTGTGTGTGTTTGGGTAATTAATTGGGGATCTCAGGGCCCATTCACAGCGCGGCTGACCCCTGACCTCTTTAACAAGCGGCTGTCCCCCCCACCCTCCCCTCCCTCGCGCCCGCCCGCCAGTCTCTCAATCTCACAGTGCGTTAAAGGAAATTAGTCACACACTTTACCACACACACCCTGCCCCTTTGTTAAGTGACTCCTGAAGACACACACACACACACACACACACACACACACACACACACACACACACACACACACACACACACACACACACACACACACACATGCACGCACATGCACGCACACACACACTTTTGTATATGCTTGTGAGCACATCAACATTTTAGGATGGCAATGTCATGAATGCCATTGCTATTTTACAAAAATAAATGTGTAGACCTTAGTGCACGATATACCAAATAAGAATAACCTCTGAATGCCTAATTCTATCCGTAACTCTTTTTTCCCCCTAATTTTGAGTCAAATTAACTCCTCAAATCGGACCACAACAACAACCATTCCTCTTGTCTGGACCTCACAATGTCTATTTCTTCAATTCTATAATTTATTGACAATGTTTTCTAGCCAATTAAGGCTCTTCATCTGGTCAAACAAGCAAGACCAGATGATTTATCCTTCTTTTTCTGATTTCACTTTCCAACCCAACACAATAAGTTAATGTGTGTATTCCATCAGTGTTTGTATTTCTACAATCTTACCATGCTTGTGGGGATGTAAGGTGCTCACAAGTATAGTATAATGAGTGTACGCACACACACACGCACGCACACGCACACACACACGCACACACGCACGCACGCACGCACACACACACACACACACACACACACACACACACACACACACACACACACACACACACACACACACACACACACACACACACACACACACACACACACACACACACACACACACACACACACAGGCCATTGTTAAGTGACTCCTGAAGTGTGTCAAAGAGGTTTCATGCTTCCCTTTAAACAGGTCTGCACTCGATCCCCTCCTGTGCACTGCATGGTGTAAAGTAACTAACTACATGTACTTGAGTACTAATACTTAATGCCCGCCGAGGGGTGCTTATGCTTAAGCTAGCCCCTCCTATATACAGCTTTTCGTCACAACACGTGTCACATTTGCCATTGACATAATTTAAGTCATATGGACGAGCAAATCAACTTTTCTAAACACAGTGCAACTGTTTTAATTCAGCTCGGGGCTTTTATATATATATATTTTTTTTGAGTGGTGTAAACCACTCCTACAACTGGCTTTGTTGTGCAGAAAAAATGAGAATGGTTGCTATGTTCACCCTGTTCACCCGGGTGTGATTTCATACAACTGGCATGTTTGTGCAGAAAAAATGAGCATGGTTGCTATGTTCACCCTGTTCACCCGGGTGTGATTTCATTACGTCAGACATGATTTCATTACGTCAGACAGGCTAAGACCTTACACCACTCAGTTCACACGGGTGTGATTTTTTTTATATATATATAAATCCAGTTGTCATCTTACATTTCATATATCTTGTATATATCTTGTTTATTTCTTTTCTAATAAAGTTGTATTTATTTTTGCTATACCTCTGCCCCCCATGTAAAGCGTCTTTGGGTACTAAGCGCTATATAAGTTTGAGATATTATTATTATTATTATTATTATATGATTGATAAGAGCGCCCCTCACTTCACACGGGTGTGATTTATTTTGTTGAAGGGCACTAGCCCCTCCTATATTCAGCTATTAATGTAGATTTTCGACAATGAATGGAGAATTTTACGTCGTAGCGTCTGAGCAAATAGACATGTTACGTCATAATGATGTACGATGATAAGAGCGCCCCTCACTTCACACGGGTGTGATTCTATTTTTTGACTTTACCTGAGTAATTCCATTAATCAGTACTTAACAACTCGGGTGCAAATATTGTATTATTATACTTACACTCCACTACGATTATTTGCAGCTTTTGCAGGTTAAAAGATAAATTAACCAATTAAGCCCTATTCTATAGTTCAGCTTTTTCCTGATATGATTTAGATTTTTTTGTTGTTATTGATGATATTGAATTGATTGCATAGGACCTAAATGGAAACAAGACCGCAAGGACTTGTTTTGGTGCTCTCCCTGAACTGAGTGTTTGACTGACTGTACATGTTGCTGTTTTTACATTCATGTTCTGGTGCTCTCCCTGAACTGAGTGTTTGACTGACTGTACATGTTGCTGTTTTTACATTCATGTTCAATAAACTATTCAATCAATCATTCAAAGCTATTTGAAAAGTGCAGAAGCTCCCATGCAACACCACGTGGAGGTCTTCTCTATATGTTCTGCATGCAACACGGCCGTGCGAGTGTGAATCAATTCAATTCAATTCAATTAAATTCAATTAAATTAAATTAAATTAAATTCAATTCAATTCAATTCAATTCAATTCAATTCAATTCAATTCAATTCAATTCAATTCAATTCAATTGGCTTTATTGGCATGAGAACACATACGTGTACATTGTCAAAGCAGAAAGCACAATACAACAATACAGCAATACAATCAAAACAGAAAATATGTACATTTGAAAGTCAGAATCTTCAATAGATCAATTTCTACCAAGATCACTGGATGCAGTTATAGTGCAGGAATACACAATGATTAGTCTTTAGGGTGGTTGTGTTCCGTTTGATATCCTTCTCCTATAACAGCAACTCATGAATCAGGCTCTACTCAACCTTGGCTTGTCGTGACTCCTGGAGAAAACAAACCACAAAGGAACGCCTGCTCTGCCCCCCCCCCCCCCCCCCCCCCCCCCCCACACACACTGGGAACGGACAGAATGCTTAACCCACTTCTTAATAATGTCCTCTTTTCAGGTTCACCTTTTGGTCGATTTCTTTATTTTGTAGAAAGCCTCAAAGGCAAATAATTAATCAATCAAATGTTTATTTGAATTCCATTCATAATTATCCACCATTGATAAACAATGAACAATAGACAACTATACATGGTCACAACCTGTGAGCTTTGTCAATCTTCAAATTCTTTTTAAAGAAACGTTCATTCTTATTTTTTTTATTGTCACTTTTTTGTAATTTGCCCAACAATAAGTATGCCAGGGTAATGTGGTTAAATCAACAACCTCAGGTGTTCCAGAAACTCTTAACACTAGAGAAGGGCACAAACTTATATAAAGCAATGTTTGCGTCGATATTTCACTTCTCAGCACACTGTATGAATTCATATATACTTCTTCAATCAATAGTGGCTGACGTTGGTATCCATGACAATGTTCTTTCTGTTGTGCTTCTGAATACCTTTTTTCTAAAATTCAACAAACAGCTACAGCCTTGTAAAATGACTGTAGTGTGGCGACAGTTTGTGTTTCTTAGTAAATAACAAGGGAGTCAATTTCAGATAGATGGTGAGAGATTTGAAAAGAAAACGCTGCAGACAGAAACGAAACAAAAAAACAGAAAGAAAGAAAGAAAGAAAGAAAGTTATCACAATAAGTTAATAGAACTTCTTTATACGGTGCAATGAATGACAAACAACTACAACATTCATTTAGCATGCTGGAGTGAGCCATTATCCACTGAAGCACACTTGATAAAGCCTATACTTCATTGACCTGTATTGATTAAAACAACTTTATTAGAGAAGAAATAAACACTAAAGGCTAAGGTATAAAAACATTAAAATCTGTGAAAAAGAGTTAGCTAGGGAAAGTAATATTGAAGAGGTGGGTTTTGAAGGTTTGGAGGATGGAGGCATCTCTTGAGTGTTTTGGGGAGTGCATTCCACAGGGTTGGGGCAGCAAAGATCAAAAGCTCTGTCGCCCCACATACAGAGTTCGGTCTTGGGGGCGTCGAGGAGGTTAGCATCACCAGACCTGAGGGAGCGGGAGGGGACATGACGTTTTAGGAGGTCACAGAGGTATGGGGGAGCCAGGTTGTTTGGTGCTTTGTAGGTGGTTAGGAGTGTTTTGAAATGGATTCTTTGTTTGACGGGGAGCCAGTGAAGGTCACGGAGGACTGGTGTAATATGATCTCTGGAACGGGTACTGGTGAGCAGGCGGGCAGTTGAGTTCTGGACATATGGGATGCAAGCATGGATGAGTGTTTCAGATGCAGAGAATGACAGAGAGGGTCGGAGACGGGCAATGTTCTTGAGGTGGAAGAAGGCAGTTTTGGTGACTTGGTTTACATGGGGGAGGATGAAAGGGTGGGGTCAAAAATGATTCCAAGGTTGTGGACGCGGATGGAGGGTGTGACAGTGGATCCATCGAAATCTTGGGTGGACTGGTGAGGGAGTTGGGACCGATGATGATTATTTCCGATTTATTGCAATTGAGTTTGAGAAAGTTATTTTGCATCCATGTTTTTATATCTGTGAGGGTGTGGGTGGTGGGTGGTTGGAGTGATGGCTTGGGTGGAGAGGTACAGCTGTGTGTCATCGGCGTAGGAGTGGAACTGAAGTCCATGGTAGTGGAGGATCTGACCAAGTAGATCTAGTAGCCTAGATAAGCTCTTATATAGAACTACTAGCAGTTTTTGGAAAGATTTCACCCATAAGGAATCAGTCATTTCTCATTGTGAGCATAGATGCTTGTAATAATGTATATCCGCGCATGCGTGATGTTCATACATATGACCTTCTGATCCCCCAACCCTCTCACACACACGCATGCATGCATGCATGCACGCACGCACACACACACAGTCACACACGTCACACACGTCACACACACACACACACACACACACACACACACACACACACACACACACACACACACACACACACACACACACACGACACAAGATGATTGAAAGTGTCTGCCAGTTATTGATCACCAGACAGAGAAACTTGCTAAAAGTCTCACGGCTAACCCTGGCGGGCCGGACGCGCCGTAGATAATGATACGTAATGAGCTAATGACGTGCTAAAATATTTAGTGGAGTCTAAATCAGGTAGCACTATTAGAGGTCACGGGGGTCATTAGAGAGCGGTCTGAGGGACGGCGCTTCGATTAGCAACACCCACCACCCTGGTCTTAGTTGGCCCCCAGAGCTGGACACCATGCACCACATCTGTTGCACACGCACGCACGCACGCACGCACGCACGCATGCACAAACGCACGCACTCACGCACGCACACGCACAATTGTTTTGCTATACTATTGAGGACATTAACATTTGAGGACCACAATTCCAAACAATTATTTTTTTAAAAACGTATACACCCTAAAGCCGAAATGAGCCGATCTACAAGGTCACAACGCGACACTCTGCGAGGCATCGTTAGCTTGTAGATCTGCTGTTTTTGGTGCATGACTGACAACATTAACGGCGTAATTAACTCTGACCTCTAAATGTGGAATCCTCTAAACCCCGTTTAGGGCCCCGGTCTCTAAACTGAATCAGTTTCCTAATTGTCAGCCAAACAACCCAAATCTTTTTAGCCATAAAACCACTATTTATTCTCTTGTGAGGATGAAGAAAACTGTCCTCACAATGTCAAATTCTCAACTCTTTCTGGGGACATTTGGCGCTCACAAGTATAGTAATACAAGTACACACACACACACACACACACACACACACACACACGCACGCACGCACACGCACACACACACACACACACACACACACACACACACACACACACACACACACACACACACACACACACACACGACACAAGCAAGGGCACACACAAACACACTCACAATCAAGGGCACACTGACACACACACAGGATACCAAGGCACACTTAGACACAGACACACACACACACACACACACACACACACACACACACACACACACACACACACACACACACACACACACACACACACACACACACACACACACACACACACACACACACACACACTCATGGTCAAATACACACAGAGAATAGACCCCTACTACCCCCCCTACTCCCACCCAAAAAGAAAAAGAAAAGCACAAGCCCCTTAGTATTAGGAGTTGGCCCATTGATCGCTCAGCTTTTAAGAGACTGACCTTTTGGAGAGGGCTCCACTGGCCTTGATAAATCTGATCTGGGGCCATCTGTGTCTGAGAGCGAGCAGCTTCACTAGGATGGCACCCCAGAGAGGAGAGAGGGGAGGGGAGGGGAGGAGAGCGGGGGAGAGGAGAGGAGAGGAGAGGAGAGGAGAGGAGAGGAGAGGAGAGGAGAGGAGAGGAGAGGAGAGGAGAGGGTCAAATGAAAGCAGAGGAGACAGAAGGAAGGTAGACACTATTTTATCATTAAAGTGTTGATGGGCAGTGCATGGACAAAGTACTCAACCTCAGTCAAAGTATAGATAGGCTTACCCCAGTTCAAATATTACTCAAGTGAACCACATCACATTGTCAAATCTGTGCTTGAGTTAAGGGATGGAGTATACTTGCATGCTGTTTTAACATTTGTTGACATTTTCCAAAGAATTTTCCAGAAATCCTCAGTAAATATGAATGAATGTGAAAGTAGCTTTGTGAGCTTCTTCAAGCTCACAATTGTGTTCCATCCATCCATCCATCCATCCATCCATCCATCCATCCATCCATCCATCCATCCATCCATCCTTCCATCCATCCATCCATCCATCCATCTTCAACTGCTTATCCGTAGTCGGGTCGCGTGGGCAACAGCTCCACCAGAGAGCTCCAGATTCCCCTCTCCAGAGCAACATTAGTAACTTCCTCCTAGGGGATCCTGAGGTGTTCCAAGGCCAGTGTGGTGATGTAATCCCTCCATCTGGTCCTTGGTCTGCCCCGGGGTCTCCTCTCAGTGGGTCGTGCATCGAGGACCTCCCTATGGGAGATGCTCGAGAGGCATCCTAATAAGATGCCCGAACCACCTAAACTGTCTCCTTTCCAGGCGAAAAAAACAGCGACTCTACTCCGAGTCTCTTCTCACTCTATCTCTAAGGAAGATGCCAGCCACCCGTCGGAGAAAACTAATTTTGGCCGCTTGACCCACACTTCATAACCATAGGTGAGAGTGGGAACCAAGATTGCTCGGTAGACAGAGAGCTTTGCCTTCTGGCTCAGCTCTATTTTCATCACAACAGTGCGGTACAGCGACTGCAATGACCCTGTTGCTCCGATTCTCCGGCTGATCTCCTTCTCCGTCCTCCCCTCACTCGTAAACAAGACCCAGAGATACTTAAACTCCTTGACCTGGAGTAATGTCTCATTCCCATACTTGGACTGCACAATCCATCAGTTTCCTGCTGAGAACCATGGCCTCAGATTTGGAGATGCTCATAATCCTGGCGGCCGTACACTTGAGTTCTGTGAGAACCGAAGGTCTTGGACCGATGGTTCCATCAGGACCACATCATCTGCAAAAAGCAGTGAAGCAACCCTTAGCTCACCGAGCCGTATACCCTCCCTACCACGACTTCGCCTCGAGATCCTCCATGAAAATCACAAACAGGATAGGTGACAATGCGCAGCCCTGGCGGAGGCCAACCCCCACCGGAAACGAATCCGACTTACTCCCGAGCACACGGACACAGCTCTCGCTTTGGGAGTACAGAGATTGGATGCATGGCCCTCAACAAGGTCCCCCTCACCCCACACCTCTCACAGAACCTCCCGGGGGCCCCGGTCATGTGCCTTCTCTAAATCCACAAAACACATAGAATGGATATGCATACTCCCAGGCTTTCTCCAGGATCCCTGCGAGATCTCGTCAGTTGTTCCACGGCCAGGACGGAATCCACATTGCTCCTCTTGAATCTGAGGTTCGACTTATCGGCAGGACCCTCCTTTCCAGTACCTTGGCGTAAACTTTCCGGGGGAGGCTGAGAAATGTGATACCTCTGTAATTGGCACATGTATCCCCCTTCTTAAAATTGTGTTGCCGTTGTTATTTCATAATGTACTTTTCACTTACTAGAAATGTAGTTGAGTCAAAAGTAGGCTACAATATTTGTAGTGGAGTGAAAGTAAAGAACAGATATATAAAGCCTACTTAAAGGTCTCATGACATGCTTGCACACTTTTAAAGTCTTTATCCTGGTCCTTCAAACGTGTATTAACCGTTAGCCCGCCTTTCACGTAAAGCTACGTGAATTGGATTAATCTGGCCCAGCGCCAAACCCGTGAATTGGATGCTACTCACATTAGCATTGGGTTGCTAGCTGGTGTTGTCAATAACATTGGAGCGCACCTTGATCTCTGCAGTCTGCACGCATACACATCCATTCTATCTGTTTCTTTCAAGGTTTATTCCACGGCCAATAGCCGACGCAGGTTTGTATGTGCTCTTTCCAGCTGCATTGGGGGGGGGGGGGGGGGGGGGAATCACACCTGTGTGAAGTGAGGGGCGCTCTTGACGTCGTACATCATCCAATAAAAAATGAATATACTTGTTAGAGCCAATTTAGTTATTTCTATCTTATTTATTGGTTTGTTTGGACACTCGTTGCTGCCCCCCGCTGTTTGGGCTATGAAATAGTTGCCACAGGCCCACAGCTCACACGGCAGGAAGGAACCCCTTGATAAGGAAGAGAGAGAGAGGGTGACACCCGTGTGAGCGAGGACGTGTGAGCGAGGACGGCAGCAAACTTTTTTTTTGTTTTGACCACACAAACAAGTCCACAACACAATAGAAATGAAGAAATACGAAGGAAATAATTAATAATAATAATAATAATAATAATAAAACTTTATTTGTATAGCACCTTTCATGACATGAAATGCAGCTCAAAGTGCTTTACACAAAAAAGAAAAGAAAAGCAGGGCATAAACAATACAGTGAGGACATGAATAACATTTTTTTTAAAAAGACAGATAAATCAATTAAAAGCAAGGGTGTAAAAGTGGGTCTTGAGCTGAGCTTTAAAAATGTCTACAGAGGCTGCCTGTCGAAGGTACAGTGGGAGTTTGTTCCACGCCGTCGGCCCGTAGAAGCAAAAAGCTGCTTCCCCGTATTTTTTAGTTGCCATTTTTTTAGGCAAAGCGAGCAGGCCAGCAGTGGAAGACCTTAGGGGGGCGGTTTGGGACATATTTCGGCAGGCAGTCATGTAGGTAGGAAGGTGCGAGACCATTGAGAGCTTTATAAACAAGTAAAAGAATTTTAAAATCAATCCTAAAAACAACCGGAAGCCAGTGCAATGAGGCCAAGACTGGAGTAATATGTTCTCTCATCTTAGTTCTAGTTAAGACTCTGGCTGCTGCATTTTGGACAAGTTGTAATCTGTCAGTTGATTTCTTAGGCAATCCAGAAAAAAGTGCATTGCAGTAATCAAGCCGAGAAAAAACAAAGGCGTGGATTAGCGTTTTTGCATCGTCCAGTGACAAATAGGCTCTGATTCGTGCAATATTTCTAAGATGAAAAAAGGCAATCTTGGTAACATGATTAATGTGTGAATTAAAATTCAGTTCAGAATCAATAGTGATCCCCAAGTTCTTTACTGTACTGTTACTTTCTACAGTCAGGTTGCCAAGTCTGCTTTTTATCGATTCTTTCTGTTCACTAGAACCGATTATGAGAACTTCTGTCTTATCCTCATTTAGCTTGAGAAAGTTCTCACTCATCCAGCATTTAATGCTAGACAGACAGGTCAACAGCGGGTCTAAGGCACAGAGATCATCTGGATCTACAGAAAGATATAGTTGGGTATCATCAGCATAGAAATGAAAATTGACTCCGTGATTGGTAATGAGTTCTCCCAATGGCAGTATGTACAGGGAGAATAACAGAGGACCAAGAATTGAGCCCTGTGGAATACCAGAACTGATGTTGTGTTTGTCTGAGTCAAACTCAGCTAGATTGACAAAATAGCTTCTGTTTGTTAGGTAGGAGGAAAACCAGGACAGGGCCGTGCCAGACAGGCCTACCCAGTGCTCCAGACGCTGTATTAAAATTGAATGGTCAATCGTGTCAAATGCAGCCGTTAGATCTAGAAGTAAAAGAACGGAAACATGTTTCTTGTCAGCAGACACCCTAAGATCATTCATTACTTTTACAAGTGCTGTTTCTGTGCTGTGGCCTTTCCTAAAGCCAGATTGGAATTTGTTATGCACATTGTTGTTCTGTAGAAACACATCCAATTGATGAAAGATGCATTTTTCTAAAACCTTGCCCAGAAAGGGCAGATTAGAAATGGGTCGGTAGTTACCCAGCACAGAGGGATCAAGATTGTGTTTCTTGAGTAAGGGCCTAACTACAGCCGTCTTCAGTGAGTCTGGAAAGACGCCTGATTGTAGAGAGCTGTTTACAATTTTTAGGATATCTCCAATCACACTGTCTAAAACCTCTTTGAGAAAGGTGGTGGGAATTGTGTCCAATGAACAGGAGGATGATGTCATCTGAGATATGGTTTTTCGGAGTTCGTCTTCATCAATTGTACAGAAAGACAATAGGCTCCCCCTGGAGAGATCAACCCTGGCACCATTAGCTGCTGTTAGAGGGCTTGAGCTAGCAGCAGCACCATTCATAATATCAGCTCTAATGTTACAAATTTTGTTATCAAAAAAGCATGCAAACTCATTACACTTAGCTTTAGAGGCCGGGAACGACTGCTTGTAGGACTGGGGGGGGGTTTAAAAGTCGTTCAATGGTAGAGAATAAGACTCTGGCATTTTTCTTGTTCTCATTAATAATGCCAGAGAAATAAGCCTGCCTTGCCAGACGCAGGGCTTTGTTATAGGTGACTGTGGACTTTTTAAGAATCTCTAGGTGGATGGTGAGTTTGTTTTTTCTCCAAGCTCGCTCAGCTCTACGACAATCTTGCTTCAGTGAACGTGTATGCTCATTTATCCAGGGTGTTACTCTGGTGTTCTGTTTCTTTTTAGTTTTCATAGGAGCCACTATGTCAAGAGCTGACTCTAGTTTAAGATTAAACATTTGGACCATATCATTCACTGGGGGAGTATCGGATAGGGGGGGGCCCAGATGACGAGAGAACTCGTTGGCTGCAGATGAGCTAAAAAAACGCTTTTTTATAGTATATTCAGTGATGTTTTTCTCTAGATCAGAGACAGTCATATTAAAACACAGCAAATAGTGGTCTGATAGCTCAGGCATTTCAATAGTCCTTTCAACAGTGATGTTCAGACCTCTAGAAATCACCAGGTCCAGAGTGTGCCCCTGTTTATGTGTAGGCCCAACAACATGTTGGATGAACTCAAAGGAGTGCAATAACTCTAAGAAACCCAGAGCCACCGCATTTGAAGCATCGTCCAGGTGTAGATTAAGATCGCCCGAGATAAGAGTTCTGTCATAGTTAGTGGAACAGATAGATAAAAGTTCTGATATTTCTGTTAGAAATACAGCTTTGCTGCACTTTGGAGGACGATAAATGCTGATCATTGGGATAGAGGACTGACCCTGCAGTATTGTGGCCTGGTATTCAAAGGATGAAAAGCTGCCGAGAGTCAGAGCCTTGAATTTTAAAGTGTCTGAAAAAATGATTGCCAGTCCACCTCCTTTCTTAGCCTCGCGAACAGAGTGGATGAAACTGTAGTTTGCGGGACAGGCTGGCGCTAGGAGAACAGCTCCATCCGAGCCAAGCCATGTCTGTTAGAAAGATAATATCTAGCTTCTCTTTACATATTATATCATTTACAGAAGAGGACTTATTTGTTAATGACCTGATGTTAAACAAGGCAAGGTTTAGCTTGTTATCAGATTTTTGGGGACTGTGATGCCTGTGAGGTACATTAACCAAGCAGCATTCTCTCTTCAGGCTACTCCTTGTCTTGGACAATCTATTTGAAATGACAGTGGAAATGTTGTGAACCTCAACCTGTACGGTGATTGAAACACCAGGCTTTCTAGAAGCAAGGGGTCCATACATGTTTGTTGCTACGCATAATGGACCCTGTTCATATCAGTGATCAAATGTATTTTCTAGGCTATATGGGCGTGGCATATAGCGTGGGATTAACTCTGGCCATGGTATCTCTCCCTGTGGCCATAGTACCTCTCCCATCTCTCCCTGTGGCCATGTTACCTCTCGCATTTTGGGCTGTTGGGCTGGCCGTATGGTAAGGGGGGTCAGCCTTACTCCAGCGTTTATCAGGTCCATCATGCCCGGAGTGAATTTGAGGTGATGTATTGGTGAAGGAGTTTGAAATTCCTCCATTCGACTGTAATTGATGGACCTCTCGGCGGCCTCAGTATCCTCTCCACCAGTGGACCCTGTGACTTCACGCTCTGTGAGTTTATCTCCACCAGGGGGCGCTGTGACTCCACGCCCTGTGAGTTTTCCTCCACCAGGGGGCGCTGTGACTTCACGCTCTGTGAGTTTTTCTCCACCAGGGGGCGCTGTGACTCCACGCTCTGTGCGTTTTTCTCCACCAGGGGGCGCTGTGACTTCACGCCCTGTGAGTTTTTCTCCACCAGGGGGCGCTGTGACTTCACGCCCTGTGAGTTTTTCTCCACCAGGGGGCGCTGTGACTTCACACCCTGTGCGTTTTTCTCCACCAGGGGGCGCTGTGACTTCACGCCCTGTGAGTTTTTCTCCACCAGGGGGCGCAGTGACTTTACGCTCTGTGCGTTTTTCTCCACCAGGGGGCGCTGTGACTTTACGCTCTGTGCGTTTTTCTCCACCAGGGGGCGCTGTGACTTCACGCTCTGTGCGTTTTTCTCCCCAATAGTCACAGACTTCATAGACTTCATAGGGGATAGTGAGTTTTTTAGGGGGCCCTGCTTCATCGGGGGTGAGTTCATAGGGGGTGAGTTTTTCAGGGGGCCATGCATCACCAGGGGACCATGCATCACGCTCTATGTAGTCACAGCAGATGCAGATATACCAGGGGGGATGCACTTCCTCTTCTCCATCAGAGGAGGACCACTCTTCTGCATCAGTCCAGAGCACATCAGGAGGAGTTGTGTGTTCACTTGATTTGACTTCTCCACCAGGAGGAGCTGTGGGTTCACTATCTGTGGTATTCCTTGTTTTGAGAACATCCTTGGCGAGGGGGAGAAGCTTGGCACCCGCCGCCACAATATTATCTGTTTTGGCTAGGGCGCTATCTCTTGATTCTATGTTGTGGAACAAGTTGCTGGAGAATAGTTTAACCCCCAGCTTGTTTAGGTGAATTCCATCAACAAAGAGGTGCCTACGATCAAAGAAGAAATTGAAGTTGTCAATGAAATTGAATGATTCTTCTGTGCATGCCGTTGAGAGCCATTTGCTGAGTGCATACAGTCTGCTGAAACGTTCACATCCAGTCATCGGAGGTAGTGGCCCGCTGATCCACACGTCTAAATCTAGGGAGCTGAGGGTGTGGAATAGGGCTCTGAAATCATTTTTTAGGATTTCTGACTGTTGTTTTTCTGTATCACGTGTACCGATGTGCAGTATCAGTGTTTTCACCATAGGGTGTGCAGCAACAACATCAGAGATTCTGTCATTCAAATCAGAGACTGTGTCTTTGGGAAAGCATAGAACTTTTGCTTTTCTCTTTTTGTTACTTTTAACATATTTCACAGCCTGATCACCAACAATCAGGAATTCATTAATTTGGTCTCCATTAGCTCGCCTTTCATTTGCTGTGATGTTGAATCTTACCCTGCTCGGTGTGGCGATATCTCTGTCGTTCATCTGGAGCAGTGGGCTGAATCTGTTAGCCACCTGCACATTCTCCATATGGGGAGATATGATTTTTGATCTGCTTTTCACAGTTTTCCAATTTTGAAGGGGGGTGGACGAGGCTCTGAGTCGGGCTGGTAGCGTAGGCCAGCTGGTCTTATCGGGGCTCCGAGCTCTTCCAGTTAGTCGTCCTTTCAAGTCCTGTACGCCGTTCTCTCTGTTTGTAATCACAGTGGATATACCGGGGGGGGAGACACCCCCAGTTTTTCGTCCTTTCATGTCCTTTGGCCTTGCGCCGAGAGAACTCCAGGCGAATGTCTTATCCTGCGTGCGGTTCTCCTGATTCCCATGTTGTTGTTTTACTTCCAAATTAACTTTTAAATAGTGTAATTCCGCTTCGAGCACTGCAATCTTTTGAAGCAGTTTCTGAAAGTCCTTTGAAGATATGACAGGGAACATCGCGGTGCTGGCTATTTGCCAAGTATCCAGTGCTAGTTAGCTATAGCTATGTGCCACGTACCCATTCACTGGAGGTAAAAAAAGAGTATTTTGCAGTATGGCAAAAGCTTCGTTCTATAGAAGAAATACAGTCCCATCGGTTTACAAGTAACGAGGATCCACTTGTAGTTTCTCAAAGAAAAATAAAACATTGATATCAGTTGAAGAATGCAAGCATAGGCGAGAGCAGCGGAGCGAAGCGTCCTCAGTGTACGAGAGCAAGCAGCAAAAAAAAAAAAAATTAAGAAGAGAATAGTTTTTTGTTACGTTATATTGAACTCTCACATTTACACAGATTTATACACATACACACAGCGAAGCTGATCGTTTGGAGTTTGTTTGTTTTATAAACAACGCTGTGTGATTGCAAACAATGAATGGACCCTTGAATGTGCGTCTCAACTAGGCCTACTACACCGTCTCCGTGCTGGCGACTTTAAAACTAAGGTATAGGTAGTCTCCATAACAATACTTCTTCATGAATTAATTTGTCAACTTATGTTATTATCTTTTAACCATGATACAATGTTTACCATGATCATGTAAGATGACAACTGAATTTGATTCGTTAGCTGATTTGCTGGTCTACATATGACGTAAATTCTCCTTTCATTGTCAATGGCAAATGTGAGACGTGACTGGACGAAAATCTGTATATACAGTAGGAGAGCGCCCCTCAAAAAAATAAACTTTGCCTGAGGGTGTCGCTGTCGAGTGAATTTGCCTGTCAATCATCACCTATGCCCCCCCCCCCCCCCCCCCCTTCCTCCTCCAGGGGGAGAGGGATAGGGGAGGGGAGGGGCTGAGAGGACTCCCCATCATCCAAGCGAATATAGAAACTGCAGACTTTCTATTCCTGGACAGTTAGCACACTATAATGGAAGCCATTTTTTTTCCACATTAGCAAAAAAAATGAAATCTTGTTAATTAAATCTAAATAATAAACCCTGCCCAATGATGATATATATATATATATCACTGGTATAGGCGGGTTTCTGAACAGTCCACAGTCCTCCGCAGGTAGGCTACACACAGACTTAGTAGAAAGAAATTGTACCATTTTATCATGAGCATTACAGTGAAAACCAATTATACGAAGGTTGAAAATGGGCGAAGTCGTCCTTTAAGTGCAATACTCAAGTATATGTACTAAAGTTACTTTCCACCACCACTAGTTTATTACGAAGGCGCTGACGGGTTATTAGGCACAGCTGTTACAGACTGTCTCGGTTGTTTTGTGTGCCAGTTAACTCTGTGCCTGTCGATCTGCAGGCCAGTGCTGGAGTTTATAAGCACTCTGTAGAAAGCCATCTGATAGCCTATCAATAGCAACGGCTTAATTGCACAATGACTATTGACAGTGGCTTTAAACATCTCAGAGATCATCCAGAATGGCCTAATGGGGATTGGATTGTCTACGTTTTCTAACGCTTAGCTGTTGTGGTCAATCTGTTCCAGCGGACCGCGGGCATGCGGCGCTCCGCGAGGCAAAGTCAATTGAGGGCACTTATTTTTCTGCTCCTGTGTGTGCCCCCAAGTACGTTCTTCCATCTCCATCTGCCCTCATGTTATACTCTCTTTTTTTTTTTACAGTAAATAGATCAGTGTGGAATTGGATTTATTTGTAACCTCTGTTGATCCTTTGATTTGATGACTTTGATAGTGGTTGGGCCAGTTCCTTACGGAAGTTTGCTCCTATTATAGCTATACTGGCTTTTCAAGGACTCAATGTAACTCGATTTATACTTGGTAGCATGATAGTGTCGCTCGGCGAAAAGCGCAGATCTACAAGTGCACAACGTGTCACATGATGTGATCTACAAGCATAGATGTGAGTCACATCAACGTTGCTTGCCTTGTAGATTGTACGTTGACTATTCTATTCATATTAATGAATGTTAAGAATAGTTTTCTTTTTTTTTCATCAATAATCATTTAAAAAAACTTAAATGTTATGGAATCATAAAAAAAAATCATTAAATGTCAAGTTATCGCATAGGCCTTCAGTAGCTGTGTTGTCATTCCTATAAATAGTTAACAATATGTTTAGCCTTGTGTAGCCAGCCTTCATCTGCCTCAGTGCCTTTGCAAAAGGGCCGATTCATACTCCTATTTTACCGCTGTTTCGGCTCTTTAGTGCTGAAATGATTTTGGCTCGTCAGAAATTTTCAGTAGCACCGAAGAGCCGACTTCAGGACCGTACCCGCCCCCCCGAACCTCAAATGACGTCACATTGTAGGCTCTACAGAGCCGAACCGACTTTTATTCGGCTCTAAAATAGGAGTATGAATCGGCCCTAAGTCTGGCCCCTCTCAATTGTGGGAGGACTTCACGGCCGAAATGGTGACGAGCCAACCAGATTTTTTTCTGGAACCAGGCTATAACCAACCAGGGCCCAGTATTCAAATATGGGGCGGGACATTGTGGGGGAAAAATTGAACACTGAGAGGGACAAGACTAATATCCATGCAGTGATATTAGTATTGCTACGCGAGGCTACAATATGTTAGGGGGATTATTGTCCTGGTATTTCAGTTTGTTCAGCTAAAACAGAAGAAAATAGTGAGGGGCGCTCTTATCATCATACCTCATCATGCATCATCTCATACTGGCCGATCAGAATGCCTGTTGCCTGCAGGTTAGCTGATTTGCTCATTTACATATGACACATTTTCCCTTCAATGTCAATGGCGTTTAATGTTTTGATTTATGTCATATTTAGCGGAATTCTGACGTAATTTCTCCGTTCATCGTCAATGGCAAAACGTGAGACGGGCGGGGACAAGATTTAGCGGACATTGACCGGAATTCTCTTACCGTGGTCATTTGCACATTTTGAGACGTGTGGGGACAAAAGCAGTTAATAGAAGGGGCTAGCAGCCCTTAAAACCCATTTTGGGCGGGAACCCCTTTTGGAACCCCATTATGATATGCTTTAGCTATTGAAAAATAGCAGATCTACAAGCTTGTAGCGCGCCACCGAGTGGCGCGCTACAAGCTTGTAGGTCTGCTATTTTTGAAAAATAGAAGAACGACTGACATAGAAACATAGCTTTTTCAGAAAACTGTCATGATGTAGAAGACAATTTTAGAAGCTGATCTCAGGTCAAAATGGGTTAAAAAAAACACCTTTTATCCATGTTGACCGGGGTCCCCTATGGCTCTTCATACTAGTTCCACCGTCCACTCCTAGTATGCAAGAGTTGCCAGTTTGAAATCCCCATGTGCTTCTATTGTGGAGGTGCCGTTGAGCAAACGTATCCTCTTTCTGAACAGTGGAGTTGCTCTTAGCAGCAGTGTGCATGTGTGTGAGTGTGTGTGTGCTTGTGCACGTGTGCGCGTGTGTGTTTGGGGGAATGCATTGAATAATGAATGTCTAATTTGAACGTAGTGACGGCCAATCATGACGAGGCACAGCAACTACCAGCCTTTCATTCACGTCTTCATTTGCACATCAAAGTCCACGAATACTGATAAGCGACGCGCGCGCGCACACACACACACACACACACACACACACACACACACACACACACACACACACACACACACACACACACACACACACACACACACACACACACACACACACACACACACACAAATTTCACTTAACTATGTTGCTGCTATTTACTTTACTTTATATAGTCTACTGTTCTATTTGAATACTTTGATTATGCAAATATTAAAGTTGTCAGATTTAGAATATTGTTGGTTCTTTCAGATACATCTGTGTGTGTGTGTGTGTGTGTGTGTGTGTGTGTGTGCATGCGTGTAGACAGAGCGTCATGTTTACCCACCCTGCAGTGACCGACCACGACTGAACAACACACAACCAGCGTTCCGCACACAAAGCCTCACATGAAGCTAAACTTCAACCCTTAACGCACGCACGCACGCACACGCGCACACACACACACACACACACACACACACACACACACACACACACACACACACACACACACACACACACACACACACACACACACACACACACACACACACACACACACACACACACACAGTGTGATTATGGGCTATTGTGTGTAGATTATGAATACTTTCCGGATGCAAAGTGGAATTTTATTCCTAGCATTTTTCTCAAATGTATTAAAAATAAAAAACTGAAATCTCACATGTATACATAAGTATTCACACTCTTTGATATGACACTCAAAACTGAGCTCAAATGCATCCTGTTTTCACCGATTGTCCTTGAGATGTTCATACAACTTGACTAGAGTGCAACTGTGGCAAATTCAGTTGATTGGACTGCACACACCTGTCTATATAAGGCCCCACAGCTCACAGTGCATGGCAGAGCAAAAAACAAGCCATGACGTCAAAGGGATTGTCTGTAGACCTCCGAGACAGAATTGTATCGCGGCACAGAGCTGGGGAAGGGTACCAAACAAGTTCTGCAGCATTGAAGGTCCCCGAAGAGCACAGTAGCCTCCATCATTCGTAAATGGAAGAAGTTCAGAACCACCATGACTCTTCCTAGAGCTGGCCGCCCGTCCAAACTGAGCATTTGGGGGAGAAGGGCCTTGGTCAGGGAGGTGACCAAGAACCCCATGATCACTCTGACAGAGCTCCAGCGTCACTCTGAGTAAATGGGAGTACAACCATCTCTGCAGCACTCCACCAATCAGGCCTTTATGGTAGAGTGGCCAGACGGAAGCCTCTCCTCAGTAAAAGGCACATGACAGCCCGCTTGGAGTTTGCTAAAAGGCACCTAAACGACTCTCAGACCATGAGGCGTAACCGTAAGGTTGCCAGTTCGAACCCAGGCTCCCCCAGAGTTACTGTCGAAGTGTCCTTGAGCAAGACACTGAACCCCTAATTTCTCCCGATGTGCTAGTTGGTGCCTTGCATGGTTTCCACTGCCATCGGTGTATGAATGGGTGTGTGAATGGGTGAATGTAATTCACAATCTCTGTAAAGCGCCTTGGATAAAGGCGCTATATAAATGCACCATTTACCATTTATGATTAACAAGATTCTCTGGTCTGATGAAAGCAAAATAGACCTTTTTGGCCTGAATGCCAAGCGTAACGTCTGGAGGAAACCAGGCACCGCTCATCACCTGGCAAATACCATCCCTACGGTGAAGCATGGTGGTGGCAGAATCATGCTGTGGTGATGTTTTTCAGCGGCAGGAACTGGGAGACTTGTCAGGAACTCAGGATAGAGGGAAATATGAATGGAGCAGTGTACAGAAACATCCTGGATGAAAACCTGCTCCAGAGTGCTCAGGACCTCCGACTTGGTCAACGATTCACCTTCCAACAGGACAATGACCCCAAGCACACAGCTAAGATAACGAAGGAGTGGTTTGAGGACAACTCCGTGAAAGTCCTTGAGTGGCCCAGCTAGAGACCAGACTTGAACCTCATTGAGCATCTCTGGAAGGACCTGAAAATAGCTGTGCAGCGATGCTCCCTGTCTAACCTGACAGAGCTTGACAGGATCTGCTGAGAAGAATGGGAAAAATACCCCAAATTCAAGTGTGCCAAGCTTGTAGCATCATTCCCAAAAAGGCTTAAGGCTGTAATTGCTGCAAAAGGTGCCTCAACAAAGTACTAAATCAAGGGTGTGAATACTTATGTACATGTGTTTTTCCAGTTTCACAAAATATTCGAAAATAGGGACGCCCACACAGAGTTGCACCTACTTCACACGGGTGTGATTTTTTGAATATTGGGATGAATCTAGAGTTGCAATACCCTCCATTGACTCCCCATTCATCCAATTTGCTTTTGCGATCTGCTTGTATTAAACAACGTTAAACTCACCAATATTGCAGCTCTAGGCCAAGCTTGAATTATCCTCTTTCAATCTGCCAAGCTTTTGTTTCATAAAAATCCACCGTAGACATGTTATGAGCTACTTTGTCAAGAAATTCTGTGCTGATCATTCTGTTTCTAAGTGTTGGAGTTTGGAAGCACTCGTCGAAGTCACTGAACGGCCCTGCGTATACCACCTGTTTCGAATTAATAACGCTAGTTACTAGTTACCTTGTAGATTTTAATTATTACAAAACATACATTAACCACTTCAGCCCTATATACATTTCAGCCATTTGAAAAGAGCTTGTAGATCAGCCATTTTCAAATGATTTTTGTATGTATTTTGAAAACTTGGACATTCTGCATGTGTACATTTAAATGCCAATACTTGTACTTTAACTCAAGTAAACTTTGAATTTGAGTATTTCTAAATTGCAGTATTGATTTTTACTCAAGTAAACATTTGAGTACTTTACAAATGTTTTACAAACAATCTTATGGGGAATGATTTGCATATTCACAGATCATGATGTTTGTAACAAAGAGGAAGCCCACACAAACAAGGAACATTTAACATTATTTTATTAACTAAAGCATAAGTAACCGGAAGTGCAAACAAACTTAAGTCACAATAATCACAACAAGGCATCTCAAGACCCTTTACATGTAGAGTGATCCCACCCAGAGCAAGCAATTTTGGGACAGTGGCAACGAATAACTCCCCCTTAGGAAGAAACGCCAAGCAGAACCCGACTCTAGGGTAGGCAACCATCTGCCTCGACCGTGTCGGGTGAGAGAAAAGAGAGACTGAGAAAAAGAGAGAGGAGGCACAGAAAAGATACAGGCAAATACATTACGATATAATATGGTATATCAATGTCAGATAATATATAATTATTGTATTCACTAACAAAAGGTTAACAATACAAGTCTGCTTTAACACATGTCTCTTTATTTTCTCAATTTCACATATTATGTCTTCTGCAGATCAAATTCCACCACCTCCTATGACCTCATGGAAGGAGGTGGTGTTAGGAGGTGGTGGTGTTAGGAGGATGTGGTGTTAGGAGGAGGTGGTGTTAGAAGGAGGTGGTGTTGGGAGATGGTAAGGAGGTGGTGGAAGCTGATCTGCAGAAGACACATGATCATGTGAATTCACTCACTCGCTCTTCTGAATCGGAGTCCAATTTTGGGTACCGTGGCATTGGTCAGACCTCCCTTTAGTCAGACCATTACTAACACTATCCCAAAGCCTAACCTCACAGGAGGCCACAGGTGATTTGTAACCCACAGCACGGGTCTGACTAAAGATAGTTCTGACTTAAGTGCAGTCCCCCAATTTTGTGGGTCTTGAAGCAGAGACAGGTACTCACCCATCTCTTCCAAACCAAGTCAACAAGATACTGAACTTCTTCATCCTTCAGCGTGTATACGAGTCTTCTTTTGTGAACAATTCCAGTTGCATGATTGCCATGTGTCAGCAGTGGAAATACGTCAGCACCTCAAAGACCAGGTCTGGGTTGGTATGGGTGTTCCATCGTGCAGAGAATAAGATTGGGGGCTCTCTTGGGTCAAACAACAGTAGTGTGTTGGCGCTAGATGCCCATTGGCACTGTGTCTCTCCATGTGATGTCTGGCTGTAACCCCAATCCTTGTGTTGGGAATTGAAGTCCCCTGCATAGAAGGCAGGTGCAGGTACCAGTGGGAGTGCGTGAATTCACACCATCATACGTCTTCTGCAGATCAGCATCCACCACCTCCTTCCATGAGGTGGTGTTAGGAGGACGTGTTAGATGGACGTGGTATTAGGAGGTAGAAGATTATCTGCAGCTCAGCTTACACCACCTCATGAAAGGAGGTGATGTTAGGAGGTGGTGGAAGCTGACCTGCAGCTCAGCTTCCACCTCCTCCTACACCTCCTTCAAATACCATGTCCTTCTAACACCACCTCCTAACACGACCTCCTTTCATGAGGTGGTGGATGCTGATCTGCAGAAGACGTATGATGGTGTGAATTCACTCACTCCCACTGGTACCTGCACCTTCTATGCAGGGGCCTTTGCCGTGTGTCAGCAATGGAAATACATCAGCACCTCAATCCTGCAACTGGAACGGTTCACAAAAGACTCGAATACACGCTGAACGGTGAAAAAGTGCAGTATCTTGTTGACTCGTTTTGGAAGAGATGAGTGAGTACCTGTCTCTGCTTCAAGAGCCACAAGCCTAAGCAGTTATATGCAAAGACACTACCCCATGTGTCGCCACATACCTATGCCGCTGCACGTTATTACATACACACCCACACCTAAGCAGTTATACGCAAAGACATTCCCCCATGTGTCGCCACATACATATGCCTGCTACATGCAATGACATTCAGTGTATATGGTAAAACAATGATGTCAGATCATTGTTATAGTGGTATAATAATGTTAAGATACAATACAATGTATTGGTGTACTATACAGCAGCAATCCATGGTCATGCTCTGTGAGGAGGCCTGGTCCACGACGCCACGGTCACACGCTTGATAGGCTCCGTGAAGAGGCCTGGTCCATGGTCACACTCTTGATAGGCTCTGTGAAGGCTCCATGAAGAGGCCAGGTCCACGGTCACACTCTTGATAGGCTCTGTGAAGGCTCCGTGAAGAGGCCAGGTCCACGGTCACACTCTTGATAGCCAGTTGGGGGTCCATAATAGAAGTCCATGGAACTGAGTGGGAGACAAAAATAAACTCCGGGGAGTGGCTCCCCGGATGATGAGTTAGTGGCAGGCCTTACTGGACCGTGAGTCTGTTCAGTGTTAACAACCGCACTGATGGGAAACGAACCCACACAACCGAGGAGAGGGGATGAAAAGGGAGGGGACGGGCAGGGGGAGGAATGCAATCAACTTGCGACCACAATGTACACCTGTATTTAGAATGCAGTCACACTTGCGACCGCAATGTACGCCTGTATTTGAAATGCAATCAGTCGCGACCACAATGTACGAGCAACGTTAGTTTTCAAACTAGCGTTGCTCAAAATTTAGAAAACTAATGTAAAAATTTAGGTAAAAGTTCAATATTTGCCTCTGTGAAGGCTCCGTGAAAAGGCCTGGTCCACGGTCACACTCTTGATAGCCAGTTGGGGGTCCATAATAGAAGTCCATGGAACTGAGTGAGAAACAAAAAAAGACTCCGGGGAGTGGCTCCCCGGATGATGAGATGGTAAATGGTGCATTTATATAGAGCCTTTATCCAAGGCGCTTTACATAGATTGTGCATTACATTCCATTCACACACACATTCATACACCGATTGCGGCGGAAGCCATGCAAGGTTCAGTGTCTTGCCCAAGGACACTTCGACATGTAGACAGGAGGAGCCAGGATTCGAACCGCCGACCCATGGATCATTGGACGACCTGCTCTTCCTCCTGAGCCACAGCCGTTAGTGGCATGCCTTACTGGACCGTGAGTCTGTTCAGTGTTAACAACAACCGCACTGATGGGAAACTAACCCACACAACCGAGGAGAGGGAATGAGAAAAGGGACGGGACGGAAGGGGAGCCATGCAATCACAGTTGCAACCGCAGTGTACGTATGCATTCAGATTGCAATCACAGTTGCCCCTTACATAAATGTTGCTGGTGAATCATGATATTGACTGTCTCACCTTATAGGCTACTACACGGTGCATGATGATGCCTTGATCAAATGAGTTTGAGACAGTTCAAGGAATCATCCAGGAACCTGGAGAAAGGACCCCCCCCCCCATACTTACCTGATTTCTGGAAGAACAATGTGAAAAATACTCTCCTGATTTCAGGAACAACAATTACGTGAAAAATACTCGCCTGATTTCAGGAATAACAATTACATGAGATACTCGCCTGATTTCAGGAATAACAATTACATGAGAAATACTCACCTGATTTCAGGAAGAACAATTACATGAGATACTCGCCTGATTTCAGGAAGAACAATTACATGAGATACTCGCCTGATTTCAGGAAGAACAATTACATGAGATACTCGCCTGATTTCAGGAACAACAATTACATGAAAAATACTCGCCTGATTTCAGGAATAACAATTACATGAGAAATACTCACCTGATTTCAGGAAGAACAATTACGTGAAAAATACTCGCCTGATTTCAGGAAGAACAATTACATGAGATACTCGCCTGATTTCAGGAAGAAAAATTACGTGACAAATACTTGCCTGATTTCAGGAAGAACAATTACATGAGAAATACTCACCTGATTTCAGGAAGAACAATTACATGAGATACTCGCCTGATTTCAGGAATAACAATTACATGAGAAATACTCACCTGATTTCAGGAAGAACAATTACGTGAAAAATACTCGCCTGATTTCAGGAAGAACAATTACATGAGAAATACTCACCTGATTTCAGGAAGAACAATGTGAAAAATATTCGCCTGATTTCAGGAAGAAAAATTACGTGAGAAATACTTGCCTGATTTCAGGAAGAACAATTACATGAGAAATACTCACCTGATTTCAGGAAGAACAATGTGAAAAATATTCGCCTGATTTCAGGAAGAAAAATTACGTGAGAAATACTTGCCTGATTTCAGGAAGAACAATTACATGAGAAATACTCACCTGATTTCAGGAAGAACAATTACATGAGATACTCGCCTGATTTCAGGAATAACAATTACATGAGAAATACTCACCTGATTTCAGGAAGAACAATTACATGAGATACTCGCCTGATTTCAGGAAGAACAATTACATGAGATACTCGCCTGATTTCAGGAAGAACAATTACATGAGAAATAGTAGCCTGATTTCAGGAGGAACAATTACATGAGAAATACTTGCCTGATTTCAGGAAGAACAATTACATGAGAAATACTCGCCTGATTTCAGGAAGAACAATTACATGAGATACTCGCCTGATTTCAGGAAGAACAATTACATGAAAAATACTCACCTGATTTCAGGAAGAACAATGTGAAAAATATTCGCCTGATTTCAGGAAGAAAAATTACGTGAGAAATACTTGCCTGATTTCAGGAAGAACAATTACATGAGAAATACTCACCTGATTTCAGGAATAACAATTACATGAGATACTCGCCTGATTTCAGGATTAACAATTACATGAGAAATACTTGCCTGATTTCAGGAATAACAATTACATGAGATACTCGCCTGATTTCAGGATTAACAATTACATGAGAAATACTCACCTGATTTCAGGAGGAACAATTACATGAGAAATACTCACCTGATTTCAGGAAGAACAATGTGAAAAATATTCGCCTGATTTCAGGAAGAAAAATTACGTGAGAAATACTTGCCTGATTTCAGGAAGAACAATTACATGAGAAATACTCACCTGATTTCAGGAAGAACAATTACATGAGATACTCGCCTGATTTCAGGAATAACAATTACATGAGAAATTCTCACCTGATTTCAGGAGGAACAATTACATGAGAAATACTCACCTGATTTCAGGAAGAACAATGTGAAAGATATTCGCCTGATTTCAGGAAGAACAATTACATGAGATACTCGCCTGATTTCAGGAATAACAATTACATGAAAAATACTCGCCTGATTTCAGGAATAACAATTACATGAGAAATACTCACCTGATTTCAGGAAGAACAATTACGTGAAAAATACTCGCCTGATTTCAGGAAGAACAATTACATGAGATACTCGCCTGATTTCAGGAAGAACAATGTGAAAAATACTCGCCTGATTTCAGGAAGAAGAATTACATGAGATACTCGCCTGATTTCAGGAAGAACAATTACATGAGAAATACTCACCTGATTTCAGGAAGAACAATGTGAAAAATATTCGCCTGATTTCAGGAAAAAAAATTACGTGAGAAATACTTGCCTGATTTCAGGAAGAACAATTACATGAAAAATACTCACCTGATTTCAGGAATAACAATTACATGAGAAATAGTAGCCTGATTTCAGGAAGAACAATTACATGAGATACTCGCCTGATTTCAGGAATAACAATTACATGAGAAATTCTCACCTGATTTCAGGAGGAACAATTACATGAGAAATACTCACCTGATTTCAGGAAGAACAATGTGAAAAATATTCGCCTGATTTCAGGAAGAAAAATTACGTGAGAAATACTTGCCTGATTTCAGGAAGAACAATTACATGAGAAATACTCACCTGATTTCAGGAAGAACAATTACATGAGAAATACTTGCCTGATTTCAGGAATAACAATTACATGAGAAATACTTGCCTGATTTCAGGAATAACAATTACATGAGATACTCGCCTGATTTCAGGAAGAACAATTACATGAGAAATACTCACCTGATTTCAGGAGGAACAATTACGTGAGAAATACTCACCTGATTTCAGGAGGAACAATTACATGAGAAATACTCACCTGATTTCAGGAAGAACAATGTGAAAAATATTCGCCTGATTTCAGGAAGAAAAATTACGTGAGAAATTCTCACCTGATTTCAGGAGGAACAATTACATGAGAAATACTCACCTGATTTCAGGAAGAACAATGTGAAAAATATTCGCCTGATTTCAGGAAGAAAAATTACGTTTGAAATACTTGCCTGATTTCAGGAAGAACAATTACATGAGAAATACTCACCTGATTTCAGGAAGAACAATTACATGAGATACTCGCCTGATTTCAGGAATAACAATTACATGAGATACTCGCCTGATTTCAGGAAGAACAATTTGAAAAATATTCGCCTGATTTCAGGAAGAAAAATTACGTGAGAAATACTTGCCTGATTTCAGGAAGAACAATTACATGAGAAATACTTGCCTGATTTCAGGAAGAACAATTACATGAGAAATACTTGCCTGATTTCAGGAAGAACAATTACATGAGATACTCGCCTGATTTCAGGAAGAACAATTACATGAGAAATACTCACCTGATTTCAGGAAGAACAATGTGAAAAATATTCGCCTGATTTCAGGAAGAAAAATTACGTGAGAAATACTTGCCTGATTTCAGGAAGAACAATTACATGAGAAATACTCACCTGATTTCAGGAAGAACAATTACATGAGATACTCGCCTGATTTCAGGAACAACAATTACATGAGAAATAGTAGCCTGATTTCAGGAGGAACAATTACATGAGAAATACTTGCCTGATTTCAGGAAGAACAATTACATGAGATACTCGCCTGATTTCAGGAAGAACAATTACATGAGAAATACTCACCTGATTTCAGGAAGAACAATGTGAAAAATATTCGCCTGATTTCAGGAAGAAAAATTACGTGAGAAATACTTGCCTGATTTCAGGAAGAACAATTACATGAGAAATACTCACCTGATTTCAGGAAGAACAATTACATGAGATACTCGCCTGATTTCAGGAATAACAATTACATGAGAAATACTCGCCTGATTTCAGGAAGAACAATTACATGAGAAATACTCGCCTGATTTCAGGAAGAACAATTACATGAGATACTCGCCTCATTTCAGGAATAACAATTACATGAGAAATACTTGCCTGATTTCAGGAAGAACAATTACATGAGAAATACTCGCCTGATTTCAGGAAGAACAATTACATGAGATACTCGCCTGATTTCAGGAATAACAATTACATGAGAAATACTTGCCTGATTTCAGGAAGAACAATTACATGTGAAATACTCGCCTGATTTCAGGAAGAACAATTACATGAGATACTCGCCTGATTTCAGGAAGAACAATTACATGAGATACTCGCCTGATTTCAGTAAGAACAATTACATGAGAAATACTCGCCTGATTTCAGGAAGAACAATTACATGAGATACTCGCCTGATTTCAGGAAGAACAATTACATGAGAAATACTCACCTGATTTCAGGAAGAACAATGTGAAAAATATTCGCCTGATTTCAGGAAGAAAAATTACGTGAGAAATACTTGCCTGATTTCAGGAAGAACAATTACATGAGAAATACTCACCTGATTTCAGGAAGAACAATTACATGAGATACTCGTCTGATTTCAGGAATAACAATTACATGAGAAATACTTGCCTGATTTCAGGAGGAACAATTACATGAGAAATACTCACCTGATTTCAGGAAGAACAATGTGAAAAATATTCGCCTGATTTCAGGAAGAAAAATTACGTGAGAAATCCTTGCCTGATTTCAGGAAGAACAATTACATGAGAAATACTCACCTGATTTCAGGAGGAACAATTACGTGAGAAATACTCACTACATGAGAAATACTCACCTGATTTCAGGAAGAACAATGTGAAAAATATTCGCCTGATTTCAGGAAGAAAAATTACGTGAGAAATTCTCACCTGATTTCAGGAGGAACAATTACATGAGAAATACTCACCTGATTTCAGGAAGAACAATTACATGAGATACTCGCCTGATTTCAGGAATAACAATTACATGAGAAATTCTCACCTGATTTCAGGAGGAACAATAACATGAGAAATACTCACCTGATTTCAGGAAGAACAATGTGAAAAATATTCGCCTGATTTCAGGAAGAAAAATTACGTGAGAAATACTTGCCTGATTTCAGGAAGAACAATTACATGAGAAATACTCACCTGATTTCAGGAAGAACAATTACATGAGATACTCGCCTGATTTCAGGAATAACAATTACATGAGAAATACTTGCCTGATTTCAGGAAGAACAATTACATGAGAAATACTCGCCTGATTTCAGGAAGAACAATTACATGAGATACTCGCCTGATTTCAGGAAGAACAATTACATGAGAAATACTCACCTGATTTCAGGAAGAACAATGTGAAAAATATTCGCCTGATTTCAGGAAGAAAAATTACGTGAGAAATACTTGCCTGATTTCAGGAAGAACAATTACATGAGAAATACTCACCTGATTTCAGGAAGAACAATTACATGAGATACTCGTCTGATTTCAGGAATAACAATTACATGAGAAATACTTGCCTGATTTCAGGAGGAACAATTACATGAGAAATACTCACCTGATTTCAGGAAGAACAATGTGAAAAATATTCGCCTGATTTCAGGAAGAAAAATTACGTGAGAAATCCTTGCCTGATTTCAGGAAGAACAATTACATGAGAAATACTCACCTGATTTCAGGAAGAACAATTACATGAGATACTCGCCTGATTTCAGGAAGAACAATTACATGAGAAATAGTAGCCTGATTTCAGGAGGAACAATTACATGAGAAATACTTGCCTGATTTCAGGAAGAACAATTACATGAGAAATACTCGCCTGATTTCAGGAAGAACAATTACATGAGATACTCGCCTGATTTAAGGAAGAACAATTACATGAGAAATACTCGCCTGATTTCAGGAAGAACAATTACATGAGATACTCGCCTGATTTCAGGAAGAACAATTACATGAGAAATAGTAGACTGATTTCAGGAAGAACAATTACATGAGATACTCGCCTGATTTCAGGAATAACAATTACATGAGAAATAGTAGCCTGATTTCAGGAGGAACAATTACATGAGATACTCGCCTGATTTCAGGAAGAACAATTACATGAGAAATACTCGCCTGATTTCAGGAAGAACAATGTGAAAAATACTCGCCTGGTTTCAGGAAGAACAATTACATGAGAAACTTACCTGATTTCTGAAATAACTTACATGAGATACTTGCCTGATTTCAGGAAGAACAATTACGTGAGAAATACTCGGCTGATTTCAGGAAGAACAATTACATGAGATACTCGCCTGATTTCAGGAATAACAATTACATGAGAAATACTCGCCTGATTTCAGGAAGAACAATTACATGAGAAATACTCGCCTGATTTCAGGAAGAACAATTACATGAGAAATACTCGCCTGATTTCAGGAAGAACAATTACATGAGATACTCGCCTGCTACAGAAGAACTATTATGTGAGAAATACTCGCCTGCTATACAAGAACGAACGCAAAGACAAAGGCACAGTCTGTTTATTAGGGGTTAACAAGACGGGTACTAAAATACCCATTAAGACCCGAGGTGAATAAGAGCCCCACCATAGAGCTATAAAGGATAGAGACCGAACCGACATTTTTCTTTGAGCAGAGGGTTTTAACCTCTTTACTGAACCAAGGTTTGTTATTGCTAAAAACAGTAACAGTCTTAGATGGGATACAGAGACTCAGAGAACTTTATGTACTATGGCGTACCATACTATGGCGTGCCATACTACGGCGTACCACACTATGGCGTACCACACTATGGCGTACCACACTATGGCGTGCCATACTACAGCGTACCATACTATACTCCATTTGAGAGAGCACTAAACCATGACTTAAAACGAACAACAAGAGTGGGCATCGTCTGGGTCCAGTATCGTGAATTGACAAAGGAGGCACAAGGGAAAAACGAGGAACAGGCATCCGACAACGTGTATCTGGTACTGCGAAAATCCCAGGAAATTGGCAAACGTTGACAACAAGGAGGAACTGTTCTCATTCCTTTCAAGTAGTTCATGCAGTTGCATGAAGGCGAACGCCTGTGCAAGTGTAAATGTGAGAACTAGCTGGACCAGAGCAATATCCAAAACTGGATATTATATTTGTTAGACATTTTTGATTTAGTAAACTATTGTACAAGTAGTTGTTGAAACAATGGCACCATATTGTGATACAGTAAAAAATAAATACAAATGTAACTCAATTGTGTCTGTGTGTAATACTAAGAACTTGGTTTTAGCTCGCTTTTCTTGCTATTTTTGTGCATATACACCAATACTGGGTGGAAATAAATACACACACACACAACTGGACCAGTGACATTAGGGAATATGTTTTCCTTGAAAACAATGTGTCTGAATTGGAAAATCTTACAGAAATAAGCTACAGAAGGATTATTTTGTGAGAAATACTTGCCTGCTACAGAAGGATTATTTCATGAGAAATACTTGTCTGCCTGCCACAGAACAAGTGAGAAATACCTGATTTCTCTACAAGAGAATTATGGCCAACCCTGGGACTCTAGTCAACAACAACTTGTGTTGTGAGCTTGTAGATCTGCAATTTTCACAGAAAGTTTGTGTCTTTTATTACATGCTCAGAATAGGGACAGTGGGTTTCATGTACGTTAATCAAATGATTAAGAATTGTGTCCATGGATGCCACATTAATCTTATATATCGAAGATGAACTAACTAACCATTGTAAGAACAAGTGTAAAAAAACCAATGCAGGAGAATGCGGGTGTGGTTGGAGGGGCATCGTGAACTACAGACCTTGGTGAAGTTGCTCCATTTGAGCTGACGGTCCTCAGAGATTAGACTGGACCTGTCTGCTGTGTGGAGAGAACCTCTCTGTGCTGAGACTGGACCCGTCTGCTGTGTGGAGAGAACCTCTCTGTGCTGAGACTGGACCTGTCTGCTGTGTGGACAGAACCTCTCTGTGCTGAGACTGGACCTGTCTGCTGTGTGGAGAGAACCTCTCTGTGCTGAGACTGGACCTGTCTGCTGTGTGGAGAGAACCTCTCTGTGCTGAGACTGGACCCGTCTGCTGTGTGGAGAGAACCTCTCTGTGCTGAGACTGGACCTGTCTGCTGTATGGACAGAACCTCTCTGTGCTGAGACTGGACCTGTCTGATGTGTGGAGAGAACCTCTCTGTGCTGAGACTGGACCTGTCTGATGTGTGGAGAGAACCTCTCTGTGCTGAGACTGGACCCGTCTGCTGTGTGGAGAGAACCTCTCTGTGCTGAGACTGGACCCGTCTGATGTGTGGAGAGAACCTCCCTGTGCTGAGACTGGACCCGTCTGCTGTGTGGAGAGAACCTCTCTGTGCTGAGACTGGACCTGTCTGCTGTGTGGAGAGAACCTCTCTGTGCTGAGACTGGACCTGTCTGCTGTGTGGAGAGAACCTCTCTGTGCTGAGACTGGACCTGTCTGCTGTGTTGAGAGAACCCATGGCCTCTCTGTGCTGAGACTGGACCCGTCTGCTGTGTGGAGAGAACCTCTCTGTGCTGAGACTGGACCTGTCTGATGTGTGGAGTGAACCCATGGCCTCTCTGTGCTGAGACTGGACCTGTCTGATGTGTGGACAGAACCCATGGCCTCTCTGTGCTGGGCATCCTACAGAAGGAAACACAAAGGCACACACAGTCTGTTTATTAGGGGAAATAAGACGGGTACCTGGAACAACACATTTTGAGATGGGGGTCTTCTGCAGCCAAATACATATCATTCTGGGGTTCCTTGACATGAAATAGTTTGAGAACCACCAATATAGAAACATAGGTTTATCAGAAAACTGTCAGGATTTAGAAGACATTTGTAGAATCAGGTCCTCAGGTCTTAATTAAGCAATATTACACAAGAGGGTGTTCTCTTATCATCATTAATGCACGCCTGCGGTGCCGCAGGAACTCACCCGCAGGGCGTGTTCCAAAAGGTATTGCAGGCGTGCATTAACCCATTATGGACTGAAGCCCATTCTAAAAAGCCTTCTTAATCCTGACCTAAGTTTTCTGAAAAACTTAATATTTATAATAGCAGCATACATTGTCATTTTTGAATACTGTACATAATGTACAGAACCCCAAGAGGGGTTCCCGTACAGAATGGGTTAATGACGATAAAGAACACCCTCTCGTGTGATATTGCAATTATACAACAGTTACCCTTAAAACTAAGAGAAACGCTGAAAAATCATATTTTATTCTAGGTTTTTTTCCCCACATTGAGTTGTAACCAGGGTAGTGTTGGTATCAATATGCATTAGGTATAACAGCACATGTTCATGTTATGAACAAAGAGGGGAACTGTTATGATATAGCTGCATGCTATATAGCTGCAAACGAGCCCAAATGAAGAACTACACTTTAGAAACGAGCCCAAATGAACAACTACACTTTAGAAACAAGCCGAAATAAACAACTACACTACACTTTACAAACAAGCCGAAATAAACAACTACACTTTAGAAACGAGCCCAAATGAACAACTACACTTTAGAAACAAGCCGAAATAAACTACACTACACTTTACAAACAAGCCGAAAAATAAACAACTACACTTTAGAAACAAGACCAAATAAACAACTACACTACACTTTACAAACAAGCCGAAATAAACTACACTACACTTTACAAACAAGCCCAAATAAACAACTACACTTTAGAAACAAGCCCAAATAAACAACTACACTTTACAAACAACCGAAATAAACAACTACACTTTACAAACAAACCGAAATAAACAACTACACTTTACAAACGAGCACAAATAAACTACTACACTACACTTTACAAACAAGCCCAAATAAACAATTACACTTTACAAACAAGCACAAATAAACAACTACACTTTACAAACAAGCACAAATAAACTACACTTTACAAACAAGCACAAATAAACAACTACACTTTACAAACAAGCACAAATACAACTACACTTTGGAAACAAGCCCAAATAAACAACTACACTTTACAAACAAGCCCAAATAAACAACTACACTTTAGAAACAAGCCCAAATAAACAACTACACTTTACAAAGCACAAAAACCACTACACTTTGGAAACAAGCCCAAATAAACAACTACACTAGACTTTACAAACAAGCCCAAATAAACAACTACACTTTAGAAATAAGCCCAAATAAACAACTACACTTTACAAACAAGCACAAATAAACAACTACACTTTACAAACAAGCACAAATAAACAACTACACTTTACAAACAAGCACAAATAAACAACTACACTTCGGAATCAAGCCCAAAATAATCAACTAGAATTGGTTAGATAAACAGAACAAACATTTAGTTGCTGTATTTGCCAATACAACAACTGGCAGGAAATAGGTGACGAAGGCCTTACCTGCTCATGTTGCTACCTGGAGAGGTAGTAGGTGAGCCTCGTTATGCAGACTGTATAATAACTTGGAAGTATAAACACCTTCCATCTTCCATCTTCCATCAAAACTCTGGAGACCATTCTCTCTTTAGTCAGCAGGTGTATTGACAGTCATTAGTGTAAAACTGAAAGCAAACAAAGCACACAAACTATGCTTACTATAAAATGTAAAGATATTGCATGTAAACTTAATTACTCATGTTACATTTACATATGCATACACATTACACATATATTCTACAAATTAAATTAGTATTAGCAATTAGGCCTACTTTAAATGCTACTGATGCCTGCACTCTAATGTCAGAATTAAAGTACAAAACACAAATGTGTCCCATTGGCACAAACACTGTTGCATAACAAAACAGGCATTTCTGCAGGAGTAGCCTACAACAAAATCAGATAAGTGAAGTGACTTGAAATGAACCAGGTAGGCTAATTAAGGGTTAACAACTTTACAGCAAGTAATTCAACAAGAGATGAACAGGTAAGTTTAGACAGGTGAGTAGAATGAGACAGGCCTCTTACAACAAACATCTTACTATATAAAAAAAAGAATTAACTGTAGTCATATAAAATATACCAGGTGAAAATATTATTGTACATACAAACGATGCTACGACTAGGAGAAACAGGAGCCTTGCTGTGCCCACCATGTGGCATGGATTGTTTGAAAGGATCATATCTAGTGCACTTCCTGAAAATGATCACATGACGTGTGTCACATGACAAAACTGAAGTCTACTTCCTGTATTTCTTAAAGAGACACCACTTGCCATCCTATACAATACTGCTGCTCAGTGTTGCCATGTCGGCTTATTATAAGCGACTCCGGGTGGGGTGCGGGTTTGTTTCTAAAGTGTAGTTTATTTAAACATTTGTCCGCAGACCCGATCTGAGAATATTTTCAGCCAGGCAGGGACCCCCATAGCAAAATTGTGTTAAATGATTTTGTTTATTATTTTAATAAAAAAATAATTAAACATAAATCACACCTGTGTGAAGTGAGGGGCGCTCTTATCATCTTACATCATCATGACGTAAAATAGACACTATGCCTATTTGCTCAGACACTATGACGTAACATTCTCCATTCATTGTCAATGGGAATTTAATGTTTGTGTAGGACCAAGTTTACTATATATTCACTAAAAGGTGAATATAGGAGGGGCTAGGGTCATATTTATTTACATATATGCACATATATGGACCTGAATGTGGCATATATGTTGCATATATGTCTCATAATCATAAGTCCTTTCCGTGTGGGTATGTCTGTTGCGCCCACCTTAGCAAAACAGCCCGTTTTGCTAAGGCCATTTGTCACGTCATTTGCTATCAAGAATTTCACAGTATTCCTCCCACGTCTGCACACTACTGTCAAAGTGTGCTACTGAAAGGAGTGGCATTTGCATTTCTTTCACCATAGCAATTGCTGCATTCGTGGTCTGGAGAGGGCAGTTGTTTTACAGACGGGTAAAAGCCCCCTTTGATGTCTACGTGTGCACGTCTCTGTACTCTGTACGTCTTTCACTCTGATCATGTCTGGGTTTGACCAGGCCTTTAATCTCTTGTCTCCGTACAGAGTCTGATGATGTCAGGTTGGTGGGAGGAACCAGCCACTGCTCTGGTGCACTGGAGGTGAAACACAAGGAAGAGTGGAGACCAGTGGCTGCTTCCGATGAATGGAGCAGTGCATCTGCTGTGCTGTGTCGGCGACTGAACTGTGGCTCTGCCGTTTCAGCAAAAATGAGTTCTCGAGCTCGGTATTTACCTGTAGGGCGCTTCGTATCTTCATGTGACGGGTCTGAGTCTTGGCTGAGGGAGTGTGGAAGAATTCAGGAATATGAATATGTCTGTCTGTCTGACTGTTATTTTGTTTTTTTTCCCCTTTGCACAAATTAAACTGTTCTCTTTTCTGCCACCAGGTGTCACACGTAAACAGAATCGCCAGCTGTTCCCCTAATACCTCGCTGCGGGACACGTCTGATAGTATTTCAACAAACGTGTCTGGCATCATTTGTTAATATTCCAATAGGATGCATTGATAATCTGATTTTGTAATCATTTTAAATCATCCATGTAGTTTAGTAGGCAGTGGCGTGCACAGATAGACACTAGGGGGTGCTAGAGCACCCCCTGCCCTTTTGGCAATGTGCCCTTTTGAAAAAAAAAAAAAAAAAAAAAACTTGTTTATTTCTTTTTTTTTTTTTTTTTCAAAAATAGCAGACCTACAAGCTCATAGCGCGCCACTCGGTGGCGCGCTATGAGCTTGTAGATCTGCTATTTTTCAATAGCTAAAGCATAACATAATGCTAACACCAAAAGGGGTTCCCGCCCAAAATAGATTAAGGCAACCGGCCGGTTCCACGCGCTGCACAAGGTGCCCTTTTTTAACTTGAGCACCTGCCCCTCTAAATGTCTGTGCACGCCACTGTTAGTAGGGGTGTCCGATCAATTGTAACAGTGATACGATACGTATCACGATACATGCTTCACGATACGATACATGGACGATATTGGTTCATTATCATTAAAAATATGTGTGAAATGTGGATAGTGTTTTTTTAAGGGAAAATGTACAGTATGAATATTGATATAAATAAGTAAACAGTGATTATCTGGCAAATAAATAGACATTATATTTGAACACATACAGACAAACATGTATACCTTGACATGAAAACAGAGAATACACACATTTATTGATAGACCAAGTGTATAGGGATATTGAATGGAAAACTAAACCCCTTTTTTATTTTGTATTAATAAAATTGCTAAATACAACGGACAAGTATAGCCTACGTAGTATTGATACAAATGATTATTTCCATTGCAAAACGATACGATACAAAGTACATTTCAATATACTCTGATTCCTGAAATTAAAATATTTTTTTGATACAGTTACTATATTTGTTGCACGATCTGTCACATTCTGTTCCTATTATTTTACAGTATTGTTCTATTGTGTTTACTGATTCATTTTAGTCATAGGCCTATACCCTAGCTGGCTCCCATATTCTCGAAGGACCATATCAAATTCTACTAAAACTTGTGCTGGTGGTCTGGGTTAGGACCCGCCACAGTGGTGTCCGATTAGAACTTAACCCGGGATGCCGAAATCTCTGACACAACGATATCTGGGGTTGTAAGGCCAAATATCCTGTCGCGAGGAGGGTGCTAGCTTCTCCTGAAATCTCTTTATTTAGGGTTCGACTGGGTGCTTGTCATAACGACGATGCCAGTCAACTAGATGCGTGTCACAATGATATCCATATATGGGCCATTAACCTGATGTCAGCACTAGATATCTCTGTTGTCTCCATATATGGAGCTCTAGGTGAAAGCCTTCGTTACAACGCCAACATGCAGATCTTACCCCTCCTCCCACCTCAACCCTCAAATCAACTTCCCTCTAAACCATGCAAACCATCCAGACCCCCAAGAACACGCCCGGGGGGCCGGGCCGGTTCCGGTGTGCCGCCCCGCGTCCGAAACGGTTGAGAAATGACAGAGCTACCGTGTCGGGGTCTCTCTTCTGTACTGTACTGTCACTGTACTGTACTGGCACACCCGAAATCATCATATATACAGTTAATATGGGCGTGTGTGTTTGTGTGTGTGTGTTAGGTTGCGCACAGGTGGTGAAAAATAACCATGCTGTTTTTGTGCTCAGACCCAGCCAGCAAACACACATAGCTCCGTAAGGGAGTGGTTGCACCATATATATAAATATATGAACATGTATTTTTATATGCCACATCAACATATTTGTGGATATATTGTTTTTGTTTTTGCTTAAACTGCAAAAGAAAATGATATCTGCATATGATGCTGAATAAATAACCCTCTGTCTGTCTGTCTGTCTGTCTGTCTGTCTGTAAAAAAACAAAAACTGTCACTGTCACTGTCACTGTCAGAAAGAGAAGATGGGTCTGTTGCCACATTCATTCACCCCATAATCTCAGTGGAAATTGGGGAATATGTTGTGAAATAAAAAGTCAGATTCTAAAACTGGAATTTGGGGAAATACCTTATTTTTACATTTTCTTAGTTAAGCCATTCCATGATTTCTCTCTCGAGTCGCGATGCGGCCCCTCCCCCTTCACACACACACACACTCACACACACACACACACACACACACACACACACACACACACACACACGCGCGCACACATACGTATACGCACGCACAGAAGAAAATACGCCAAGAAATACACTATACAGTGTACACGTGTAAACACACAAGTAAATACACAAGCGCACACATGCACACACACACACACACGCGCACACACACACACACACACACACACACACACACACACGCACGCACACACACTCCATTACTCTTTCTTCCTCTCTATCTACTACATTTAATTCCCTTTGGAAAAGACAGGTGCAAACGTTGATTGAGCTAGAGCCAGATTTAGCCCCCGCTTGCACAGTGCGTCCAGCTGTACACTCCAGCCCTCTGAGATCGATGTCCAGCCAGCCAGTCAGCCAGTAGCCAGCCAACTAGCCAGCCAACCAGTCAGCCAGTAGCCAGTCAGCCAGCCAGGCAACTAGGCTGGCAGCCAACTAGCCAGTCAGTAGCCAGCAAACTAGCCAGCCAGTAGCCAGCCAGTAGCCAGCCAACTAACCAGGCAGGCAGCCAGCCAGTAGCCAGCCAACTAACCAGGCAGGCAGCCAGCCAGTAGCCAGCCAGTAGCCAGCCAACTAACCAGGCAGGCAGGCAGGCAGGCAGGCAGGCAGGCAGGCAGGCAGGCAGGCAGCCAGCCAGCCAGGCAGCCAGCCAGTCGGCCAGCCAGGCAGGCAGGCAGGCAGGCAGGCAGGCAGGCAGGCAACTAGCCATGCTGCCATGCAGCCATGCAGCCAGCCCAGTCAACCAGGCTATGCCCAGCGGGCAGACGAGACCTGGAGGCTCTCCTCGTGGAGTCTTGGCCTCAGATACAGACATGCTTCAGTGGGCTCATAGGGTGGACCACAGCGGGGCACCACGGCACCATGCCAGGCCCAATCTCTGCACCGCTGGGGCCGGATGAGGCCAAGCCAGGGCATGGCAGGCCAGGGCATTGAGCAATAAGTACATTTACTCATTTACTGCAATGTGCAGTTTTTAGGTACTTTTACTGAACTTGAGTATTTCCATTTTTAAAATGTTCTATATTTTATACTTGTATGCCACTACATCTCATGGGCTAATCTAGTAACATTTAAATTATTTTAAAACATACTTGATAAAAGGTACTTTGTGGATTTGTAATTTTACAAAACATGCATTAAAAAATGAAGCCTTATTTTATACTTTGTCTGTTCGAAAAATAGCAGATCTACCCAAAGTGAAAAGATGTGAAACACATGAGAAATCTGTGAAATTGACCATTCACAATAAGTACTTGTACTTTGGCATGCAGCCTAGATAAAGTATATTTTGATGTCAAAACGTTTACACTTAAAACAAGCAAATCACTGGCTTCCTTTACCTGTCAGCAGGTCAGAGGGAGAAGAGGTGATCACTCCCACCTTTCATATTTATCCCTCCGACCTACTTCGCCCCCAATCTGTACACAAATTCCATGGTTTTGAGACGTTTCAATCGTTGATTTTATAGATTTTAGAAAAACGTGCATTTCCCGTCAGTCAGTCCGTCCCTCCGTCCGTGTGTCACCCCACACCATATATGGTCATGCCTTGTGACATCACATGACAACATCAGGGATGGAGATACCTGATGTCAACAATATTGAGCCCATATATGGGAATGCCCATATGGAGATCCTTGATGTCATCAAAACTGTACATCTGACCTCAAACCCTTAAATCTCCATATATGGAGCTGACCTGTTCTAACATTCCATATGTTGATCCTTCCCATCCATCCTTCCTTTCCGATGTCTCCCTTTTGACTGATACCTGTCCATTCAAACTCTAGACTGGCAGTTGTGACGAAAAGACAGCTGAGCCAGACGGCAAAAGCTATCTGTCTACAGAGCAATCTTTGTTCCTACTCTCACCTATGGTCATGAAGTGTGGATCATGAATGAAAGAATAACGTTGCGAATACATGCGGCCGAAATAAGTTTGCTTCGACGGGTGTCTGGTCCCTTTGGGATAGGTTCAGTCACGCGAGAGAGTCGCTGCTTCTTCGCCTGGAAAGGAGCCAGCTTAGGTGGTTCGGGCATCTGGTTAGGATTCCTCTCGAGCGTCTCCCTAGGGAGGTCCTCGAGGCACATCCCACATGGGAGGAGACACCGGGGCAGACCAGATTACATCGACTCACTGGCCTTGGAACACCTCGGGATCCTCCAGGAGGAAGTTACTAATGTTGCTCTGGAGAGGGAAGTCTGGAGCTCTCTGGTGGAGCTGTTGCCCCTGCGACCCGACTACGGATAAGCAGTTGAAGATGGATGGATGGATGGATCCACTGGATAGCAAAAAAGTACCTCTTCCACCACCGGCCAGGCCCACTTTCTGCAGGACTGGTGGTGGAGGAGGTGGTGGGCGGCGCAGGACAAGACAGGACAAGGCCGCGGCGTGGAGTGGACCTCCACCCATGGGCCTGTCAATCCTTCCTTCCTTCATGCACTCTTCCGCGTCTTCATGCTCTCGCTTCTCTTCATCCTTCTGCACGCCTGTATGCTCCTCCACACATCACACATCCATGCATGCACGCACGCACAGACACACATACTGTACATGCACGCACACACACAGAGAGACAAAGGTTTGTATTACTGTACATGTGAGGACATAAACATGAACATTTTTCTTTGAAAATAGGCAAAAAAACATGTTCAGAGAAATAGCAGATCGACAAGCTCACACAACTCACAGCGTCTTGAGGAAAATGGTCCTCAATATCTATTTGTCAAATTCGACTATACTTGTAGGGACTTTAGGCCCCTAAAAGTATAGTAATAAAAACACACGCGCACGTACGCACACGAGCACGCTAGCATGCACGCACGCACACACACACACACACACACACACACACACACACACGCACACACCTTGTTCTCGTCTCCATCCATCTTGGAGCTGCTTTGATTCGGGTCTCTCTCCATCCTACAGCCCCAGCCGTTCTCCAGCCAACCACAGTTTGCTATTGATTTATTGATTGCTGTCTGCCTGTGGGAGAGCGGCCGCAGTCTCCCTCTGCACTCGCCTGCATGGATTTGTCTTCCCTCCTCCCTCCTTTCTTCTCCCCCCTCTCTCTCTCTCTCTCTCTCTCTCTCTCTCTCTCTCTCTCTCTCTCTCTCTCTTTCTCTCTCTCTTTCTCCACCCTCTCCATCTCTCCATTGACGCTGTGCCTCTGAAACAGGAATTAGAGAGAGCAGGAGAGTCCAATTTACTGGGCGGAATCAGCCTCACCTTTCTCCTGTGTTGGCTACTTCTCTCTCTCTCTCTCTCTCTCTCTCTCTCTCTCTCTCTCTCTCTCTCTCTCTCTCTCTCCTTCCATACCTTCATCCATCCTTACACCTCCATTTTCTCGATCTCCTCCACTGTTGTTGTTTTTTCCTCACTCACTTCCCTCCAGGGCGTTCCATATGTTTTGCTCCGATTGCTGCTGAGCGCTGATCCAGACACGCACACACACACACACACACACACACACACACACACACACACACACACACACACACACACACACACACACACACACACACACACACACACACACACACACTCACACGCAAGCAACAATCTTTTACAAAAATGCAAATCGTATCAAAAATGTATCAGGTGCAGGAGCACACTCATAACCACGGAGGCAAAGATTTTGCTTTTCAAATGCTGTTCTGTTGCAACTGGAAAACATAGTTTATTTATTTTTTGATTCTCTGTGTTTTCCAATTGCCCAGCTGCCCAATTCAGTTTGCATTAACATTCACACATTTTCATTTCAGACGCCGTAGTAACATTAAAGCAAAAATCACTCACGCGGTCTTCAAATGCAAGTTAAATACTTTAACAGGAATGTTAACAACTTTGTCAGTCTATTACACCTTCATCAGGCTATCTGAATGGAGTTCAGACAACGTAACGTGCTTGGATGAACATTTTAAATTGGGGCCCTAAACAGACAGGCTTATTCTTGGGGCCAGATTGTGTTCTCTAGCTATGGAACAAAAGGAATAGAACCGCTTTTGTATATACCGGTATATTACATTAACAGTAACATATTTTTAGCTCACGTTGTCTATCTTGCAGTATAGGCTACAATAGCACCAACTGCTTTGTTGCATAATGAGCCTATTGGGAGAGCATTCATGGCAGTTGCTCTGACGGTGAACTTTAGGCATTTAGCAGAGGCCCCGGATAAGAGCGAGCATTGCTAAATACCTACGTTGTAAATCTTTGTAGATCCACTATTTTTGAAAAAGGCCAATTTAACCCATTAAGACCTAAGTCCCTATTTTTTTTAATAGCCAACGCAGAAAATCTAAAATGACACTGATGCTAAGATGACACAGGTGCACCTCCCAGTTTTAAAGCGTAAAAATCTTGGGGGGAAAGGGAATAACTAGCTAGTGCATGCGTGCGTGCGTGCGTGCGTGCGTGCGTGCGTGCGTGCGTGCGTGCGTGGTCGTCGCCCTCGGTTGCAGTAAAGTCCCGGTGACGGTGAGGGTGCTGCTGTGCCCTGGGTGTCAGCGCTCTGCTGTGGGTCACCGTGAGGAGCATCTGATTGTCTCACCTCTGGGGTCAACTCACACTCACAGCTCTCTCTCTCACTCCAGCCGTGGTGGAACAATGGGAGCAGGTCTAAATCACTGGTTTTCAACGCTTTTCATATCAAGGTCCATTATTTAACATTTTGACCTGAGATCAGATTCTAAAAATGTCTTCTAAATCCTGACAGTTTTCTGAAAAAGCTATGTTTCTATGTCAGTCGTTCTTCGATTTTTCAAAAATAGCAGATCTACAAGCTCGTAGTGCCGCGCTATATGAGCTTGTAGATCTGCTATTTTTCAATAGCTAAAGCATAACATAATGCTAACACCAAAAGGGGTTCCCGCCCAGAATGGGTTATTCTGCTTCTTTTTATTTAACCTCTCAGACTTTTTGTGGTCGTTGGATAAGATTTTGTCCACAGTGAGACAACAGGCAAACATTGATCAAAATAACAATTCTTCTTCTACATTCTCGAAGTGTGTGTAGACTTCTTGAAAATGAAGTAATGCAGACATTTAACAATAATTTTACTCTTGAGAGCATAGTAAAATGAATCCAAATGGACACGTACGGGTCCATTTGTTTTCAGTATACGCTCTCAAGAGTTACAGATCTAATAAGTCTCCTAGGGTAGGTACCCTCACAAAAACATGCATTAATCCTGGTCTCTAAACTACCTCCCCCTGGCCAGCCGGGGCGCCTGATGGAGCTGAAAGGAACTGGTTGGAATAACGTGTTCCTTCCACGCGCTACGCCCCCCTTGTCAGGTGAAAAGAAGCGGCTTGGATGCTCATGCACTGAAGGAAGCATGAGGTCAGTCCGTTGCTCTCCCCAGGTTGGCGGAGGGAGTGTAGAGCCCAGGATTACATTAGATAATTGACTCTGGGTGAAAAAAATTCTAACTCGTAGCACGTCTAGCAAGACTAATTGAATTGCATTATGTCAACCGGAATCCACCAACGGAACACAACATATTTATTTCCTTTTTTCTAAACCGGATCACACGGCTCAGTTTTAGAATGAACACCATGCAGGCTTTAAGCCTGGAGACGCCAGCTTAGTGGAGTACACACACACACGCACACACGCACACACACACACACACACACACACACACACACACACACACACACACACACACACACACACACACACACACACACACACACACACACACACACACACACACACACACACACACACACACAAGGATTGAGTATGTTACTGCCAAGAGAAAAGCATGTAGCAGCCATACGAACACAAAAAGAAACACACGCACACATGCATGCACACGTGCAGCCGCGCACACACACACACACACACACACACACACACACACACACACACACACACACACACACACACACACACACACACAATTTACAATTTAGGCATTTAGCAGACGCTCTTAATCCAGAGCGATTTACATTTAAGCAATAACAAAAGCATGGCATACATCACATATATAAAAAGTAGTTATCATGAATCATGCGTAAACTAAGAACGTAACACACACACACACACACACACACACACACACACACACACACACACACACACACACACACACACACACACATAAACAAAACCACAAAAAATGTTTCTTTTTTTATTAAGGGGCTATTTCTGATGCCTGGATTTGATTTTCAGGATTGTTGACCTTTCTGGGTGGATTCATTTGACCTTATAAAAAAAGACGGCATGTCATAAAGTCATTCAGTCATCGCAGACACTTTATTTCAATCACGCACAATCATAGCCGTTATCTATCACGTTCACATCGTATAAAGACAAGTCAACAATCCGTCCGTTCACTGTAACTGTACAGTACAGAGAATAATTTAGGTTACAAATCATAACTAGGGCTGAAGACAGGTGCGTGCGAGAGGCTGAAGACAGGTGCGTGCGAGAGGCCGGCATGAAAGTCCATAAACAACAAAAAGGCTCGCACACTGACAAACCAACAGTGACAAAAGTGACACGGTCGTGATGATGGTCTGAGGACCTTTATTGTCATTTTCACCCTTAATAGTGAGTGAGGGAGAATACCAAACGAGCCGTCCATTTACCAACTCGCCCCGGGCGAACAGCCGGCGAAACCGCTCGGCCTGGTTTTGTAAGTAAATAATGCTTAAACGGTTAGATCTAACCTTATTCCAAACCTTAACCTCAGTAAAACTATATAAACCTAACCCTATTCCTAAACTTTACCCCAGTAAAACTATGCCTAAACCTAACCCTATTCCTAAACTTTACCCCAGTAAAACTATGCCTAAACCTAACCCTATTCCTAAACTTTACCCCAGTAAAACTATGCCTAAACCTAACCCTATTCCTAAACTTTACCCTGCCTAAACCTAAACTTATTTCTAACCTTATTCTCAGTAAAACAAAATAAAGAATACAAGAACCGCCACACCGAGGGGTCGGCGTGAGGTCGGCGGAAAAGAACGAGGGCGAGATGTATTATGGGCCATGGTACCTGTTACCAGACCGATGCCATACTGCATATTGTTAAAACGAGGGCGACATGGATTATGGGCGACGGTACCTGTTACCAGACCGATGCCATACTGCATATTGTTAAAACGAGGGCGACATGGATTATGGGCGACGGTACCTGTTACCAGACCGATGCCATACTGCATATTGTTAAAACGAGGGCGACATGGATTATGGGCGACGGTACCTGTTACCAGACCGATGCCATACTGCATATTGTTAAAACGAGGGCGACATGGATTATGGGCGATGGTACCTGTTACCAGACCGATGCCATACTGCATATTGTTAAAACGAGGGCGACATGGATTATGGGCGACGGTACCTGTTACCAGACCGATGCCATACTGCATATTGTTAAAACGAGGGCGACATGGATTATGGGCGACGGTACCTGTTACCAGACCGATGCCATACTGCATATTGTTAAAACGAGGGCGACATGGATTATGGGCGACGGTACCTGTTACCAGACCGATGCCATACTGCATATTGTTAAAACGAGGGCGACATGGATTATGGGCTACGGTACCTGTTACCAGACCGATGCCATACTGCATATTGTTAAAACGAGGGCGACATGGATTATGGGCGATGGTACCTGTTACCAGACCGATGCCATACTGCATATTGTTAAAACGAGGGCGAGATGTATATATTATGGGCGACGGTACCTGTTACCAGACCGATGCCATACTGCATATTGTTAAAACGAGGGCGACATGGATTATGGGCGATGGTACCTGTTACCAGACCGATGCCATACTGCATATTGTTAAAACGAGGGCGAGATGTATATATTATGGGCGATGGTACCTGTTACCAGACCGATGCCATGCTGCATATTGTTAAAACGAGGGCGAGATGTATATATTATGGGCGACGAGAAATGTGGACACAGCTGACAAAAGCACCACATTTTTTCCACATGCTCTCCATCACCATACGTTTCATTTTGGAAGGGGGGCCACGTCCAATTCAGTAGCTTAATGACAGTTATCGCCAGATATATGTGATCATACCATTAACAACCTATATATAAGGCAATATTTAAAATAAATCAGCTACGTTTTGCTTTAAGTAGCATGTGACGTGT
>NC_136808.1:57024690-57029690 GCF_951216825.1 Electrona antarctica | reverse complement strand
AAGACAGAAAGTGTGTAAACACAAACATTGAAGACAAAAGTTTGTAAACGCAAACATTGAAGACAAAAGTGTGTAAACGCAAACATTGAAGACAGAAAGTGTGTAAACACAAACATTGAAGACAAAAGGGTGTAAACACAAACATTGAAGACAAAAGTGTGTAAACACAAACATTGAAGACAAAAGGGTGTAAACACAAACATTGAAGACAAAAGTGTGTAAACACAAACATTGAAGACAAAAGTGTGTAAACACAAACATTGAAGACAGAAAGTGTGTAAACACAAACATTGAAGACAAAAGTTTGTAAACGCAAACATTGAAGACAAAAGTGTGTAAACGCAAACATTGAAGACAGAAAGTGTGTAAACACAAACATTGAAGACAAAAGTGTGTAAACACAAACATTGAAGACAGAAAGTGTGTAAACACAAACATTGTTTGTGTTTACAAACCCACGCTGTGGGTGCTGGCGGCGTGTTTCCTCCTCCACGTCATCAGTGCCCATACCCGAGGCGGGGTTGGCTAAAGGGCCTTTCTGTGTGGAGTTTGCATGTTCTCCCCGTGTCCCCTAGGGTAGGTACCCTCACAAAAAATATGCAGTAATCCTGGTCTCTAAACTGCCTCCCCCTGGCCAGCCGGGGCGCCTGATGGAGGGGAAAGGAACTGGTTGGAATAACGTGTTCCTTCCACGCGCTACGTCCAACCAGGGAAACTCCCCCATGTCAGGTGTAAAGGAGCAACTTGGACACTCAGGCATGAAGGAAGCATGAGTTCAAGTCCGTTGCTCTCCCCATGTCCCCCATATATGGGGACTAGGTTGGCGGAGGGTGTGTAGAGCCCAGGATCACATTAGATAATTGACACAGGGGTGAAAAATGGGTTACAAAATCGTGGGATAAAATAAAAAATCACACCCGTGTGAACTGAGTGGTGTAAGGTTTTATATAGCCTGATCAGCTCTGATCTGACGTAATGAAATCACACCCGGATGTGATTTCACAACTGGCTTTTTTTGTGCAGAGAAAATGACCACGGTTGCTACGGTCATCCAGTTCATCCGGGTGCGATTTAATTACGTCAGAAATTATTTTGAACATAGCAACCATGGTCATTTTTTTCTGCACACAAAAGCCAGTTGTAGGAGTGGTTTACACCACTCAAAAAAATAAAAAAGAATAGCTAAACTTCTTGCTGCAGGTAACTGGCTGGACAGCAGTTCCCGTATTCACACTGAGTGAAGAACATGAATTAAATTGCACAGCGGAAACAGAGAGCTAGTGTTTGCGCTTTGCGGCGGCCAACACTACTCACCCTCATCCTGTAGGCGTGGCTGTCTGCTGCATGCGGTATTGTCGGGAGGTTTTGGGGCCATTAATATCTAGTTTGGTGGTGTCGGGATATGATGGTTTTTGGGAGATGACCTCACCCACTGAAAGAGCTCCAAAAATCCTGAGTGTTCGTTTCAATCGGAGAGAGTGCAAGTGGACCCCGAAAGGGTCCATTCTGATTGATACAATCACTCAGGGATCCCACAGTGGGCGTCTCTAATCTGTTTTAGAGAGGATATGTCTCTCTCTCTCTCACTATCAGGTCTTTCTCCTAATGGTCCATCAGCTAATAAATCTAATGCTCTAAACTTTTTACTACATCTCAACACTTATTTCCCCCCAAAACTATGCGCTTTATGTCCTCTCGAACTTCGTTACGTCGGCGCGGAAAGAAATGATTTCACAGGAAAATGTATATATCGCCTTTGATTTTTTGCCTACTTTCTCGCAATACGGGCTGGCTTTAGTGGGATAAAAATTGATTTTTTTTGTTTTTTTATAAGCTTTTTTGTGCATTAGCTTTTAAATTTGAAATTGTATTATTTGTGGAGGCCACTTTTGATCAATGCGGGAGAAATCAAGATTTATAGCCGTGATGCAATAAGGGAGGTATACAGTGGAGCATGAGTGGAGGGAGAGGAACCTCTCCTTTCAGAACACTCTGCTCCAAATACACCATCCACCCCTAGAATAAGGCTCTCATAATACACCCTCCACCCCTAGAAGAAGGCTCTCATAATACACCCTCCAACCCTAGAAGAAGGCTCTCATAATACACCCTCCAACCCTAGAATAAGGCTCTCATAATACACCCTCCAACCCTAGAAGAAGGCTCTCATAATACACCATCCAACCCTAGAAGAAGGCTCTCATAATACACCCTCCAACCCTAGAAGAAGGCTCTCATAATACACCCTCCAACCCTAGAAGAAGGCTCTCATAATACACCCTCCAACCCTAGAAGAAGGCTCTCAGAATACACCCTCCAACCCTAGAAGAAGGCTCTCAGAATACACCATCCACCCCTAGAAGAAGGCTCTCAGAATACACCATCCACCCCTAGAAGAAGGCTCTCATAATACACCATCCAACCCTAGAAGAAGGCTCTCATAATACACCATCCACCCCTAGAAGAAGGCTCTCAAAATACACCATCCACCCCTAGAAGAAGGCTCTCAAAATACACCATCCAACCCTAGAAGAAGGCTCTCATAATACACCCTCCACCCCTAGAAGAAGGCTCTCAGAATACACCATCCAACCCTAGAAGAAGGCTCTCAGAATACACCATCCAACCCTAGAAGAAGGCTCTCATAATACACCATCCAACCCTAGAAGAAGGCTCTCATAATACACCATCCAACCCTAGAAGAAGGCTCTCATAATACACCATCCAACCCTAGAAGAAGGCTCTCATAATACACCCTCCACCCCTAGAAGAAGGCTCTCAGAATACACCATCCAACCCTAGAAGAAGGCTCTCAGAATACACCCTCCAACCCTAGAAGAAGGCTCTCATAATACACCATCCAACCCTAGAAGAAGGCTCTCATAATACACCATCCACCCCTAGAAGAAGGCTCTCATAATACACCCTCCAACCCTAGAAGAAGGCTCTCAGAATACACCCTCCAACCCTAGAAGAAGGCTCTCATAATACACCATCCAACCCTAGAAGAAGGCTCTCATAATACACCATCCAACCCTAGAAGAAGGCTCTCAGAATACACCCTCCAACCCTAGAAGAAGGCTCTCATAATACACCATCCAACCCTAGAAGAAGGCTCTCATAATACACCATCCACCCCTAGAAGAAGGCTCTCATAATACACCATCCAACCCTAGAAGAAGGCTCTCATAATACACCATCCACCCCTAGAAGAAGGCTCTCATAATACACCCTCCAACCCTAGAAGAAGGCTCTCAGAATACACCATCCAACCCTAGAAGAAGGCTCTCATAATAAACCATCCAACCCTAGAAGAAGGCTCTCATAATACACCATCCAACCCTAGAAGAAGGCTCTCAGAATACACCCTCCAACCCTAGAAGAAGGCTCTCATAATACACCATCCAACCCTAGAAGAAGGCTCTCATAATACACCATCCAACCCTAGAAGAAGGCTCTCATAATACACCATCCAACCCTAGAAGAAGGCTCTCATAATACACCATCCAACCCTAGAAGAAGGCTCTCATAATACACCATCCAACCCTAGAAGAAGGCTCTCATAATACACCATCCAACCCTAGAAGAAGGCTCTCATAATACACCCTCCAACCCTAGAAGAAGGCTCTCATAATACACCATCCAACCCTAGAAGAAGGCTCTCATAATACACCATCCAACCCTAGAAGAAGGCTCTCATAATACACCATCCAACCCTAGAAGAAGGCTCTCATAATACACCCTCCAACCCTAGAAGGAGGGTCTCATAATACACCCTCCAACCCTAGAAGAAGGCTCTCATAATACACCCTCCAACCCTAGAAGAAGGCTCTCATTATACACCATCCAACCCTAGAAGAAGGCTCTCATAATACACCATCCAACCCTAGAAGAAGGCTCTCATAATACACCCTCCACCCCTAGAAGAAGGCTCTCATAATACACCCTCCAACCCTAGAAGAAGGCTCTCATAATACACCCTCCAACCCTAGAAGAAGGCTCTCATAATACACCCTCCAACCCTAGAAGAAGGCTCTCATAATACACCATCCAACCCTAGAAGAAGGCTCTCATAATACACCCTCCAACCCTAGAAGAAGGCTCTCATAATACACCCTCCAACCCTAGAAGAAGGCTCTCATAATACACCATCCAACCCTAGAAGAAGGCTCTCATAATACACCATCCACCCCTAGAAGAAGGCTCTCATAATACACCCTCCAACCCTAGAAGAAGGCTCTCATAATACACCATCCAACCCTAGAAGAAGGCTCTCAGAATACACCCTCCAACCCTAGAAGAAGGCTCTCATAATACACCATCCAACCCTAGAAGAAGGCTCTCATAATACACCCTCCAACCCTAGAAGAAGGCTCTCATAATACACCCTCCAACCCTAGAAGAAGGCTCTCATAATACACCCTCCAACCCTAGAAGAAGGCTCTCAGAATACACCATCCACCCCTAGAAGAAGGCTCTCATAATACACCCTCCAACCCTAGAAGAAGGCTCTCATAATACACCCTCCAACCCTAGAAGAAGGCTCTCATAATACACCATCCACCCCTAGAAGAAGGCTCTCATAATACACCCTCCACCCCTAGAAGAAGGCTCTCATAATACACCATCCAACCCTAGAAGAAGGCTCTCATAATACACCCTCCAACCCTAGAAGAAGGCTCTCATAATACACCCTCCAACCCTAGAAGAAGGCTCTCATAATACACCATCCAACCCTAGAAGAAGGCTCTCATAATACACCATCCAACCCTAGAAGAAGGCTCTCATAATACACCCTCCAACCCTAGAAGAAGGCTCTCATAATACACCCTCCACCCCTAGAAGAAGGCTCTCAGAATACACCCTCCAACCCTAGAAGAAGGCTCTCAGAATACACCCTCCAACCCTAGAAGAAGGCTCTCATAATACACCATCCAACCCTAGAAGAAGGCTCTCATAATACACCATCCACCCCTAGAAGAAGGCTCTCAGAATACACC
>NC_136808.1:57004690-57019690 GCF_951216825.1 Electrona antarctica | reverse complement strand
TACACAGCAGAAATCTCTCATGGCCCACGTTTATTTTACGATCTGGGAGGATTCACAAACAAACTGCTGATTTATTTTGACACCAAATTTTGATTTTAGTTTTAGTCATGTCTCTTGAATAGTTTTCATTTAGTCGCATTTTAGTCACCTGGAATGTTTTAGTCTAGTTTTAGTCGACTAAATATCATAGGCTTTAGTCGACTAAATCTACAGTTGAATTAGTCGACTAAAATGTATTTTGACGGGCCTCGATGCCGTCGTAATGACTGATTTTAGTGAGTGAACCAACAAAAGAACGAAAACGGGCGCCACAAGAGCTTTGTTGCACCTGGCAGTTATGACTGAGTCATTTTCTACTTGTTTCTACTTGTACAGCTGGGCTGCACTGGGGGGACTGTTGAGAATGTTCTGTGATGTATTTTATTACTTGACTTTGAATACTTGACTTTATTTACATTTTAATTGTCAACTGCACTTGAAGGATACAGACACTTTATTTTGTATCTGTTGGTAATTGCACAATTAAAGGCATTCAGAATCAGAACTGATTCAGAACTGGAGGAATTGGCTTTACTATAGATTTTGACCTGAGATCAGATTCTAAAAATGTCTGTTTGAAAATGACAGTTTTCTGAAGTCGTTCTTCGATTTTTCAAAAATAGCAGACCTACAAGCTCGTATGAGCTTGTAGATCTGCTATTTTTCATTAGCTAAAGCATAACATAATGCTAACACCAAAAGGGGTTCCCGCCCAAAATGGGTTAATGTTTCGTCACACAGTCTGTGTCAAAACATTAATCTATAATAACGCCTTAATAATAATAATAATAATATCTGGGACTTCTATAGCACTTTTCTAATACCCAAAGACGCTTTACATGTATGGGGGCAGGGGGGGGGGGGGGGGGGGGGGACAAGAGAAAGGACAACTGGCCCAGGCGGTGGCGTAACCGTCTGGGCACCCGACCGGTAATCCAGTCGCAGTGTGCCGCAGGTTCGACTCCCGAGCCCGACACGGCCTTTACTGCATGTCTTCCACCATCTCTCTCCCGTTTCCTGTCAGCCTACTGTCTGTCCCTTCAAAAAACCAATAAAAGGCGTAAGCCGCAAAAAAAGGACAAGGACAACTTTATTAGAAGAATAAGTAAAATAAGAATAAAACCAGTAAAACATTACATGTAACAAGTTAAAGACACATCAGCTGGGGAATGCTAGTCTGAACAGGTGGGTTTTCAGTGCGGTTTTAAAGGTGGGGAGTGAGGGGGCATCCCGGATCTGTTTGGGGAGGGCATTCCAGAGGTTGGGGGCGGCCACAGAGAAGGCCCTGTCGCCCCAGGTTTTGAGCCTGATCTTCTTGGGGATCACAAGGAGGCCGGCATCGCTGGACCTGAGGGAGCGGGATGGTGCGTGTGGCTCGAGGAGGGCGGAGAGGTAGGGGGGGAGCCAGGTTGTGCAGAGACTTGTAGGTGGTGAGAATTACTTTGAATTCAATTCTGTGTTTGATGGGGAGCCAGTGGAGATCACGGAGGACTGGAGTGATTTGGGGCTGTATTTTGCGTGTCTTAAGTACCAGGTCTTATGACTTAACTTAAGACCTGGAGGCGTGGTCAATGCTTTTTGGCCACTCAGAATAGCCAAATGGCATTGATCACGCCTCCAGGTCTTAAGTTAAGTAATAAGACCTGGTACTTAAGACACGCAAAATACTGCCCATGGTGGAGCGGGTGGAGGTGAGCAGGCGGGCAGCTGAGTTTTGGACGTATTGTAGTTTGTTGAGGGTTTTTGCAGTGGTGCCATAGAGGATGCTGTTGCAGTAGTCCAGTCGGGATGAGATGAAGGCGTGAATGAGGGTTTCGGCAGCTGAGGGTGTCAGGGAGGGGCGGAGACGGGCAATGTTTTTGAGGTGAAAGAATGCTGTTTTAGTGATGTGGTTTACGTGGGGGGGGAATGAGAGGGTCGAAGATGACACCTAGGTTGTGGATGCGTGTGGAGGTAGTGACAAGGGAGCCGTCGATGGTGAGGGAGAAGTGGAGCGGGTGAGGGAGTCGGGGCCGATGATGATGATTTCAGATTTGCTGCAGTTGAGTTTTAGGAAGTTTTGTTGCATCCAGGTTTTTATGTCTGTGAGGCAGGTGGTGAGGGTGGAGTGGGTGGCTGGGGTGATGGATGAGGTGGAGAGGTATTAGCCTGGTATCCAGCCTGCTTCGCTACGTTCGGCGGATTTTTTTTTCTCTCTTCGCTTATCAGTCTGGAAAGCCTCCCATTGGGAGGTTTTGCAGAACTACACTAGAACTACATATGTTACGTAGTCAACGTCGTTGCTGATTGGATGTTGTTCCAACGAATGAGAGTAGCGTTAGGCAACCTACGTCATCAGCCAGCGCCACCCTCCATGCTTTCATGCGCAGTAGCTGCGCTTTGCTATGACGTCTCACTGGTGCTTTGTCCCGCCCCGCACCACAGACCAATCAGAAGCCACGTTAGGTTTCGAAGCTTTTGGCATGTCCCGCCTCCCTTGGAGATAGGAGGCTTTCCAGACTGATAAGCGAAGAGAGAAAAAAAATCCGCCGAACGTAGCGAAGCAGGCTGGATACCAGGCTAGAGAGGTATAGCTGTGTGTCGTCTGCGTAGCAATGAAATTGAAGGCCGTGGTGGCGGAGGAGCTTTGACTGAGAGCTTTACAAAGTTACAGTGCGGACTTCAATTTTTTTTATAGGCTACTGTAGGCATGTACATCTTCTATTTTCAAAAGAATCTTGAAAGATTTGGGGAAATTGTGGGATATTTTTGAAACATTTTGACATAACAAATCTTGTAGGGGTCCCAGCACAAAAGCTGTATCCCTGGCTCAAAATATAACAATCTATAATTTGTTTTTTATTGATTTAGCCCATTTTCAGTCTACCAACCACTGACATACAATTTTGGCTACCCATATTTAGTGGGTTTACAAAGAGGATTTTAGGATGTCTAATATCGTGTGAGATTTTCTATTTGAACATGATGGATGATGGTGGAGATGGATGAAGACGATTTGATGTCATGTGGTTTGCCCTATATGGGTCCCACAGAGCAGCGCACCCACAGCTGTGACGAGCGCTGGCTCGCTAACTTGTATTTGACAAGCTTCAGTCTGGTATACCAACAGTCTAGGCCTTAAAGGTATATTCAGTGATTTCACTTAATTCAAATATCACTTATTTTTTCTTATTTTTTGGATAATCCTCCCTCATATAAAGTGTGCTGACCATATAAGGAGTTCCTCCCTGTCCCCAGTGAGCCCCTGGGGTCAAAAAACCCTAGTTTCGGTTTGGGCTTCCTCCAATCATGATCGAGTGGGGCGGGCCTTGGTGCATGTGCTGTTGGTCTGTTGTACTTCCCCCACTGTAGAGCGTGTGCATGTGCACATCTTGTTACCGGGTGGACCGGGTTCTTTTTCAAATCACCCAAATCACTGAATGCTCCTTTAATGTTTTTTTTTTTGTGGCTTTCGCCTTTATTTTATATTTTTTATGGAGGGACAGACAGTAGGCTGACAGGAAATGGGGAGAGAGATGGGGGGAAGACATGCAGTAAAGGCCGTCGGGATCGGGAGTCGAACCCGCGGCACACTGCCAGACTGGATTACCAGCCAAGGTGCCTGGACCGCTGAGCTACGGCCCAGGCCAGTCTAGGCCTTGTTACACTACACAGCCACCTCTTTGATTCAACAACTGTCATCTGTTGTGGCTGGTGATGGAATGCTTTACCGTCCTGATCATCTTTCGCCAGTGGTAATATTTATTTAATTTTTTTGTACTTTAATAAGCAATACCACAGGTGCTCGGCAGGGCCGGATCCAACATATGGGCACTTTGGGCACGTGACCAGGGGCCCTTTGGCACCAGGGGCCCCTCAAAAAAAATAATATATATATATATATATATATATATATATATATATATTTTTTTTTTAGCTCCACAGAAAATTTCCCTGCTAATCCGAATGAAATAAATGGTGTCTAAAAAGATTAGTGTTTTATTGTTGGTGAGAAGGCAGCTGAAAAGTGCAATTGTGTGTAAAGCAGCAACAATGTGCTAGATTGGCTGTCACTGGGGGGGGGTAGGCGACCGGAAATAGGCCAATATAACTGCATTAAACTGCCCCAAAGCGGCTCCAAAACAGCAAAAATGTTGCGCGCGTGTGAAGGGGGGCCCTTCGAGCTTCAGTGCCCAGGGGCCCTCAGAGGTGTTAATCCGGCTCGGGTGGTGCAGTGGTAAAGTGCCTGCCCATCAGGGTGGTGCAGTGGTAAAGTGCCGGCCCATCAGGGTGGTGCAGTGGTAAAGTGCCTGCCCATCACCTCGGGTGGTGCAGTGGTAAAGTGCCTGCCCATCACCTCGGGTGGTGCAGTGGTAAAGTGCCTGCCCATCACCGCAGAGATTGTGTGTTCAAATCCATCGTGGTGTATATCCGGCTTCGTCGTCACCGAGCCTCTATATATACGAACACAAATGGCTTGTGTTCAGGGGAGGGACGCCAGGCAGGGGAGGGACGCCAGGCAGGGGAGGGACGCCAGGCAGGGGAGGGACGCCAGGCAGGGAGGGACGCCAGGCAGGGGAGGGACGCCAGGCAGGGGAGGGACGCCAGGCAGGGGAGGGACGCCAGGCAGGGAGGGACGCCAGGCAGGGGAGGGACGCCAGGCAGGGGAGGGACGCCAGGCAGGGGAGGGACGCCAGGCAGGGGAGGGACGCCAGGCGGGGAGGGACGCCAGGCAGGGGAGGGACGCCAGGCAGGGGAGGGACGCCAGGCAGGGGAGGGACGCCAGGCAGGGAGGGACGCCAGGCAGGGGAGGGACGCCAGGCAGGGAGGGGGAGATTTGTATGGGCGTTGGGCAAGAGAGGAGTACTAATCCTGGAGTAGGACGAAGGCTCTACATCCTCCCAGTGGGGGCTCCTCGTAGGCGAGTCAGTCGGATACAACAGACAACAGTCATTGACGAGATGACAAACAAATGTGTGGTGAGGAATCAACTGGCATAAAGACTACATTGGGGAGAAAAGGGGTAAAAAGCACACGCACGCACGTACACACGCACACACAAGGTCGCACGCACCACAACAACATGTAGAAAAGATGTGTAAGATGTGATATAAGATCACAACGCGTTATGAGCTTGTAGATCAGCTATTTTTGATGAATGTTCACCTAAGACCCAAATAATGCCCAAAATTGGTATGCTAGGATTTAGGACCTAAAGGTGGTTAACGGTGACCCCACAAAAGATCCTCTTATAGAACCATATTATGAGGAAAACAGAGAACCATTAACTATACTACATAAAATGGCTATTTTATAGGTGACGGTTCTTTGTGGAATCATATAGCCTTTTAAAGAACCATTTAAGAATCATTATTTTGCTTTGTGTACCAAGACCCATGCAGGACATGAGGAGGAGGAGGAGGAGGAGGGGGAGACATTGATTTTTTTCCCCCTCCTCTTTTCTCCAGGATTTTGACAGAATCATAGCGCCATGGAAACAAAGAAACCGCTCTGCGACAGAGGAAAACCTTTCATTTCAGCTGAAATGAATGGCGGCTCGCCACTGATAACAGCATGGGTGATAGCGAGCGCACGCACGCACGCACGCACGCACGCACGCACGCACGCACGCATGCACGCACGCACGCACGCACGCACGCACGCACACACACACACACGCACGCACGCACGCACGCACGCACGCACGCACGCACGCACGCACGCACGCACGCACGCACGCACGCACGCACGCACGCACGCACGCACGCACGCACGCACGCACGCACACACACACACACACACACACACACACACACACACACACACACACACACACACACACACACACACATACATTGGATTATATACATTTGAGGACATCAACAGTTTAGAATGTCGGCTTTATGAATGCCAGTAACAAAAAATTACGTTTTAACCCTAACCGTGGGGTAAAGAATAGACGACCTAGCTCGTACATCTGCTATTTTTGGTGCAACACACCTAAGCATAAATCATGCATACCTCCCAACCCTTAAACCCCACCTGAAAATCTTTGTTATTAACCATAAAAACAGCCATTTCTGTTGTGAGGACCAGGAAAATTGTCCTCACAATGTCTATTTCTCAAATACAATACGTGTGGGTACACGTGGCCCTCACAAGTATAAAAATACAAGTACACACACACACACATGCACATGCCTGCTCACACACACACACACACACACACACACACACACGCACACGCGCACAAACAAACACACACACACACACACACACACACACACACACCAAAAGTGTTGATTAAAGTGTTGATTGCTGCGCATTATTGCAAACATAAACCACAGAATTGCCCCCTTTCACACAACAGAAAGAACAGAATGGTCCCCTTTCACACAACAGAAACAGCAAAAACACACGAGTCACGACTGTTATCATCCGTCATGCAAAGAACAACCATAGCTATAGTAAAAGGCTTATTTTCAACCACAATGAGTTTCTGCACCGTGCTTTAGGCTGTATATACACAGTAAAATACGTAATTGAATTTAATGTTGAGGTGGGAGTATAGGGCTGGACTGGTGGTATTGCGATAAATGGTAAATGGTGCATTTATATAGCGCCTTTAACCAAGGCGCTTTACATAGATTGTGCATTACATTCACCCATTTACACACACATTCATACACCGATTGCAGCGGAAGCCATGCAAGGTACCAACCAGCACATCGGGAGCAATTTGGGGTTCAGTGTCTTGCCCAAGGACACTTCGACATGTAGACAGGAGGAGCCAGGATTCGAACCACCGACCCATGGATCATTGGACGACCTGCTCTACCTCCTGAGCCACAGCCACAGCCGCCCCGATGAGGAATGGCCGTGTTGTTTTGTTCTCAAACCCAACTGGGACAATTTCTGAGATGACAATTTCTGAAAGGACAAGGATGCACAATCCCCAATCAAATTAAATATGAAGTGCCGTGATTTTTTTCCCACCCTAAAACATGATCATCAGGTATTATTATTATATAAGAAGGAAGAACTTTTTCAAAAAAGTGTGCAGTATTTGTTAAAATGTCGTTTTTATGTGGACACGGCCACCAGTAAGTATGCCTGGTTTGCCTGGTGGCTGGTGATGGGTGGTGATCCACCTGAACTGAAGCTGCAACCACAGCTGTTGTTGTATGATAAAGGGGGAGAGGTTAGGGGAGGGGATGATATTGTGATGTCACTATATCACTGTTTTTGAAGGGCGCTAGAATTCCGGACTAGCGTTTTAATTTCTGTATTCCGATGTCATTCTACCCATCAACCATGAAGTGGTAGAGGCGGCGAAAACATCCTGAGCGCACCTCAGCTCCGACCATGCACGTTGGCTTTATCGCTAAACCGCCTATTTTGATCGCTCGACAATTCTTTTTTTGTCTGTCTTTCATAATGTCGGATATGTCGTCTCCACAGAGCTTTGTCCCCAACGGGCTGCTGTCAAAGGTAGCCTGGGCACCATTTCATTTAGGGTATATGATCCTGTCGGGAGCGGATGATATCGTTACGTCATGTTGTAGTGTTGTTTTGTAGTCATCAGGATGATATCGTTACGTCATGTTGTAGTGTTGTTTTGTAGTCATCAGGATGATATCGTTACGTCATGTTGTAGTGTTGTTTTGTAGTCATCAGGATGATATCGTTACGTCATGTTGTAGTGTTGTTTTGTAGTCGACAGGCTGCAGGAACAACGGGGCGGGACTTCCTTTTCCCTCAAACCGATTTTCCTCAATAAAAGCTACAGGCTACGAGAGCTTTTATTGTTATTCTTCCGGTTTGAGGGAAAAGGAAGTTGCCGCCTGTTGTTCCTGCCTGTCGACTACAAAACAATACTACAACATGACGTAACGATATCATCCGCTCCCGACAGGATCATACGGACATCCTTGTCCTTTCTGTTTTCAACCGGCGCCCGGTCTGCGAAGAAAAATGATGCACTCTACGGTGTAGCTCTTGCCCAGCGTGCACCCACCGAGGTGGTGGAAAGCCTGGTGAGGCGAGGTTATGTAAAAGGGGAACTACCTCCATTCTCAGAGCTACGGAGCGCTAGATATGCAGGTTGTTCTTCCCCCCTCCTGCACTGGTTAATGGATGTAATAACATCAGTTTACGGTTTAAGTGCACTAGTCCAGAATTCTCCTCTAATGGGTTAAAGGACCCGCGCATCACTACTACCATTCCCGCCAGTCTGTCAGGAAGGATATACAGCATCACCAGCTTGCGTGTTCCTTGCAAAACAAATGATTTGTCTTGCAGTAAAACACCATTATCCGTTCCTGTACAGAGTCATGTGTGGCCGTGTTGTAATCTCCCGTTGACCTACCGTTGGATCCCAGGGCCGAGTCTCTGCGAGACATTTCCTTAATAGATAGCTGGGAGCAGGAAGAGCGAGGGAGCGCAGGCAGATTGCTCTTCATTAAACGATTTGACCCCAAAATATTAGATTTCAGAGATTCTATTGCATTTAGCATCTTTTTTATCATTATTGAGATGACGAGGGATCACATCGATTCTGTGTCATATTAGCTTGAGCCACAGCAGGTTGCCTGGTTTCTCGGTGTGTGTGTGTGTGTGTGTGTGTGTGTGTGTGTGTGTGTGTGTGTGCGTGTGTGCGTGTGTGCGCGTGTGCGTGTGCGTGTGCGTGTGCGTGCGTGCGTGCGTGCGTGCGTGCGTGCGTGCGTGCGTGCGTGCGTGCACAGCACATATGTATGTTTTATGTCTCCATATGCGTATGTATGCTATAATGTACTGTATGTGACTGACTACACATGCACGCACCGACGCACGTGTATATTCATTGGCGTGTCTCCCTGCTGTGTGTGTGTGCGTGCGTGCGTGCGTGCGTGCGTGCGTGTGTGCGTGCGTGCGAGCGAGCGTATATACCCACTGGCACTGCAGCATTTGTCTGTATTGAGCTGTTGGTGTAATTTGAACAGCTCTCTACGCTGAAGCTCTGCCGAAGCCGAACTAGAACCACTGGACAGCGGTCAGCGGTCACTGGTCATCCACTCAACTTCCTCACAACACAACACCGTTCTCCCTGTGATCTCACTCACACAGTATGCGCTGAACACGTCCTCAGAACACTATAGCACATAGACTAGTAAAACCTTGTTTCCTCGGGATTTTAACCTGGGTCTCTTGTGTGGGAAGAGACACTAAAAACTATAGCCTCTGTACTCAGGCTTTTATTTTCGCTCGCATTCGGCTAAAAAATGAAGGCCTGGGGTAAACGCATTGGAAGATCTGGCATATTTTAGGAAGCCCTCTTCCTTGTATTTCGCTAACCAATAACAGTGCAGAGGCGCGTCGCTCCGCAGTTTTCTACCGGGGACGGGATGGTAGGAGGGGGGGGGGAGGGGGGGGGGGGGGGGTGCTCAGATCGGTGAGCCAAGGATCCACCGCCTGTTTTCAACCGGCGCCCGGTCTGCGAAGAAAAATGATGCACTCTACGGTGTAGCTCTTGCCCAGCGTGCACCCACCCCTCTAGACCAGAAATCATACAGGCTGGGCCAGGCTACTAAACACCAAGCATCTGGTCCAGGGGTCACCAACATGTCCGGACAAATGTGTCTGTGGCAAAGACTTGGTCTTGTCCGTGGCAAATGTTTAGATTTTCTGTTTTACACACGATTATAATGTTGATCATAACACCCACTTAAAGGACCACTTCACCACTTTTCAACCTATCTTCATATAATAGGTCCTCGATTTGGCACGATTTTTTTCTACTCAGTCTGTGTCTCATAAGACGGCTGTGGGCAGTTTAGAAATCATTAGGCAGATTTTTTTTTAAACAAGATTTTTTTACAAAAATGTTTAGATTTTCATTATCGTGAGAACGATTTTCGCATTGCAACTTTCCAGGACTAGAAAGCCTGCAGTTTCTATTAGCTTGCATTCCCCATCGATGATGTCACTGGAAGACGGTTTCTGAACTTCCCACAGCCCTCCTATGAGACACAGACCAAGTAGAACAAAATTGCGCCATTTTTTCATGATTATTAGTGAGGACCTAGTATATGAAGATACGTTGAAAAGTGGTGAAGTGGTCCTTTAATGAATGTCAATCTCCAGGTTTTCTTCAGAATATGTATGACAATTATTTACTATGACAGTATGGCACATTAGGAGTCCACTAGTGCTAGTGGTTCTATGACAGTATGGAACATTAGGAGTCCACTAGTGACTACTATGACACTAAGGCACATTAGGAGTCCAACTAGTGGTAGTGGTTCTATGACAGTATGGCACATTAGGAGTCCAACTAGTGCTAGTGGTTCTATGACAGTATGGCACATTAGGAGTCCAACTAGTGCTAGTGGTTCTATGACACTAAGGCACATTAGGAGTCCAACTAGTGCTAGTGGTTCTATGACAGTATGGCACATTAGGAGTCCAACTAGTGCTAGTGGTTCTATGACACTAAGGCACATTAGGAGTCCACTAGTGCTAGTGGTTCTATGACAGTATGGCACATTAGGAGTCCAACTAGTGCTAGTGGTTCTATGACAGTATGGCACATTAGGAGTCCAACTAGTGCTAGTGGTTCTATGACAGTATGGCACATTAGGAGTCCAACTAGTGCTAGTGGTTCTATGACACTAAGGGACATTAGGAGTCCAACTAGTGCTAGTGGTTCTATGACACTAAGGCACATTAGGAGTCCAACTAGTGCTAGTGGTTCTATGACAGTATGGCACATTAGGAGTCCAACTAGTGCTAGTGGTTCTATGACACTAAGGCACATTAGGAGTCCACTAGTGCTAGTGGTTCTATGACAGTATGGCACATTAGGAGTCCAACTAGTGCTAGTGGTTCTATGACAGTATGGCACATTAGGAGTCCAACTAGTGCTAGTGGTTCTATGACAGTATGGCACATTAGGAGTCCAACTAGTGCTAGTGGTTCTATGACACTAAGGGACATTAGGAGTCCAACTAGTGCTAGTGGTTCTATGACACTAAGGCACATTAGGAGTCCAACTAGTGCTGGTGGTTCTATGACAGTATATGGCACATTAGGAGTCCAACTAGTGCTGGTGGTTATATGACAGTATGGCACATTAGGAGTCCAACTAGTGCTGGTGGTTCTATGACAGTATGGCACAGTAGGAGTCCAACTAGTGCTAGTGGTTCTATGACACTAAGGCACATTAGGAGTCCAACTAGTGCTAGTGGTTCTATGACACTAAGGCACATTAGGAGTCCAACTAGTGCTAGTGGTTCTCAAATGTGTTATTTGCAAAGACCCCCTTAACTCTGAGAGTGTTGAAATGGAACCAAATGGGTTCCATTTGTTACAGACCTGTTATGGTCATTCAGGGCTCTCTATTCATGTGTTTCTGGTAATATTATTCAAATCAAATCAAATCGCATGTATTTATAAAGCACATTTAAAAACAATTGCCATTGTACCAAAGTGCTGTACAGAAGATTACATAGAAAACATTGTCTATGCCCTGTGTCTCCCTCACTGCAGATGGAGACACAGGACACAGGGCAATGACCCCAAAATGTTTGGGGTCATTGTATCGCCTGTACTCAGGCGTTTGTGAGCACGCCGTCTTTAAGTTGATTGATTCAGTATACGCGTTTCAAGCTTATGCGGAGATCTGCTACATTTGATACTTGGGCGTTGTTGTCTCTCATTAAGCTGGTTCACAATACATGACGACAGGCGTAAAATTCACAAAAATTTACAAATATGGAGAAAAGAGGTTTCTGCCCGACAGCAACTCTAGGTGTATTTTGATGTGTTTTAATGTGTATTCTGTGCATGGCTCTGCCCTGGCCTGTGGAGGATGGCTCATCTCATCCCGGGTTCCACTCACAGCTAAATGTCCCATCTGGTAACATTTCCACGTCTCTCTGGCTAAAATCAATAGCAATAATTTTCCTAAGTCCCTGACACACGCGCGCGTGCGTGCGTGCGTGCGTGCGTGCGTGCGTGCGTGCGTGCGTGCGTGCGTGCGTGCGTGCGTGCGTGCGTGCGTGCATAGTGCGTGCGTGCGTGCGTGCGTGCGTGCGTGCACGCGCATGCACTATGCACGCACACACATGGACATGCGCTTATAGGTTCCACTGTGCTCTTTGTTTTGCCTCTTATTTAATCTGATTGGTGATTGTGCATCCTTGTCCTTTCAGCATCCTTGTCCTTTCAGCAATTGTCTTAGAATGTGCAGTTTGGGGCCTGCAGAAGACAAAACAACATAGCCATTCCTCATCGCGGTATATGTATTACCAACCAATCCGGCCCTATTCTCATCTCTCCATTACATTCATTGATTCCACCCCCTTTCAATATTTGTGATTTGTGGTTCATTTATAGAGCGTTTTAAGGCTTGCCGCCCAAAAACAGAAGAGCCGCTGCAGTGAGGGAGACGTGCAGGAGGCTGCAGCCCTGTGTCTCCATCTGCAGTGAGGTAGACGTGCGTCTCCATCTGCAGTGAGGGAGACATGCAGGAGGCTGCAGCCCTGTGTCTCCATCTGCAGTGAGGTAGACGTGCGTCTCCATCTGCAGTGAGGGAGACGTGCAGGAGGCTGCAGCCCTGTGTCTCCATCTGCAGTGAGGTAGACGTGCGTCTCCATCTGCAGTGAGGGAGACGTGCAGGAGGCTGCAGCCCTGTGTCTCCATCTGCAGTGAGGGAGACGTACAGGAGGCTGCAGCCCTGTGTCTCCATCTGCAGTGAGGGAGACGTACAGGAGGCTGCAGCCCTGTGTCTCCATCTGCAGTGAGGTAGACGTGCAGGAGGCTGCAGCCCTGTGTCTCCATCTGCAGTGAGGGAGACGTGCAGGAGGCTGCAGCCCTGTGTCTCCATCTGCAGTGAGGGAGACGTACAGGAGGCTGCAGCCCTGTGTCTCCATCTGCAGTGAGGGAGACGTGCAGGAGGCTGCAGCCCTGTGTCTCCATCTGCAGTGAGGGAGACGTGCAGGAGGCTGCAGCCCTGTGTCTCCATCTGCAGTGAGGGAGACGTGCAGGAGGCTGCAGCCCTGTGTCTCCATCTGCAGTGAGGTAGACGTACAGGAGGCTGCAGCCCTGTGTCTCCATCTGCAGTGAGGGAGACGTGCAGGAGGCTACAGCCCTGTGTCTCCATCTGCAGTGAGGGAGACGTGCAGGAGGCTGCAGCCCTGTGTCTCCATCTGCAGTGAGGGAGACGTACAGGAGGCTGCAGCCCTGTGTCTCCATCTGCAGTGAGGGAGACGTACAGGAGGCTGCAGCCCTGTGTCTCCATCTGCAGTGAGGGAGACGTGCAGGAGGCTGCAGCCCTGTGTCTCCATCTGCAGTGAGGTAGACGTACAGGAGGCTGCAGCCCTGTGTCTCCATCTGCAGTGAGGGAGACGTGCAGGAGGCTGCAGCCCTGTGTCTCCATCTGCAATGAGGTAGACGTGCAGGAGGCTGCAGCCCTGTGTCTCCATCTGCAGTGAGGGAGACGTACAGGAGGCTGCAGCCCTGTGTCTCCATCTGCAGTGAGGGAGACGTACAGGAGGCTGCAGCCCTGTGTCTCCATCTGCAGTGAGGGAGACGTGCAGGAGGCTGTAGCCCTGTGTCTCCATCTGCAGTGAGGGAGACGTACAGGAGGCTGCAGCCCTGTGTCTCCATCTGCAGTGAGGGAGACGTACAGGAGGCTGCAGCCCTGTGTCTCCATCTGCAGTGAGGTAGACGTGCAGGAGGCTGCAGCCCTGTGTCTCCATCTGCAGTGAGGTAGACGTGCAGGAGGCTGCAGCCCTGTGTCTCCATCTGCAGTGAGGGAGACGTGCAGGAGGCTGCAGCCCTGTGTCTCCATCTGCAGTGAGGTAGACGTGCAGGAGGCTACAGCCCTGTGTCTCCATCTGCAGTGAGGGAGACGTGCAGGAGGCTGCAGCCCTGTGTCTCCATCTGCAGTGAGGGAGACGTGCAGGAGGCTGCAGCCCTGTGTCTCCATCTGCAGTGCATGAGGTAGACGTGCAGGAGGCTGCAGCCCTGTGTCTCCATCTGCAGTGAGGGAGACGTGCAGGAGGCTACAGCCCTGTGTCTCCATCTGCAGTGAGGGAGACGTACAGGAGGCTGCAGCCCTGTGTCTCCATCTGCAGTGAGGGAGACGTGCAGGAGGCTACAGCCCTGTGTCTCCATCTGCAGTGAGGTAGACGTGCAGGAGGCTGCAGCCCTGTGTCTCCATCTGCAGGGAGGGAGACGTACAGGAGGCTGCAGCCCTGGGTCTCCATCTGCAGTGAGGGAGACGTGCAGGAGGCTGCAGCCCTGTGTCTCCATCTGCAGTGAGGGAGACGTGCAGGAGGCTGCAGCCCTGTGTCTCCATCTGCAGTGAGGGAGACGTGCAGGAGGCTGCAGCCCTGTGTCTCCATCTGCAGTGAGGGAGACGTGCAGGAGGCTGCAGCCCTGTGTCTCCATCTGCAGTGAGGTAGACGTGCAGGAGGCTACAGCCCTGTGTCTCCATCTGCAGTGAGGGAGACGTACAGGAGGCTGCAGCCCTGTGTCTCCATCTGCAGTGAGGTAGACGTACAGGAGGCTGCAGCCCTGTGTCTCCATCTGCAGTGAGGTAGACGTGCAGGAGGCTGCAGCCCTGTGTCTCCATCTGCAGTGAGGGAGACATGCAGGAGGCTGCAGCCCTGTGTCTCCATCTGCAGTGAGGGAGACATGCAGGAGGCTGCAGCCCTGTGTCTCCATCTGCAGTGAGGGAGACGTGGAGGAGGCTGCAGCCCTGTGTCTCCATCTGTAGTGAGGTAGACGTGCAAGAGGCTGCAGCCCTGTGTCTCCATCTGCAGTGAGGTAGACGTACAGGAGGCTACAGCCCTGTGTCTCCATCTGCAGTGAGGGAGACGTGCAGGAGGCTGCAGCCCTGTGTCTCCATCTGCAGTGAGGTAGACGTACAGGAGGCTACAGCCCTGTGTCTCCATCTGCAGTGAGGTAGACGTGCAGGAGGCTGCAGCCCTGTGTCTC
>NC_136808.1:56987190-56994690 GCF_951216825.1 Electrona antarctica | reverse complement strand
TTTCTATTTGGTTGAGTATACAGCCAGACCTGTAACTGTAAGTGAGACTACAGACTTCATGACTTGCGTTTTCACGTGAACTCCTGTGAGACTTGACTTACATGCAACTTGAATGCTTTCTGACTTGACTGGGATCAGGATTTGAAAGCCAGAACCGGATCAGATGCGACCAGATAAAGTCCAGGTGCAATAGTTCATTCAAAGAGCAATGCAACTTTAATGGATCACAGGCCTAAGTTCTGCTTCTCTGGAGCAGTTGTTTGGCGTAACCTTGGTAACTGGCTGGGAACTGCCAAACTGCGGTGGATTTTTGATCATGGGAAAGGGCATAGCTGTAGATTTGAGGATTCAGACATGGATTCAAGAGGGTCTTAAGGTGTGGAAATCAGGACTTTTTAGATTTCAACTTTTAGACTTAGATTGGGATGGGGAAAAAAAGAAAGAAAAACGTTAAAACAGCTCTGATTGCTGCCATGTCATTGCTGTCGAGTGGAAACCTTGTATCCAGCACCATTCCTGTTTTAATTATTATTTTAAAAACATTTTAAAATAGAGAAAATAGCCAATCTCCAAGCACACAATAGGTCACATCGTGATGCATTGCGAGCTTGTAGATATGCAATTTTGTACGACTTTTGTGCGACACTCTTGGATGACCAAGAAGGCCTTATTTACGGGGGGGGAAATACATACAAAAGTTGAAATATGGAGATACGAGGTATCTGCCCAATGGCAACGATATGATGATGCCACGAACAGGCAATCCTGAGCATCTAAAAGTGTACCAAGGGCTCCATTTTCGTCACCTTATCCTTACCCTTATCTCTAAACTTCTTTGCCTTTTTTACTATTTTGAAAAACATTTTTGAATAGTTCAACTAGCCAATCTACATTGACACGTTGTGAGCTTGTAGACTGGCCATTTGAACTATTCAAAAATGTTTTGCAAGATAGCAAAAAAAGGCAAAGAAGTTTAGGGATAAGGGGTTTAGCGGTGACGAAATTGGAGCCCTTCAAGTGTTTCACTATCACAATTGGGACCATGATTGAGTCATGGTCGACATGCACAGGTTGGACTGCATGGTGTGAGTGAGGTGTTGTAATGAAGGCGGTGCCCTGTGTTAAAGTGTGGCCCAGAGGCGTGGGTAATCCCATAATGGCAGGTAGATGATGACAGTGGAACCTGTGTAATCCTCTTTTAGATGCAGCTATCACTGACTGTCCCTTTCCTTAACCACATCCTTACTAATCCCTGCCCCTGTGTGTATATGTGTATCGCACGCACGCACACACACACACACACACACGCACGCACGCACGCACGCACGCACGCACACACACACACTGGCTCATCCTGTTACTGTGGCACGTATGATCGGCAACACGTCAATACAAAATCATAAACACCCACATGATGCATAAACACACACACACACACACACACACACACACACACACACACACACACACACACACACAGACCTAATATCCAATTGTCTTTGCTTGCTCATACTAAAGAACAGCTGAACCTTTCGACCCATTCTCATCAATGCACAATTACACATGGACACACGCACGCACACACACACACACACACACTCACACACACACACTTATAGATGATATGTATTCCATAGTGTAGGGATCTTGCTTGATTCCAGGCTTTCTCCACAGGTAAAATGGACACAGCATCCACTTCAATATAGTCATTACTATTTTACCAGTATAATAATGGACATTCCCACTCATATATGGCATTTGTGTAGGAAACTCGCGTATATAGCCTTGTATACTGATGTATACTATACTGTTGAATGAAAACAAGGAAAATGCCTTTCTTGGTGCTAATTTCCTGTTGTCCATGCACCTTCTCTGGACTCTTACTTTCCATCAACACAACTCAGCAAAACCTCCTCTTGCCTCCTCTAAGTTAAACCTCTTGAGGAGGTTTAACTTATCCCTTTTGTAACCATGCCTGGAGAGCATGCATGCAAATGTTGCTGTCCACTCTCAGGTTTATAATCAGCACTCCGGACACTACAGTGTTTGTTTGATTGATTGATTGATTGATTGATTGATTGATTGATTGATTGATTGATTGATTGATTTATTGATTGATTGATTGATTGCTTGATTTTCTTATTTCACAGTATGCAGAATGGGTATACATTTCAAACGAAAGTAGCCTACAGGTCAATACGAAAACTGCTATATACTTGAGGATAGAACCTGGTCAGGGGTTCTCAACCCGTGGGTCGCGACCCCTCGGGGGGGTCGCCAAATTATTTTAGGGGGTCCCCAAATTATTTAAAAAAGAAAAAAAAAGATTTAAAAAAAAAAAAAAAAAAAAAATAGCAGACCTACAAGCTCGTAGCGCGCCACTCGGTGGCGCGCTATGAGCTTGTAGATCTGCTATTTTTCAATAGCTAAATTATAACAATGCTTAAAACACCAAAAGGGGTTCCCACCCAAAATGGTTTAAAGTTATTGTAGCAGTCAATTTATATTGGGGGTCGGGAGGGGGCGGGGCGGGGGTCCCGAGACATTGCCAAAGCATTTCCGGGGGTCCCCGGCCAAAAACGTTGAGAACCCCTGGATTAGGTGATGTAATGGTGATGTAAAACAAACGGTGCCAACACAAACATTGGGGGCAGCGGTGGCGGTTAGAGGAGCGCCCTTGTTGCCGAAAGGTTGCCGGTTCGATTCCCCGGACGGGCAGGAAAAATCTGGGTGGGGAAGTGATTGTCATCACTCACCCAACACCGCTGAAGTGCCCTTGAGCAAGGCACTGAACCCCCAACTGCTCCCCCTGGAGCTGCTTAGTGGCCAACAGTATAAGACTGCAGTCTTATACTGTTGGCCACTAAGCAGCTCCAACAACCAGTACAACCAGTACAGTACAGTACAGTACAGTACAGTACAGTACAGTACAACCACATGTGGTTGTACTGGTCAGCTCCCAGGTTTTAATGTGTGTGTCTGTCTGTGTGTTTCTATGTGCAAGGCGTTGCTGAAAATGAGCACCTGTGCTCAGCTACCGTGGCAGCGGTACCGTGGCAGCGGTGGCCGAACGGATAGCGGAGCGGTCTTGATACCGGAAGGTTCCTAGTTCGAATCAGCCGTCCGACACGTTAAAATTACCACCGCTGAAGTGCCCTTGAACAAGGCATTGAACCACTACGATGAAATGTGTTCTATGAGCAGGGCCTGGCTGGAAACAAGTTCTTGAGCTTAGCCCAGATACCCTGGGTAAATATAGATTTCATTTCATTTCATTTCATTTCTACTTCCCTGGGTAAATAAAGAATAAAAAATAAAATAAAAAAATTAAATGCCACTTACAATAAAGAGACAATATGACGTAATGAGGGACAATATGAGTAAATGTTCCCTTCATTGTCAACGGCGTTTTTAAAACAAACATTGAACTATAAAAACAAACATTAAACCATATAGGAGGGGCTATATAGCGCCCCTCACAAACAAGGGGGGGTATAGAAGGAGGGGGGGTTTACCTTGTAATGGTGTCCCCCGGTGTCGTCCTGTGACCGCTCGGACCGCTGAGGGCCTTGGACCCACAGAGGTCACTGACCCCCGTGGCCCCCTGACCGGTCTCAGCTGGTCAGTCTCCTATACAACCCTGCATGGCTGCATGGACAGATGGATAACGGCCTTATATGCTTTTTAATCTATCTGTCTCCACACATGCACTCTTGCTTCTCTCCTATATAGATGAGCTTTCTTTATACACCAATTAACCACAGCATGCACTTTCCTGTCTCTCCTTTATTTCTCCTTCTCACAGTATACAACAAAACCTGTGGGGTATATAGTGTATAGGCTATATGTGTATATATATATATATATATATATATATATATATATATATATATATATATATATATATATATATATATATAGGGTATATAGTGATTTGATTTGATGATTCTGAGAGTGTTGCAAATGGACTGGAAGTTACAACGAATAGAAATGTCAGTGAAAACTCGTCAGATAATGTTATTTCATATCACATGCATGCAGGTGAAAATTGTGGTATAATTTATGTATAAGTCTTGGAAGAAATGCCTCCATTTATTTATTTCTGAATATCATGCACTCATAAGGCCATGGAGACATTCGACCTATATTTGTCTGTTTTTGGCTGTTGTAATCTAATGTATTTTTCTGAACTGAATTTGCCTCTTCAACCACAGCCTAGAATAATTATAATTTAGCCTGGAGGCTTGTGTGCAGGCTATACCCCTGCATATTTGTCTGTGCAACTAACACACAGAGCCATATAAGCATGATCAAATCTCGCATATATAAATCATAAAAATGTATCATATATATAGGCCTATCATTATATAAACATGTAAACATTTATGCATCCAAACTAGCCCCCTTGCATGCAGGCGTGGGGGGAGGGGGAGGCTGACGCCCGCTCGCTTACGCGCCACGGATCGAACCTTTCGATTGAAACTGAAACAATTTGCATACTGATTCCCTTCCAGAATCCATAACAACACCGGACAGCTATTCAGATGCATGCGGCAGGCACGGCTAAAAGCACGGCGAGAGAGGAGAGGAGAGGAGCGGCGAGGAGAGGAGAGGAGACCCGGGCTATATGCGGAGGTTTCTGCCGTGGACTTGACCGGCCAACGGGACTCTTTTCTCTGGCTGGACGGACGCATGATTTGTCGGTGGAAGGAACGGAGGGATATTTACCCGAGACTGATCGGATCATGATGGGTGTCATGATGTGTGTCTGCGAGTGCGACTCCTATATATACACAGAGTGAGACCGAGGATGAGAACTGGAAAATAATATACGAACAAGAAAGGACAAGAAACGCTTCTTTCTTTCCATGTGTTCGTTTTGTTTTCCTGTGTGTGTGTGTGTGTGTGTGTGTGTGTATGTGTGTTTCTTTTTAGTCTTCGTCCGACGGTGTGACAGAGGTTATGTCACCCATGGTGCCTGGTGGTGTTCAAAGTCTGCGTGCGCGCGCGCGTGTGCTGTCGCATGACTGAGACAGACGAGCCCTCTGCGGTAAAGTCGAGGACTGTAAAAGGGCGTGTGTGTGCGCGTGTGTGTGCGTGTGTGTGTGTGCGTGCGTGCGTGCGTGTGTGTGTGTGAGAGAGAGAGAGAGAGAGAGAGAGAGAGAGAGAGAGAGAGAGAGAGTGCTTTAGAAACCCTTCATTGAGAGTGTATGTAATGTAACAGATAGAATGGTTAATTCAACAGTAGACTCGGAAACCCAGACGTTTTTATTTCCTTCAACAGTGACTAGTTTGAACTCCTGTTGTGTTGGAACTCTGTTGAGCTGCATGCCTCCAGGTTATGCCTCCCGGCCCTGACGCAAAACTTAACTGATTTCTGCGTTGTTTGCCAAGTTGCCAAGAGATGCTTCTTTATAGAAAACGTGTTACTTGTGCCCACTTAATTGTGTGTATAAGGCAATGTTGCTATGCCTGCTATTTAATTATTACTATTTATTACTGTGGTATTATTGTATAGGCTGCTGAGTTATTATTATTATTATTATTATTATTATTACCCGTATTAATACCATTATTATTACACTTATTATTATTATTATTTTGCCTTTTATTTTTAAGTTTGACCAATGAAGCCAATGGATGATCAATCAGAGAAGGTCGAAGCCTATTTTCCGTTTTTATATGGAGTATATGATGAACATACTTAGATATACTGTATATCAATTTAAAACATGCACATTTTTCAACCATGAGTCGACACACACATACATGGCGGATCTATATAGGCCTATAAGACAAGACGCATGCACGCGCACACGTGGTCAATATATACACACTCGATATTCAATACATATATAGGCCTATATACTGGCAATTGTAATGACAGCCATTAAGCTCTGCTGAGGCCTGCACTGTATTTATGATATGTCCCATAATGTGTTTGTTGAGAGTCTTGAGACCCTCATTTTTTGCTGCGGAATCAGCCCCAACAACAACGTTTTGTTATGAATAGTTATATATAGCCTATAGGCCTAAATGGTTCTATATAGCAGCTCTAATCTTGTATTTAAAATAATAAAAATGTCCAAAATCCCTATATCCAAATATATTTAAATAATTATCTGTGTTCAATGTGAATATAGGCCTAAAACACACACACACACACACACACACACACACACACACACACACACACACACACACACACACACACACACACACACGCGCGCGCGCACACACACGCACGCACACACACACACACACACACGCACACACACACACACACACACACACACACACAATTTACCACCGCTTCAGTGATGTTGCGAGATCCTTCACTGGCGTGTGAATTATGTGAATATTGTTGCAGACAGTTGTTGCATGCAGCCTTATGTCAGTAATTTATTCATGTTTTTAAATTTACAGTAAAAACAATGAATGAGTTCATGTAACGCTGAGAGTTTACAGTAATACACTACCAGGGCTATACAAATTATACATTATAATATTTTGATAAGTGTAGTGTTCTGAAAAACGTTAGCCGAAGTGTCTGTAAAAGACAGCGCACTGCTTTAATTACAGACAATTCTATGCATGATTATTTACATTAGGCTACTGTAGCCATATACACACTAATCGTCAAATCTTATGTGCATTTATCCATGTGCATGTTGCTCTGATAGCAGCCTATATATACACGTACAAATACTTTAATACTTTACAAATAATTTATGGTGCATGGACTAATAGTTTGTCTGTATATGTGTTGTCATATTGGAGAGTTACAGGGAGTAATTGCGCGGCATATGGGCACCTTAATGTAAAGTGATGCCCAATTAATCTCACATGAGCGAACGAATCACAAGCAAGTGACGCGGACTAAAGTGAAGTGATGAGAGGCAGTTGATTCCACGCTGCAGCAGAACAGCTGCTCTGCATTGGCCTGATGATGGCATGCTTCCATTCAGGGGATTCCTCAATCACTCTAACTTATATATCAAAGTTAAATATGCTATTTTAAAAAATCACCAGAATTCATTCAAGTCTGAATGACAATATATGTGGGTGGTTTTCTTTTATACGCTCTCTGAAGATCTGCATGGACAAGTTCGCCATTTTTTATTTAGAGAGGCTATTGCTTATTTTGCTGTTGTTATGCTGTTATGTTGTTATGAATCTTATTCTTATTTTATTTTTTAATTAAAGGGCAATTTTGGTGTTTGTACTCATTCACTTTTCAGAGCCTTTTATAACTTTTCGTTGCTGTCTGATGCATGGAAAGTATAAGATGACAAGCTTTGGTTTACAAGAAATTATGTTTAAATAATATTATTAGATATTTAATGGCCTGCAATGTGACTCTGAAAGTTGTACGCCTAAATCCTGTTATTATTCGTGTCTGCATGTTTGTTTTGTTCTTAACAAAACCACCGCCATGCAATTTATTAGCCCATAGTATGAAAATAAAAATAAAATACGACAAGTAACACATTTTCGGAA
>NC_136808.1:56949690-56984690 GCF_951216825.1 Electrona antarctica | reverse complement strand
CACACGCCGTTGACATTGACTTCACATCAGAGACAGTTTAACTTCTTCCCCTCCCTCTCTCTCTCTCTCTCTCTCTCTCTCTCTCTCTCTCTCTCCATGTCGTCGTCTTTTCTTCTCTTTTATTTAACCCACCCAACCGAACGGTGGAGTGAAGCCCCTATTGTGCCCCTGTGTGTGTGTGTGTGTGTGTGTGTGTGTGTGTGTGTGTGTGTGTGTGTGTGTGTGTGTGTGTGTGTGTGTGTGTGTGTGTGTGTGTGTGTGTGTGTGTGTGTGTGTGAGACAGATGCAGGGCCCGTGTGGTGGTGGTGGTGCATGGTGACTGCGGGCCGGGGCCACCACTATACCAGGCCCTAGCTGCATATACGCAGGTCCGAACAGGGAAAAGTCTAAAAAGGTTAATCTGTCACCAGCAGATGTAAGCTTTGGGAGTCTTGAAGCGTCACCTTTGACATGTCCCCCCATCCCATTCAGCAGGGAGGGTGTTGGGGGGGGGGGGGGGGGGCTGACCGCTGCAAGCTGTCACCCCGCCGGGGGTGAGCACAGCACAGAGGACGCCCACAGCCACAGCATCGCTCTATTAGGCTCTAAACTTGACATTTAGCCCATGTTGCTGCATGCGCCATTGTCACGTTTATATGCACGATGCATTATAGGCTATGCAACTACAGGAAAACTGCATGGATAACTTTAGATTTTGCACGAAGTTGCATAGGCTATACATGTGCGTACTGCAGGTGTTCTGCGCGCGCGCGCGCGCGCGTGTGTGTGTGTGTGTGTGTGTGTGTGTGTGTGTGTGTGTGGGGGGGGGGGGGTATTGTGTCTCTCTCTGTACAAAAGACAATAAATGTGGTTCTCTCACTATATTTTGTTTCCTTGTCTGTCTGTCTTTGTCATGGTAGGCCTATATAAACGCGCGCGCGCGGCGGACATGCACTTAATCTCAATTAGGACACGCGCGTGCGTTCGCTTGCACATAATATTTAAACACACACACACACACACACACACACACACACTGCACACTGCTGGGCTTGGTTCGTTAAGCCTAATGGCTGAACAATAGACACATCTGCTCATTTTTATCAAAAGAAAAGGTATGTCACTCGTTTGGTAAAAACCGCCACATACTTGACTTGAGCAGCTGAAAGTATCCAACAGTCCAATAAACATGTTTCATGACATGTTTTTAAATTAGCCTAATAATCTCCTAACATAATTATGATTATGGATATTATGAATTCTTAGCTGCATGAAGTAGGCCTATAGCACCCTTTCAAAGAGCTGTGATCAGCTATTGTTTTTTTTTATTTATTTGCTCATAAATATCCCACTAGTTAAAAATCAACTCCAAATGAACCCGGAAGTTTACTTCATTAGCACTTAATAATTTAAGGAGGACCGAGAAGGATCGAGCCTCAGTCATTATTGTTCTAATTAATTTGACAAATCGTACCTGGCCGTTTCTTATCATGGATGTATTCATGAATAGTATATTATAGGCCTACATTTAGACTCATGAGGCATTTTTCAATAATGATTTATTATGTCGATTTTACATTCACAACAGTAGCCTAAGTATGTGTTATTAGGTGGAATGGGCTTCAGCAGCCAGGCGGGTTGATACCTCCCCTCCTTAATAAGTTAGCTGACGTCAGGGCCGTGCGTGGGGGACGCGAGCGAGCGCGCGCGCACACACACACACACACACACACACCACGCGCGCGTGCGTGCGTGTGTGTGTGTGGGAGGAGTGAGCGCCTCCGGTGCGCATGCGCGACCCGTGGTCTCCGCAGCGGCAGGAACACAGGCTTCTGAGACAGAGAGAGAAGCAGCGAGACGCGGCTAGAGAGATGGCGAGGCACCCGAGCGGAGTGCGAGGAGGACTGCTGCACTGTGGCGGCGGGGGGGCTTGAATCACAAAGGACAGGAAGATTTGAAAAATAAAATAAAATAATAATAATAATAATAATAATAAAAAGGAAGAAAATAATACTCGGGGGGGAAAGGAGTTCCCTTTTGCAAATAAAAAAACAAAAATAGCATTCGATGTGAAAAGGGGATCAAGATTTTACGCATAAGGACTGACTGGGGGATACAGGCAATTAACACCGGAGACTATACCGCATCCTTCAGGAAAAAAAACAACAACAAAAGGGAATTGAACTTTTTTACTTGACGCTGAGGAGGACTTCATGGACACCAGCTCGCCGCGGTGCTACCACAGGTCAGATTATCAGGTAGATGGTCGGACCGCAGCGCTGCAGCCCCGCCGACCAGGACCATGAACGCCCAGCTGTCGATGGAGAATCTTGGCGAGCACTTGCACGGAATAGTGAGCCATGAGTCCGTCGGCGGCGCCCTGCACGGTCACGGAGGACTCGGAGGAGAGCTGCTGGGTAGCGCCCACACACACAGTCCGCATTCATCCCGCCCTCCCGGCCCCCCGCCGCCGCCGCGGGGTCCCACTCTGAGCCACCGCGCCGCCATGGGCATGGCGACCCTCCTGGACGGCGGAGACTATCACCCCGGCGTCCCCGGTCACCACGGACACCTGCACCCGGCCATCAGCATGTGCGAGGCCCCCCCCATGAGCATGAGCGCCAGCAGCACCTACACCACCCTCACGCCGCTGCAGCCCCTGCCACCCATCTCCACCGTGTCCGACAAGTTCCCCCACCACCACCATCACCACCACCATCACCACCATCCCCACCACCCCCACCCGCACCAGCGGATCCCCGGCAACGTCAGCGGCAGCTTCACGCTGATGCGGGAGGACGGCCGGGGACTGGCGCCCATGAACACGCTGTATCCCACGCCGTACCACCACAAGGACCCGTGCATGGGCCAGAGCCTCTCGCCGCTGTCCGGCTCCGGCCTGGCCGGCATACACACCTCGCAGGCCGGCATCCCGCCCTACGCGCACCCGGGCGCCGCCATGCCCGGCGAGAAGATGCTCACGCCCAGCGGCTTCGAGGCGCACCACCCGGCCATGCTCGGCAGACACACCACGGAGCAGCACATGAGCTCCTCGGCGGGCATGGTGCAGCTCAATGGCCTCCACCACCACCATCACCACCCGCACGCCGCCGCCGCGCACCTGGGCGCCATGCAGGGGGGCCACGGGGGGCAGCAGGGGCTCGGGAACGGCGGCCGGGAACAGGCGTCCGGACCCGGGCAACAAGGAGGGGGCGTCGGCGTGGGCGGAGGTGGTGGTGGTCTTTCTTCTGGGGGACAGATGGAGGAGGTGAACACCAAAGAGGTGGCGCAGAGGATCACCACGGAGCTGAAGCGCTACAGCATCCCGCAGGCCATCTTCGCTCAGCGGGTCCTGTGTCGCTCGCAGGGCACGCTCTCCGACCTGCTGCGGAACCCCAAGCCCTGGTCCAAGCTCAAGTCCGGCCGGGAGACGTTCCGACGCATGTGGAAGTGGCTGCAGGAGCCTGAGTTCCAGCGCATGAGTGCGCTCAGGCTCGCAGGTGAGCGAAGCCTCGGTAATGCACCGTTTTATAAATTATTTCCATCTTTTTTTTATGTCTTCTTCAGTGCCCTGTTGTTGTTGTTGTTAACTTGTTGTTGTGTTTGCTCTTTTGTCCCTGGTTCATTTGTGATTATGATGCTGCTGAGTGAATATTTATATTAATAGCTTTTATCGGCCGCGGTTCTGGGCACCCACTCTGAGAACTGGCTGATACAATTTATTAATATAAATAGGAATACCGATGGGCCTGTATAGTCTTTAATGTCTGCCTCTCTCTGTCTGTCATCGACACTGACTTAGGGCTTTTGTGAAACAACTTGTGCTCATCATGTCATTTTACCTCAAAATATCGACCGCGCGGGACTGTGTGCGTAAGTTGATCCCTCGGCCAGCAGGGATCGTTAGGAATGGGTGTTTATTTTGGTGTCGATGGATCTGATCAGCTTTTTAATGTCGCGCCCTTGTTGTAAACAGAGAGAGGGGGGGAGAAACAACAGTGTGTGTGTGTGTGTGTGTGTGTGTGTGTGTGTGTGTGTGTGTGTGTGTGTGTGTGTGTGTGTGTGTGTGTGTGTGTGTGTGTGTGTGTGTGTGTGTGTGCACGTGCGTGTACTTGTGTGTGTACTTGTGTGTGTACTTGTGTGAAAAAGTCATTTCAAATGTCAAGTAGGCTGGTCATGTAATCACTCATCATTTGCTGAGAGCTCAGGCCTGTCTGCATGTGCCATACAGCCTATTTTGGATAAATCATTGGCATTTGCGCCGAGATCAATTCGATTTGCCGTATAATAATAATAATAATAATACATCGATAGGCCTATACGACTAGAATGTAATGTAATAATAGATTAGAATTACTGTAGCAAGGGGGGGGGGGGGGTCCAATGGAATAGCATTGAAATAAAAAACATAATTGTGATGCCGTCCGTATCCTTGTGCTAAACGTGGGAATAGAAGTCGACGGGCCCTGGCCAGCGTCCGTCTAATTAACTGATCTAGGCCACTATTAATTTGTCCCTGAGGTGCACGCGAGTCAATCAGAGCGCCAACAAGGGCCAATCCGTTCGACCACATACTCACCCACCGCGGGGTTCAAAGATTAGTAACCTGTTTTCCTTATTTTTTTTGTCCTTCTCCAATCAATGTCTTAACTCGTGAAAAAGTGAGGCCGCGTGGAAAGTGTGTGTAATCTCGATTGATTATTTTTCTGCATGTTTTCCCCCATCTGCTGTGCCGCGCGTGTGTGTGTGTGTGTGTGTGTGTGTGTGTGTGTGTGTGTGTGTGTGTGTGTGTGTGTGTGTGTGTGTGTGTGTGTGTGAGAGAGAGAGAGAGAGAGAGAGAGAGAGAGAGAGAGAGAGAGAGAGATAAAGACAAATCCGTTTTAGACTAATACAGATTATGCGACTGAGACGAGTTTGACAAAAATATTAGCATTATATGCATGTTATTATCGCCACAGTGTCGTCGCATTGCCGTTAGATTGCGTTTTGATCAATCAATGTGAAATGCTATTTTTGAATTATGTTTTCATTGTCACTCTTAAAAATAGGCCCCAAACGTTGCCCAAGACCGACGGAAATTGTATTGCATGTATCCACCCTGTATTATCATATTGTATTTCTTTTGTCATTATTTGGTCAGAAATAGGCCAAAGAGGGACGAAATATTAAAAATAGAAATATTCAAACACTGACATTTGTTGGAATTTGTCATGAATAATTTAGACATAAGGGGGAGGGTGGAATTTACAGTTAAAATCTAAATTAATATAAAAAACGGAGTGAGCGCCATTTTATCGACCCGTTGCCTCCTTGGTGAACTAGATATGTGATCGCCTGCTGAAGTAGAAGTGATATACCTATTGATTTTAGGCCTCTGAAATTAATCTTAGGCCATCTCAACTTTTCCCACGTATTCAATTACCTAGCTTATGGGAATATGAAAGAAAATTGCATTTTTCACATGGTAATAGAATAGGAATATAAATAGGATAGTATTTTTAAATAGAATAGCTTAGTCAATGCAGGTGATTCAAGCCAGGAATAAAACACATGTATATTTCGATTCACCAACAATACAATTGCAGAAATAATGTTAAATTATACTTAATTTCAAGTAAACAAAAACACATGGCTTATTTCATGGCCTATATGAAAATATGAAATCTGCATGGTAAAAAATAAAATCCAATATAGGCTACTTGATTATGGTGCAATATTTGCATTATTTCAATAAAAACATACACGCGCGTGCACACACGCACACGCGCACACACACACACACACACACACACACACACACACACACACACACACACACACACACACACACACACACACACACACACACACACTGACATGCATGTGTTCTTCTTTGCTCTGCAGACTGAGATTATGAAACCGAGAGAGAAGCGTGCATGCTTGCATGGTTATCTGTGTGTTTGTAATGATTAGCAGGGAGCAGCAGAGAGAGCTCTGTCCCCTGTGTGTGTGTGTGTGTGTGTGTGTGTGTGTGTGTGTGTGTGTGTGTGTGTGTGTGTGTGTGTGTGTGTGTGTGTGTGTGTGTGTGTGTGTGTGTGATTAGGCTGATAAGAAGGCCGTTGTTGTTTCACCTGATCCTGGGAAACACTGTGGGTTGGCAGTGCATGCTGGACAGTACAATATAAATGCATCTACCAGAGTACTAGTCTATACTATAGTACATTTACCAGAGTACTATATAGACTAGTATATACTTGTCTATAGTACATTTATAGTCTATAGAGTACTAGTCTATAGTACATTTATAGTCTATAGAGTACTCGTCTATAGTACATTTACCAGAGTACTAGTCTATAGTACATTACCAGAGTACTAGTCTATAGTACATTTATCGAAATTTCAAATATTTGAAATAGAAATATATAGCATATAACTTAATTCACTTCTAGAAGGGACTCCCGGGAAACAAACTTACAATACAATCAACCATTTAAGCTCTATATATATATTCAATAGAGAAAATAGCAGATCTACAATCTCACACTGTTGCATGCACTGATATTAAAGAGAAAATGTATAATTTTTTAAAATATAATTATAATAGATTAGGCTATTTTCTTATGTCGTGTCGGGTGGAAACCTCATATGTCCAAAACTGTTGAATTCAAACAAAAACAAAAAATAGCAAAAAATGTGCAGATCTATACGCTCCAAACGTGTTTCGAGCTTGTGGATCTGCTACTTTTGATACTTTTGTGTGACACAGCGTGTATATATATGATCAAGTCGTTAATTTACGAAGAAACACGCAAAGTTAGAATATGGAGATACGAGGTTTCTGCCCGACATCCGAAGGATATAGGCTACTATGTCCACCACTGGCTACCTGTACCTGTATATGTGCAGCCTGGCAGGCAGACAGTGCAGTGTTGCCATGTCTGTTTATTAGAAGCAACTTTAGGCTTGTTTTTCTGTAAAGTTGCTTGTACAATATTTGTTGTTTAAACCAGGGTTTCATTTCACGACCCCCAAATTAGATAGATAGAACAGATCAGTGCATCATTTATATCATTATATATATATAATATATTTGTCTGCGGGCCCCCCATCTGAAAACATAATATATTTGTCTGCGGGCCCCCCATCTGAAAACATAATATATTTGTCTGCGGGCCCCCCATCTGAAAACATAATATATTTGTCTGCGGGCCCCCCATCTGAAAACAATTTATGCCAGCTATAGGGACCCCCAATGTCCCCATATTTAAAAAAAAATCAAAATGTCTTCCAAGGTTATTCTTTTTTAAATAGAAGATCTACAAGCTCACAACGCATCGCGGAGCGACACATTGCGAGCTTGTAGATCTGCTTTTTTCAAATAGCCTCTGTATGCACATGTTTAACGGTATAAAGGGCGAAGGGCTGGCTTGTTGTTTTCATTGCTTGTTTCTCTCACGAAACCTGGCACCGCTGGCAGTGCAGTGCAGTGGCTCTGTCTCCTGTCTGCGGTGGCCTTCAGACTGATTTATAACGAGCAGCCGACACATGAGTAGAGGAGCCCCTTCTCTCTGTTAATGTTTACCAGCACTGGAGACACACACACACACACACACACACACACGCGCGCGCGCACGCCAACGCACGCACACACGCACGCACGCACGCCAACGCACTCATTTATGGTCATGAGGATATGCCACTGATTGCATTGTATAGCTTGTGTGTATAGCCAGGCTATGTATAATAATAATAATAATACATTGTGTGTGTGTGTGTGTGTGTGTGTGTGTGTGTGTGTGTGTGTGTGTGTGTGTGTGTGTGTGTGTGTGTGTGTGTGTGCGTGCGTGCGTGCGTGCGTGCGTGCGTGTTTTATCACTGTATTCATGAGTTTCAAATATAGTCATATACATGCCATGTTGGGGACCAACACAGGTGTTTCAATTTGTCTGACCGGCATATATAACTAATGTTGTATATATACGCCAGTCAGACAAATTGAAACACCTGTGTTGGTCCATGCACAACATGGCAGGTGTACACACTAAACCAAAAGCGTTTAGGTTCTAAACACTTATCTAGGTTCTAACACTTTTTAAACGTGTCACAGTGTTTAGATTATAAACAGAAGTAACACCAGTAACACTTTTTAAACACATAAACGTGTTTAGCTTTTACAATCAAAGTCAGTCATATAGGTGTTTAGAATCTGAACACTAGGTGTTCTCGTGAGGTGTTTGAGTGAACTCGTGTTCTACTGTATTTTATGAAAATTAATAAACATTTGAAATTGTATTATTACACACTGGTGTTTAGGTTTTAAACGCGTCACATGTTCCAGGGATTTACAGTGATAGGACTACACGTGAAACTCATGAATATGTGTATATACAGTATGTGTACACATGACATTTGTGCCCTGCATTTACCCCAAATCAATCCTATGCATTTCCAATATAATCACTATAGGCGCAGTGAGCAGCCAGGAGCAGTTAGAGGTTAAGAGTCTTGCTCAGGGACACACATCGACACATTGCTGGCCTGGCCTGGAATCTAACCTGCGACACCCGGCAGGGCCTCTGGCTGCCCAGGCGGGCTCACTGACCACTCAGCTATGGCCACCCACCCCATGTATGTATGTATGGATGCGTGTGGATGCGTGTGTGTGTGTGTGTGTGTGTGTGTGTGTGTGTGTGTGTGTGTGTGTGTGTGTGTGTGTGTGTGTGTGTGTGTGTGTGTGTGTGTGTGCGTGCGTGCGTGCGTGCGTGCGTGCGTGCGTTGCTTGCGTGCGTGCGTGCGTGCGTGCGTGCGTGCGTGTACTGTGTGTACTGTGTGTGTGTGTGGGGGGGGGGGGGGGGGTAATACAATGTTATAATTGTTTGAGGGGCGATAGCCCTTCCTATTTCCAGCTTTTGGTGTGTGTAACCCAAATTAAACACAAAACACAAAAATGAAATGCCATTGACAATGAATGGACAATTTGGAGTGTTTGTGTAAACACAAACATTGCGTAACACAAACATGATAAAGTGAGGGCGCAAATTGTGATTGGCCGGAATGAGATGATGTATGATGATAAGAGCGCCCTCACTTCGGGTGTGATATATCTTTTTTAATTAATTTGTGTTAGTATAGCCTAGTATTTGCTTTTTTAACACAACCATATTTTCATAGCAATTTAGAAATGATGCCGTTTGAGGTTTTTATTTTGTTATTTTATTTAACCACCAGTTAAAAGATATTGAAGTGCATTGTAGTGTTAATTTATGGATCTGTCTTCTGTGGCTGTATTATTATTATTGCCTGAGGATTTAACAGCAAACTCTGGCCTGCATGAGAGGAGGAATGATGGGCCAGGCTAACAGGTCAAGTGTGTGTGTGCGTGTGTGTTTGTGTGTGTGCTTGTGTGCGTGTATCAATCTGGTTTCTAACAGTCCACTGCTGCCCCCAGCTGGTCACTCTTTGAATTGCCTTACTGAGAAACTGTCTTACTCTAGATTGTGTAGAATACTGTAGCCGGGGGGGAAACAGCTGCGGTTTGCTATTAAAATCAAATGGATTCCTTTTTTAGTAGTCGTCCTTTCAGTAAATGAACGAGCCAAATCCTTCAGCTTATCGTTAAACTGCGTGTGTTGGTTTCAGCACTACGGACAGTGGTCTTTTCATGTACAATTTAGGTATTTGGCAGACGCTCCTAATCCAGAGTGATTTAAGCAAGAAAAAAAAACATGGTAATACATCATATACATAAAAATAGTCATCATGAATCATACGTATCAGCTAAGAACCTAACAGTGGAATATCTATATAATGAAACTATGCGTATACACTATAGAGTGCTGTGTCTACATGAAATGCTATGTAAGTTAGGCTACATAAGTTGAGCCTTTGCATATGCCTGTAAGGTCGTCGAGGTTAGGGCAAGTGCCCAAGTTGTACCACTTGAACCCTGTGGTTTCCGAGGCTAATTGAACCCCAACGCCGCCTATTCAGCAAAGACATTTGGTGAAGGAAACAAAAGCAGACCAAGTACAGAGCCAACCGTTTCACTAAGTAGGCTATAGAGAGCAGTTCATTTAATAATGAAGCCTGTGTGTACCAAATATCCCTGTCATGTTTCCATAAGCACTTAAACTGAGATGAACCGTGATATAGGCCTCCAACATTAAGATGTTATCCAGGGCATGGTCTATACCTCCATTCTTAAGATGTTGTCAGATTCAGGACACTGAATTGTAAACCCCGTATCTGCAATACAACACACTCAACTCCCTGACAGTTTGTTTCATTTGACAGATTTATGTTTTCGTAGTTTTTTCTCTTATTGGTGCAGCGTTTTGGACAGTTGGACTTCCTTTCATAAATACACGTTTTGATTGATTGATTGATTGATTGATTGATTGATTGATTGATTGATTGATTGATTGATTGATTGATTGATTGATTTATTGATGGATTTCATGTTGTGCATAGACTAGCCTGTTGGGCTTGGCAGAATGCACCTGCACAGTTTGGTAGACTGATGTTTAGACTATGTTGCTCATTTAACAGTGGTCTTCAAAGAGCTAGGCTAGAGCAGTAAAGGCCTGTTGTGCTAACAGTAAAGTCATCTATGTTCATTTATATTTGAGAATATAGTTTGGTTCCATTTGTATATTCGCAGATACAAATGGGTAGTGGTGGATAGCAATACCACCATGTAAATACTCTGTTACAAGCAGTGATATTTAAGTACAAGTATCAATACTGCAATATAGAAATACTCTGTTACAAGTAAAACAAATGTACTTGAGTAAAAGTACAAAGGTATTGGCATCAAAATGTACTTAAAGTAACAAAAGTAAAAGCAGTCATTGTGCATAATGTCCCCCTTTATTTCACAAGTTTTCAAATGTATAAAAAAATATTTTGAAAATAGCAGATCTACAAGCTCACAATGAAAATAGCAGATCTACAAGCTCACAATGAAAATAGCAGATCTACAAGCTCACAATGAAAATAGCAGATCTACAAGCTCACAATGCGTCACATGGCCACACATTGTGAGCTTGTAGATCGGCCGTTTCCAAATGGCCAAAATGTATAGGGTTGAAGTGGTTACTGTATGTTTTGTCATAATAATACAAATCTATAAAGTAACTATAGTAACTATACTAACTAATGTTTTCAAATAATTGTAGTGGAGTAAAAGTACAATATTTGACACTGAGATGTAGTGGAGTAGAGGTAAAAGTACTGAAAATTTGAACGAATCCGGGAAGTCAAAATAACATAAAATTGTACTTAAGGACAGTACAGTCAGAGCCTGGATACAGTATGCGTGCATGTGTGCATGTGTGTGTGTGTGTGTGTGTGTGTGTGTGTGTGCGTGCGTGCGTGCGTGTGTGCGTGCGCGTGCGTGCGTGCGTGCGTGCGTGCGTGCGTGCGGGCGTGCGGGTGTGCGCGTGGGCGTGCATGCTTGCAAGTCTAGCCAGTGGTCTTGTTGTTTTTGCCAGGGACAAAGAAGATAACATTTCAAAACATCTAAAGTTCAAGGGCCCTAGTAGGACACAGAGGACATCAGGTTTATTATAGGTGCACATCAACACTGTGTATCCCAAAAGAAATATGTTTTTTCTCAGATACTGTGTCTGTGTGCATACAATGATCTTGAATTTTAATAACACAAACCTTGTATGGGGGGTTCCTGGCACAAAATACTTGAAAGTCTGCAGCCAAATACATTTTAATTTAACATGAAGAATGATTGATAAACACTGAGATAGAACGTATGTAGCCAAACCAAAAGTGGGAGCCACCACTGGCCCCAATGGATGGCAGCTGGAAAGGAGAGGGAAAGTAAGACATTACACCTGTGCCAACTGAGCCGTGCAACTACAGTCGGACAGACATAGGCACAGTTAGACGGACACAGGAACACACATAGCCATTTAAAGGAGCAGTGTGTGCACCGCTCAAAAATGTTAATTTGGAGGATCTATAGCTCACAGCGCATTGCGACATAACCCGATGTGAGCTTGTAGATTGCTTATTTGTGCTCTTGTGGCTATCAAAATGCAACTCACCAGGATAACCAAGATATTTGCATTGTAAATGAATTCAGTCAATTGCTCAGTAATACATTTTCTATCACAGTTTCTTTGTTTGCCATTAGGCAATGCTTGTATTGCAATTATGGCTGTATATCAGTTTTTACATTATTTTAACCAGTCTCTATAATTATGGAGTATGTTATAATACAACATACAGTATACAGTATAGAACATCCTCACCTGAGCTCTGTATAAACAAATACAAGGATACTTATATGATTCATGTACATATAAGTTCAGTTCATATTTAACAAGTAGAAAGGCTTCCAGTGCATTATGATTATGGCTGGTGGTTTTGAATGCTATACAATTATGATTATTGTTGGCTTTGGATGCTATTAATTTATGATTATGGCTGGTGGTTTTGAATGCTATACAATTATGATTATTGTTGGCTTTGGATGCTATTAATTTATGATTATGGCTGGTTTTGAATGATATACTTTTATGGTTATGGATGGTTTTGAATACTATTAATTTACAATGTACATTTATAGGTCGATATTGTACCAAGTACATTACATATATGTACAACTAGCAAAGTGCTCTACTGGTGATGTCATGATTCTTCATACCCAGACAACCGCTTATGTAGAAGCAGTTGTGTTGAACTTTCCTCATTTTAAATAATTTGATTATTTTTTAAGAAAGATGGATGGACTAGTTTGTAATATGAAGTTGTCTCTTATCTGTTGCCCTACTTTAAAAAAAATACTTCACCCTTAAAATGACGTTTGCTATCATTTACTCACCCTATGATGGCTTAATACAATGATAATTGCTTTGTGTCACATATCTTTACAGTGAATGAAGAATCCAAAAACCAAGAGAATTGAAAAAGGAGAGAATTGGAAAGTCAAAATTTAAGAAAAAAAATCCATTTATAAACTCACAGTGTTATCTCAAGTGTCTTGTATCCAGTCCGTGTATTTAGTATTTCCAACACATGACTTTTTCGCAGAAACGTGTTAAATTGGGTTAAATTGTCAGGAGCTCAAGGCTCAAGGCACATACATGTGACTTGAGCTCCTGTTGAACCCAACAGGCCTGTTCAGCAGGCACATACATGTGACTTGAGCTCCTGTTGAACCCAACAGGCCTGTTCAGGCACATACATGTGACTTGAGCTCCTGTTGAACCCAACAGGCCTGTTCATTTTCAGCTTAAAAGCGATGTTTTGATAGTACCAACTTTACCAAGCATACTGTATGTCTGGATAAAGGACACTTGGGATCACACTGTGAGCATTGTTTTGGAGTTCATAAAATGAGTTTTGATTTTTAAAATGCTGTTGATCTACAAACAGATCCCTATTTTTTCCAATTCTCTCATTTTTCAACTGTATTCTCTCCATGTTTGGATTCTTCATTCACAGTAAAGGGATGTGTTACAAACACAAATTCTTCAAGTATTCAAGCCATCACAGGGTAAGTAAATGAGCCATCTTGGGAGTGAAATATTCTTTTAAAGCACTTGAAAATGCTACAGCGTGAGCTCCGCTTTTATTTGCAAGTCTGGCTAACTCTCTCGGTCTCTCTCCATGTCTCTCTCTGTTCCATCCCTCCTGTCCAGCGTGCAAGCGTAAGGAACAGGACCATGGAGGGAGGGGCGAACGTGGCGGCCTGTCCAAGAAGCCTCGCCTGGTGTTCACAGACGTGCAGCGGCGGACGCTTCACGCAATCTTCAAGGAGAACAAGCGTCCGTCCAAAGAGCTGCAGATCACCATCGCCCAGCAGCTCGGCCTGGAGCTCACCACGGTCAGCAACTTCTTCATGAACGCGCGGCGCCGGAGCCTGGACAAGTGGCTGGACGACGGGTCCGGCCACCCAGCCAACCCCAACGCCTGTACCAAAGCCTGAAGACAGACTGTCTGTCTGAACGCCTGTACCAAAGCCTGAAGACAGACTGTCTGTCTGACTGACTCAACCTCGGTGGAAAAGCTTTAAAACGTAGAGATACAAAGAGAAACTTAAAAGAGACCTTGAAGCAACGTTTTGCCCTTAAAACCTGTACTTATACTGATATTTATAGTATCCAAAGATGAAGAAAAAACAAAACAAAACCAAAGACTTCTTTGACCTGCTTTAAAATGTTTGTTCGGCGACACATTTATGTCTAACATGCAGCAAAAAACATTTAGATGTCCCTTCCCTATCACTGGTCTCACAGCTTTAACTTCGAACATCCTCCCCCCAATATCAACCTATCATTCGCCGTCCTTATCTTTAATCTGATTGGTTGGTTGGATGACGAGTCTCTGAATGGAGGTTTAATCAGCCTATCATTGGTGTGTTCTGCAGCTGCCCACACCCTTTGACAACAGCCCAGAAGGAGGAGCTCCAGTGGGATGGCCAATCAGCTTCAAAGAGAAATCCCACGAGAGCGACTGGAATGTTGTGCAGCCTTTTTTTGGATTGGTGGACTTGTCTTGTGTTACCTGTCTATCTGTGTGTCTGTGTGTGTGAGAACGGTCTGTCTATCTGTCTTCTGTCTGTCTGACTGTCTGTCTATCAAGTGCTGCAGACAGGCAAGACTGCAGCTCATAGTAGACTGCTAACCCAAACCCAACCCTGACCCTAAAACCAGACCAGAACCCTTACCTCAACCCACATTGTAGTGCTTTCTTTCAAACCCGCTGAAACGACACATATATTATAATGCCAAAGCCTTCTATGTTCCAAAGCCTCTCCTGCAACTCAGATCTCAAACTACCGGTATGTAACATAGTATCATATGAAGTGTTTTAGCCAAAGATGAAGTATAATTTCTATTTCATTATCCTGAAGAGTATTTTGTACCTAATTTAGTCCCACCCTCGAAAAAGAGACTGTTAGTTAGACACAAAGAACAAGAGAATGAATTATAACTTGGCTCATAAAAACTTTTAACGTCCTAATAAAAAAATCATGTCCTCTGCAAATGGCAATATAATATTAAATGGCCCTCAAAATATTAACGACCGTTGCCTTAAATGCTTCAAATGAATGGGATATCCCAGTTAGACCTTTGCCATCAGCACAGAAAATGTTAAATTTTTGATTGATGCATACTTTGATTGGAGAGGTGCTGGCTCGTGAAAAGAAAGGAGAAAAAAAATAAAAGTCATTGGAAGAGTGAAAGAGCAGCCCCATACTTGATGCAAGAGGAGTAATTAATTAAGAACCAACGTTTGGAAAGCATTGTCGTCATCATCACTGGCAGTGAATGTTCTACATTCTCAATCCTTTATATGCACCTCTCATGCTTAGAAGTATCACTTTGTCAGTGTAGTTTCATCATTATGTGTTGAACGGCCAGCAGCAGCTATACCGACCAAAGACAAATCCATTCTGTAGCAGTGTGATGGTTAGTGGGATGGTTAGTGGGATGGTGCAAACACAAGCTATATCAGCTCTGGTGTTCCCTGCATTTATAGACCATTTCTTTTAGGGCTGCAACTAGCAGATTCTTTCCTTTGCGATTTGTTGAATTCGTTGACATTGTCACACAGGAGTGTCATACAATAGCCTATAGTGAAAATAGCAGATCTGCATGCTCGCAACGAATCGCGACGTGTCGTGAGCTTGTAGATTTAGCTGTTTTCCACTATTTTTGAAATGTTTTTTACACTCGTTGTGAGCTTGTGGATCTGCCATTTTCACTATTATTGAATTTCTGTTTATTTATTTTACCTTTTGCCTATAATGACAAAATAAGGATAGATTATGAATCCATTATTTTATAAAACGATCAATTATCGATAATAGTTTTTTATTATAGGTTATATTGATTGGTTCGATCAACGGTTGTCCATCAATGTAGACACTGTGAGACAGACAGAGACCTGACTTACTATTTCAGGACAAACTGCTTCACAGCTATTTGATTATCTCTGCGTCATTGTGCTTCAGATATTGAATGATCAATTCACTTTAACGTGCTTAGGCTGCAATATGAGCTTCACCTGTATACAAGTATCTCCCCACCGCCATCGCCACGATGAAAAAACATCCAAACCCCATCCCCCCAACCCCCAGACCTGATTCCATTCATCTTGGTAAAGCTATGCATTTCAGCGCTATAGAAAGAAAGCACTACACAGGGCTGGCATCAGGGCACAGAGGCAATTAGGTATATTAGCTGGCCCCTGGCCCTCATCTTCCCCTGGGCAGGGTTAGCAGCTCGATGCGCGTCGGAACAACACTGCTAAAGGCAAGACAGCGAGAGGAAGAGAAGAGAGCTGCTTCTTCATGTCCCCAAAAGAAAAACCAAAAAAAGATGATGAAACAAAAACAAACAAAAAATATGTGTTAAGACCTGCTGATGTTTTTTAAAGTGTGAACCAAAGATGCTACCTCACTCAAGTTCCATACGTGATTTATATCACTTTGATGATACCAAAGATAACCAAAGATTTTGTCTCAGTGCACGGCCTCTATGAGTGGTGTTATTATTAGATGATATATATATAAACGACCCTCCCCTCCTTTTTCTTCTTCTATATCCTATCTTCTTGTCTCCTTCTTCCCTTGCCTGCGTTCCACTCATGCTAACCCCAGCTATGTGTGCTCTCGCTTCATCGTGTGCTCAGATTACGGCTCCTTAGAATGACATGCTGATGTAGCTAATAGGCAGATGTGCTGATTCACCTATAGATATACACAGAGTCTATATGGGTACCTCTTCTTTTGTCTGCTATACAGCTAACTTGCTAACTATCCCCCTGTCGCTGTTTGTGCCCGTCATGATTGGAAATTTGATATTTCATACTGTTTTATAGTCTGCTGACAGTGGAGACATACAAAAGCTGAAATGGCTGACATTTTGAACTGATATACAAAATAGAATTGTTGTTTCATCACTTGTTCAACAACACATGGTTAGATTGGGAATCTAAAGCAGGGGTCAACGTTGTGCACAGCGTTTTCCAGAGGTAGCCCGATAATGAAGGCCGATCCCGATTCCAATATTTTGGAGAACAGGAAGTTCTCCAAACATTATCAACCATCTTAAATGTAGTGAACTCTGTCTGTATACCCCAAAATGCATCTGATTCCACAGTCTACGCATGTGTCTTTCATTCTAGGCAGATATGGTCATTGTTTTCCCTATTTTACATTTTAAGCACTTTAAGCACTCTTACTGACTATTTAAGAGAAGTGCTTTCTTTTTTTACACATTTTAATTTTAATTTCTATGAACAATGTGCATAATCATCTGTTTTGAAACAAACTATCTGTTGCCGACCCCAATATTTCACAAAATGCAAATATATCGATATACCAGTATATCGTTCAATCCAATATATGGGACTACCTCTCCTGTTTCCCCCAGTTCATTTTGACCAAAGCCCACCTCTCAGTGTGTATCTATAGGTGGATAATGTTAATCCAAGGAATAGGTCCGACATTTCTCCTGCCATGGGTAGTAAACCATTAGGCAGACATGTTCCTGAAACTATAGAAGCAGACGTGTTGCAATCTTTGTTTTAAAAACAAAAAACAAAACATACTCCCAGGAAGAGTGCCTTGCTTGAACCAAAGTGTTAAACCGCTGTTGACCTCTCACCTTTTGACTCTGTGAATACCTCAGCCTGTAGAAGGGCCACCACTGAAGAAGAAACCAAGGAGGAAGTCTTCATCACACCGTGTGGTGCTTTCGCCAGTGCAACCATGCAATGAAAACTTACCAAAGCCTGTCGTTCCATACCAACACAAACCAAAGTTCTTCGATTCCCCCTCTGCCTTGCCGCTTATATACGCTTGACCACTGAAGCCTGACTTATACTTTGTCACAGAGTGTTGCACTTACACTGGCATGTACCCAAAAATAAGGACACACAAGTTGAACGTGGTTAACTTATTCTCCAACCGTACATCAGTGTCGCTTATCTTGTAGATCGGCTATTTGCGACAATGCTGCGGCTGCTGTTAGCGTCCGCATTTCTACCATGAAGTATAAATCAGGCTTTACCTCCCCGCCACCCCCCCATCCCAACCCATCCCAGCTAACATCCGTCTGCTCCCCTGGAAAACTCTTAATTCCTCTATCTGCCCACCCACATGTAGGAAGGCCCAGCACTCTGGCCGTGCATGTCTTTTACCAATGTCTCTGAATACCTCATAGTAATAATTCCTCTTTTCGTTGTTCTGCGTTGAGACGTCTATCTGTGAGGCAGAGCACTTAACTAGTGTGTTACTTGTTATTATTATAACTTCAAAACCAAAAAAGAAAAGAGCTGTGTGATGATCTATTTTGCCTTTGTTTTTTTGTTTTGTTTTTCGGTGGAAGTGCTCTGTTTGGAGTTACAGAGGACAAGTTTCAGGGTTATGGTTTGAAACTTGCAGGACGGAGGGAGAAGCATATTTTTTATCAGACATTGGGGTTATGCCAATATTATATAATGAAGGTAGACTATTGTTTTTTACAGGGTACAACCAACTGCTGTGATAATGTGTTCATATTTTCCCTTTTCTCTACTTCTGTGTTGTGATTTCTGTTTTAATTTAATTGCATTTTGTTTTTGTATTTTTAACCACTGCTTTAATTTATGCATTTGTAGAAACTCTAGATTTGTATATAGTAGGGTTTTTGAGAAAACAAACCAAAAAAAATGACAGTTTTCTGTTACAGCCTTGTTTCCCATGCTTAGATAGAACCAAGGACTAGTTTGTATTCTTCTTCACCTAAAATCTTAAGCCCGATGTATACTTAGTCATACGACGGTGTTGCGCGCATTGTGGGCTTGTAGATTGGCTGTTTTCAGCCTGCAACGCCGTCACATGACAAAGCATCAATCTGGCATTAGCCGGCACTTCAGTAATGTGTTTTGAACACTGCCAGAAAACCAAGACAGTTGATTTGCCAACGGCGACAAAGTCATACAGGAGTTACTTTGTCCAAAGGCTGGCAAAAAAAAACCAAAAAAAAAAAACCAAGAAAAAACAAGCAGTGTGTACGTGTGTGTGTTTTTTCTATTCTTTTGACTTTTTAAAAATAACAGTTATTTTATGGGTATTACTGCACATCCAAAGATTTTTAAAACAAACCAAAAAAGAAAAGGAAAAAAAAAAAATGTATAATGTTGAAAAGCACTGGCATTTGTGAGGTAGATTTATTGAGTCGTTTGATTTGCCATTCACACGGGTATAGAATGTAGACGGCGTAGGGCAGTGGTTCTCAAAGTGGGGTCCGGGGACCCCCAGGGGTCCTTGAGGAGTTAAATAGAGGTCTCTAACACAGAGACTGTACAAATGGATTCGTGTGGACCCCTAAGGGTCCATATATACGGTTCAATTTGTAGACTCTCAGAGTTAAATTAACACTGAGGACTCCACGGAGTATAGATTGGGGGGGTCCCAGATATATATTTTTTTCTTATCAAACTGGGGGTCCGGGAAAATTTTACAAACATTTGAGAACCACTGAAGTAGGGCTTCGTAGACAAGCTTACTCTACCATGTGTGGAATCTCCTGTTCCAAATGTACAATCTGAAACGATTTGAAATGAGGGCTGCATGAAGTCCCCAACACTTTGCTGCCTCATGCACAGAGTGGGGTGGAGTGCAGGCTGGGGCAGCCGGTCTGCCAGGGGCCATGAAGTCCCCAACACTTTGCTGCCTCATGCACAGAGTGGGGTGGAGTGCAGGCTGGGGCAGCCGGTCTGCCAGGGGCCATGAAGTCCCCAACACTTTGCTGCCTCATGCACAGAGTGGGGTGGAGTGCAGGCTGGGGCAGCCGGTCTGCCAGGGGCCATGAAGTCCCCAACACTTTGCTGCCTCATGCACAGAGTGGGGTGGAGTGCAGGCTGGGGCAGCCGGTCTGCCAGGGGCCATGAAGTCCCCAACACTTTGCTGCCTCATGCACAGAGTGGGGTGGAGTGCAGGCTGGGGCAGCCGGTCTGCCAGGGGCCGCGCCACGGAGCCGGGATCGCTTTTTAATTCGCCGTGGTGCCGCCGCCGCGCTCCATCTATAGTATCTGTTGTTTTGGTACAATACTCGTGTAATGACTATGAGCAAAGTCTAATAAAACTGCAAAAAAAAACAAAAAAAACCTTAAACCAAGGATTTCGGTGTGCCTGAGTATGTGTGTGTGGGACAGGAGGAATGAAAATCACCTGGACAGCGGAAGTCCGGCACCCCACGTCCCCCCATGTGTGTGCCCATGCATGTGTGTGTGTGTGTGTCTGAGTGCTTGTGAGAGCAAATTCAAATTTAAAGTAATACTGAGGCGTGCAAGGACAAGTGTGTGTGTGTGTGTGTGTGTGTGTGTGCGCGCGCGCGTGTATGTTTATATGCATGCTGCTGTGTGTGTGTGTGTGTGTGTGTATGCTCGAGTTTGTCCATATATTAGGTCAATCTGTTTTTTTGTTATTTGTTACTTGCGTGTACCTTATTGATTATTGATTCATAAGACAGTTGTTACTTTGATTAAATTGATTGGAGGCCTGGGCTGGGAGTAGCTCTGTGTCCAAATCATTCAGACAGCACAGTGTACTCCACAAGGCTCCAAGGTCTCCCAAATGGCAGGTTACATCAGAGTTGATTCACGGGAATAGACAAGATGTTTACGACTATAGCATCTCTATAGTTACTGATGCGTTCGCCATAGCGTAAATTGGTGGTTCTCAAAATGGGGTCCGGGGACCCCCAGGGGTCCTTGTGGGAGGTCGCAAGGGGTCCGCAGCTAAATTATTGATGGCTACAGGCACCAAATGGGCCCTTATACGGGTCTGTGACTCAGAGACCGTATGAATAGAACCACATGGACCCGCCTCTGAGATACGTATAGGCTTTACACCAAACTGGGGATCCTTGAAATTACAAACGTTTGAGAAGCACTGGAGTGGAAGCTGTTCACGTTATGGATCAACAGCTGATGTAACACTGACCTCACACGCCCTTCACACTGGCCTTTCTCTGTTCATTTATTGTCCATATTATGAGGAGTTCCCATATGATGGGTAGCTTGGCTACAGGTCTACTGGAAACAATACTGCAACGCCAATGACAATCATCTGGATCGCATGCTGGGGTGACGTAGTTTCTTCCCCCTTGGAGAGGGGTGTCCCCCCAGCATTTCATAGTTACAAAGATGCTTGGAGGGTTTTGATATAAACAAGCATTATTTGTTGTCATAGACGTTTAGGTCAGATTACAAGTACTGGGTCATCTTGCACTCGCATTTCAGAATAAAAATGGCATCGCTCTTCTCTTGTCAGCCATGTGCTCTTTGTCAGCTCTTGTCACTCTTGTTCTTTTGGCCACTGCCTTCAGTCACAATGCTTCTTCAATGTGCTCTGTGTGTGTGTGTGTGTGTGTGTGTGTGTGTGTGTGTCTGTGTGTGTGTGTGTGTGTGTGTGTGTGTGCGTGCGTGCGTGCATGCGTGCGTGCGTGCATGTGAGCAAGAAAGAGAGGCAATATATTTGGTATTACTCTCAGATATTTAACTCCACATGTCATGAATTTGATTTGTCATCGCTGTTACCCAGGCTTTGTCATCGCTGTTACCCAGGCTTTGCTACTGCTCTCTCAGTGCCGTGCAATATCATCTGTTGTGATTGCTAAGCAAAAGAAGAAAAGAAAAAGAAAATTGAGAAGCAAGTGATGATGTCCTCTCGCTTTTTTCAGTGTTCAAATGTTTCAGCATTTCTGTAGTCACATAAAAAAGTAGAAAATAAAATGTGGGTATTTCCAGCTTCTAAATCCTGACTCTTGTTGTGTTTTTATCCCTTTTATTATTATTTATTTTTTTGCATTTTCATGGCTCAGGCAAGAAGATTGAATCACTGAAACGTTAAATTAAATCAGAAACTACGAGAGAGCTTTGGAAGACCTTTAATGGAGCGTGTCTTGCCCATTGGGACGAGACCTTAAACATCTGTTTTTTGTAAGTCTGAACATGACAAGAATGCGTTTGAGTATCAACGAACCTGGTTGTTATAAGACCACATTTATTCAATATGTCCCCTGAACAAAGTCTCTTGCTATATAGGGCGACTGTGGCTCAGGAGGTAGAGCAGGTCGTCCAATGATCCCTGGGTCGGCGGTTCGAATCCCGGCTCCTCCTGTCCACATAGTCGAAGTGTCCTTGGGCAAGACACTGAACCCTACATTGCCTCCAATGAGTCGGTCGGTGTAAGCTTGCCACTGTGAATGTGGGAAGTGAGGACGCTGGCATCGACTGTTCGCCGCTTCACCTCCCAATGTATGAATGAATGAACCATTCGCATTGTAAAGTGCTTTGAGCGCTATAAAAATGCAATTCATTATTAGTATTATTCCCATCAAGGGATTCAACAAGATGTTAAAATCACAATTTCTCTGTATAAGGCCTCACCAGATCTTATATTTTCTCTTTTTCTGCAATTTTAAATACAAAAATATATTATGTCCTTTCATTCTCAAATTGACACATTTACAACATTTACACAGCCAGTTATACTGTGGAATAAATAGGCTACTTCTTACCCGACCCACAAATGAGAGGCAGAGTATAGGGCGGGTCTTGACATCGACTCCATAAGACCATAACACCTTGCCTCAACTAGTGAATAAGTCCTTTCCTTATATGCATTTAAGATGTGATAATTACATTACTGCATAACCCATAAATGGTCAGACAACCCAAACTTTTGATAATAGAGGGTATGCGCGTGACATCATCATCATACCCGGAAGTTGGTGGGAATGCCTATACTGACTGGCAAAAATCTACTTTCTGGCTTGACAGCCCATATACATCCCATATACATCCAAACAGAAAAGTCCTATCTGATTGCATTAAACAACGTTAAACTCAATTTGCCACTCACTTTGTTATTATTATACATTTCATTGGCTTGTTAGGAAGGAGAGAGGAGATCCGCACATGTACCGTTTTAAAAGCTCCCAAAATAAGGGCCTAGGGGCCTTCGTCAGGTATAGGCCTACTACTGTATACCTGACGAAGGCCCCATGGCCTAGGGGCCTTCGTCAGGTATAGGCCTACTACTGTGTACCTGACGAAGGCCCCACGGCCTAGGGGCCTTCGTCAGGTATAGGCCTACTACTGTGTACCTGACGAAGGCCCCACGGCCTAGGGGCCTTCGTCAGGTATAGGCCTACTACTGTATACCTGACGAAGGCCCCTGAGGCCTAGGGGCCTTCGTCAGGTATAGGCCTACTACTGTATACCTGACGAAGGCCCCTGAGGCCTAGGGGCCTTCGTCAGGTATAGGCCTACTACTGTGTACCTGACGAAGGCCCCACGGCCTAGGGGCCTTCGTCAGGTATAGGCCTACTACTGTGTACCTGACGAAGGCCCCACGGCCTAGGGGCCTTCGTCAGGTATAGGCCTACTACTGTGTACCTGACGAAGGCCCCTGAGGCCTAGGGGCCTTCGTCAGGTAGGGGCCTTCGTCAGGTATAGGCCTACTACTGTGTACCTGACGAAGGCCCCTGAGGCCTAGGGGCCTTCGTCAGGTATAGGCCTACTACTGTGTACCTGACGAAGGCCCCACGGCCTAGGGGCCTTCGTCAGGTATAGGCCTACTACTGTGTACCTGACGAAGGCCCCTGAGGCCTAGGGGCCTTCGTCAGGTATAGGCCTACTACTGTATACCTGACGAAGGCCCCACGGCCTAGGGGCCTTCGTCAGGTAAGGGCCTTCGTCAGGTATAGGCCTACTACTGTGTACCTGACGAAGGCCCCTGAGGCCTAGGGGCCTTCGTCAGGTATAGGCCTACTACTGTGTACCTGACGAAGGCCCCACGGCCTAGGGGCCTTCGTCAGGTATAGGCCTACTACTGTGTACCTGACGAAGGCCCCACGGCCTAGGGGCCTTCGTCAGGTATAGGCCTACTACTGTATACCTGACGAAGGCCCCTGAGGCCTAGGGGCCTTCGTCAGGTATAGGCCTACTACTGTGTACCTGACGAAGGCCCCTGAGGCCTAGGGGCCTTCTTCAGGTATAGGCCTACTACTGTATACCTGACGAAGGCCCCTGAGGCCTAGGGGCCTTCGTCAGGTATAGGCCTACTACTGTATACCTGACGAAGGCCCCTGAGGCCGTAACATTGTATTTTTTATCCACTCTGTTGTCAATGCATTATTTTGGGAGCTTTTAAAACGGTGTGCGGATCTCCTCTCTCCTTTCTTAGTTATTTTTTGGATCCTGCACACAATTTGTGGATGTGCGTCACAGTGCGTGCACCTCTGCTCTCTTGACCATTGCTTGTTTCATAAGGGACCTGAGGTCGTCATCAGGGCACTTCGTTTTACATTATTTTACTGCCACCTGGTGGCAAAACTGTACTCATTTTAAATACCCAGCAGTATAATGGAACTGGAAAAGTACAGTACACTACATTTACTGTACATGTACTGTGGTCAGGCTCCTACTTGGCCAGTGGCCTCACCCCCCGAACCCACATCACCCCTGCCCACTTTGACAGGCTGGAATGGCTTAGGGTCGACGACAGAGTACAGCATCTTGCAATGGGTCTGGTCCACAAGATTCGATACACCACCAAGATACCCATGTACCTGTCTAGATACTTCCTTAATGTTAACGAAGTCCACACCCACAACATCAGAGGGAGTGCAACAAACCATGTACAACCCAGATTCGGCACAAACAAGGGACTAAATTATTTCCGCTCCTATGCCACCAAAATGTGGAACGCCCTACCAACAGTCATTAAGACATGCAAATCCCTTGACTCCTTCAAAACCGCTCTCAAAGGGCACCTACGGACGGCTGCAATTCGAAACTGGCCCCCGTAAAATCGGAATCCCCCCACCCCCCACCCCTTTTCCCCCTCACTGTATATGTTTATTTTCCCTCTTTACCTCCTTTATGATGAATTCCTGTTCTGTTCTTCGGCTATATAGAAATGTCTATTTGTACGTCTCTAAATGTTTTGATTAATTGTAATGCTTTATTATTGGGTCCTCCACTCACAGTTAACAGTCTTTGTATTGAGTTGTGCTTGAAATGTACTGTAATTCTGCAAACTCTAATAAATATTTCAATCAATCAAAAAAACTCATGAGTCATGTACTGTAGGCCTACTGTCCTTGCGTATATATTTCAATATTTTCTTCCAATACAAATAGTCTACTCTATCACAATATAGGCTATTTCATAACTTTGTTAAGTTAGGTTACTTTGTAGATTTTCAATATTATTACAAAACATACACTGACCACATAAGCCCTATTTGTATAGCCTACTTCGCCTATTCAAAAATATCTACAAGTTCAAAATGCATTGCATCTTTAGTTACCTTGTAGATTTTTGAAAGATGTTTTATACATTTTGAAAACCTGTGATTTTGATCCCAATACTTTTGTACTTTTGTACAATGAAAACAGGACTTAAAGCAGCTATAACATGAATTTTAAAAGTTTTTAATATTTAATATCATATTGTCTATGTCTTATTTCTAATGGTTTGAGCCTCAATCACCACTCTGATATATGGCATTTCTTTTTTGCTTCTGAAGCTGGTTTAGCTGCAGTACCACAATGTCCTGATGTGGTGGGGGTGATGATGTGCAACTTATTTCATATTTGAGTCATTATAATACTGATGCTAGATAAACACAGGCTTGTTTCCATTACATGCCAGCTTGGAAAATCAACAATGGTGGACATTGTAAACAAAGTGGAAATGCAAATTTGGAACCGAAGACCGAAGAGAGGGAGGAATAAGCCTATCTCACAGAATTTCCCCGCCCCCCTTAATACGCCCCCTTTGGGGTTAGTGGTGATAGCGTGACGTCACTCCATAGACGCTACATGTTAATTAACAGAGGTAATTTAAGAAGTCTACAACTTTTGTTTTCTCAAGGTAAGGTTTGTTCTATCTGTTCGAGCTGATTTACCATCTTGTTTGCTTCATAATAATATTGGTCTGTCACATTTTTACATTAGAAAATGTACTTAGATTCTCCAGAGAAAAAAACGTGTAAATGCTAATGTTAAAGACACCATACCGGAAGTGGGCGTGAAAAGCGGGCTGTGAGATAGGCCTATTATACAAAGTAGGGTGACATTGATGACATCACAAATACGACCAGATCAGTTGAGCTGTTCCTGAGAGCAATTTCCATAAAAGCCCCTGATGAGAAATCCTGATTGTTCAAAATTGCATATTTGTGGGGATAGAAAATACACAGGGGAGCTAAAAAAACACAAAGAAATTTGAAAAAGTTGAATTTTATGTTATAGGTCCTATAGGGCGTCGCAGTCCCCTTTCATGACGACGCCAGGCCCAGGAAATTATTCCCAATGCATTTTTCCCATAGACATTTCAAAAAGTATTTATTTAAAGACGGTTACGCCGCGGACAAAGCCAACTCGAGTTGTGACAACTCATGACAACAAACAAACAAATAATTACAAAGAAGAAAAACAACAAAAAAAGTGTTGTAACCTGCCGTTTTTTTCTTCTTTCTAATTATTTGTTCAGCCCAAAAAATTGTTTTTGTTGTCATGATTTGTCACGACAAGAGTTGGCTTTGTACGAGGCTTAAAAGGTATTAAAATAAATACTTTTTGAAATGTCTATGAGGAAAATGAACGGGGAATCATTTCCTGCATGGGCCCTGGTAGGGGGGCGGGACTGCGACGCTCTATAACAGGGTTCCCCAATTAATTTTGACTAGGGTACCAGGCTGGGGGCCGAGTCCGCACACACGAGGTTGAGGTCTTGCCCTGAAAATTAATTTTCAGGGCAAGACCCCATTTGAAAAGGATGCCCAGTTTGACATGCATAGGCTACTGACCCCCATTTAATGCCATTTATATCTGGGACCCCAGATTGGGGAACCCTGCTCTATAAGCTTATAGGATAAGTGATATTTTTTTGGTGCAAACAAGTTATTTTTGTTTGAAAGGTTAAAGCATTATTCTGATGATACTTAATAATTGCTAGTCTCTAGACTCTATTGTTAGTTCAGCAACAGGTTCTCTGCTTCCCTGCTTCTCCAGCTCTTTACTAAACAGAAAATATATTTTTAGACAATCATGAAAAAGTATCCATTCAGCTGATTTGATACACCATTTGTCAGCCTTCTGGTTGGTCCCTATAACTGACTAACCAGCAGGCTCTTTCTGCCTTGTTCTGCCCTGGTTCCACCTTGTTTATGCTGAATTTGAATTTGCTAAAACATCATTTTAGGAAAAAACTAAAAGCATACATGATATGCCCAGTCACCATGCTGCACCTGTGATGTTCCTTTTTACTGACACCAAGTTTAAAATAAGAAGTTAATGCACAGAATATCAATATGAAGCAACTGAAAAACACGTTATTTCAATGGTAGTGGATGGAGAGAAAGGGTTTTTGTCCAACCACGAAACGGCAACCAATGCGTGCGAAGAGGGGCACAACCAGGGGCGGGACTTGACAAAGGGTGAATTATTCTGACCTGAAAATGTATTTTCTGTTTACCAAAGAGCTGGAGAGAGGAGAGCCCAGTTATACTGAACAAACACTACAGTAATGAGTATAGGCTACTATCATAATATAGAGCTATTTAACACTTATTTATTTATTAGAGCTTAATGTGCTGACTTCATCACATTTGTGATGACGGCTATGGCCATTTTTAGCCCAAGGACTGTTTTTCGTGCAAAACTAATGGAATGGATTCAGAATGATGAACACGTCACATGCTACTTAAAGGACCACTTCACCACTTTTCAACCTATCTTCATATATAAAGTCCTCACTAATAATCATGATAAAATGGCACGATTTGTTTCTACTCAGTCTGTCTCTCATAGGAGGGCTGTGGGCAGTTTAGAAACCGTCCTCCAGTGACATCATCATTAGGCAGATTTTTTTTTAAACAAGATTTTTTTACAAAAATGTTTAGATTTTCATTATCGTGATAACGATGGCTTCCATTTTCGCATTGCCACTTTTCAGGACTAGAAAGCCTGCAGTTTCTATTAGCTTGTATTCCCCATCGATGATGTCACTGGAGGACGGTTTCTGAACTGCCCACAGCCCTCCTATGAGACACAGACCGAGTAGAAAAAAATTGCGCCATTTTTTCATGATTATTAGTGAGGACCTATTATATGAAGATAGGTTGAAAAGTGGTGAAGTGGTCCTTTAAGGCATAATGAAATTTAGAACATTTTGCCTTAGAATGGTTGTATGGTACCCCAACGTTCAGCAGCTGTCAAAAATTCCCCTAGGGTGGTTGAATAAAAATAAAAAACAATGTTGGATATGTTAGTAGACACTTTTACAAACACATTGGTGAAGAAAATTCTTGGTAAGAAATGTATTCCCAGATTGTATTAATATCCCCTGACTATTATGCCTATATCATTTCACATGGCTACACTGTAGTCTGTATAGGCCTAAGCCTTCGAGACCACAGGCTTTAGTAATTCCATACACCTCTTCTTTCCTGCCACAAGATGACACTATAGCTCTGATTTTGTCAAACAAAGGGATTATTTTTTATTTCGTGAGTTAAGATTCTTATGTTTTGAAGAAATGGTGGCTTTGTTTATGTCAAATGTTACTGAAAGTGCATGGGCTATACAATCCTATATTATGTGCAATAATGTGTAAAATAATCTAAAACTGAGGTGTGTATTATTGGGATGGATCATGGAAGGGGTCTGGATTGAGAAAGTGATCCCTTAACCAGTAGGTAGACTACATGTCTTCATTGTATTGGCTTGCTAACGGTGTTAACCTGTTTCCTATATCTATCAATGTAATCAAACTTCATTGGCAAATGTAATGTGGGCTGATTATGGTCGAGTTACTTATTTTTCCGTAATCTGATTACGTAGTCAGTCAGAGTCAATCATCCCTAGTGTTCCTGTACACCACGTCACCACGGTAGAACAATAGACTTTTAAAGGACAATGCCTCAGGCTGCTTGCCTTTATCCAAAAGCAAGGCAATTAGATTTCCGTTTATATTTGATGTGGTTTTAGAATTGTATTATTATTTTTGATTGACTGTCTGAGACTCACGTTGCAGACAGTCAGCTGTAGCTACTGTACCAACTCCAAAACAAACAGACAGAAGAAACTGCGAAGCCATTCCATAAGCATACATTGAATCGCTATAATAAAACCCAATGCAGTCACGAGCACTGAAGGAACATAATGTTCAATAATACACTGACTGAACCACCTCACGTGCGGTGGGAGCGTGAACGCGCATTTAGCCCAGTGGTGGTATCCAATCAGTGCAGAGAGTTGGACCGTCCCACTCTGTGTGTGTGTGTGTGTGTGTGTGTGTGTGTGTGTGTGTGTGTGTGTGTGTGTGTGTGTGTGTGTGTGTGTGTGTGTGTGCGTGTGCGTTCTAAGGACGGCCTTTAGTTTAGATTTACACATTGGCAGCAGTGGGAACACGGTCGAACACTGGCTTCAGGACATGTCCCTAACAAAAACGTGCATAGCCCCCCCCCCCCCCCCCCCCACACACACACACACACACACACACACAAAGTTAGCGCTGCTAGTGATACTTCTTCGGTTGCCATAGCAGCGCTATGTTGCTGTCGGGCAGAAACCTTGTATCTCCATATTTCTTTTTTTTTCCTCCCCCGTGAATGCTGATCATGATCAGTAGGCTATCAGTAATAGTGACGTAGAGTCTGTGGGGGCCAAGTCCCCCTGGCCCCCATGAGGAATTGGACCTGAATATAGCCTATATTCAGGTCGATGAATGAACAAGCTCTAACCATCTATGAAGTCTGGCACCTTAACACCTATTTTCTCCTCACTGTCCGGGCGGGGGGTGGTGGGGGGTGGTCGGGTGGACCTGCCTATACACATGCAGATCACGCATTGAAATGCTAATCTGACCTGCCAGGTAGCCGAGGTAGGTAAGGCATGCAGTACTGTAGCCTACTCTGTTTATAGGCTACTGCTACAGCTACTGCTGTTGAAACCTTCCGCCGTCCCAGCGACAGCTTGTCCCACACAAGCGATACTGCAGTACCGGGTAAGCAACTTACTTAAACCTACTTGAGTTGCTATTAAATGCCTTGATTTCATATTCGACCATAGGCCTATTGGCTATCATTTATAAACTCCTCTGGTGTCTCACATTTTGTTTTAAAATCATGCTTTATTTTTATGCTATTTTAACATGCTTAAAAACACATCTTGCAGGAAGAGACAATGAGAAGCTTTACAACAGAAGGCCAACTATTAGGGGACTAACTATTAGGGCATTTGAACACTGATGCCTGCCAGTCACAATGTGGGACAGGGTCTCAATTTGTGGGACGCCTGAAAAGTCTTGGAAATGAGGGACTGTCCCACGCAAAGAGGGATTATTATTTGTATTATTAAAAGAGCGTTGGCTGAATAATAATTACATTGATTTGATCCCCATTCTTCGTACTGTGAAATTAAAAAATCATTCAATCAAACCCAATTTCCTGAAAAGTAACGGTTTGATTGTGGATATACGAGGTTGCCCACCTGACACCGGCGGCGGGCAGGTTCATTTGAGGCTGGACGGAAGTGACGTAGCGGGGCTGTTGTTGGGACACGTGACAGTGTGCTGCACTGATCTGTTTTGACAAGCAGCAGAAACACTGTAACACACACACAACACAGCAGCAGCACCACGGTGCTGGACGGATGGAAGGATCAGTCCGTTAAAAAGAAAAATGTCAGTTAACTTAAACGACACCGTTTGACAGTGAGTTGTAGGGCCAGGCCAGTGTTCGAATGACAGTCAGACACCTTCAAAAAGTGTTATTATTATTTGTAGTCGCAGCCTCGGAGCGCGCAGGCAGGCAGCTTTTGTTGTTTCGTGTGAAAGTTTTTTAGATGAGGAGGAGGATTTACAATACAAAGGAACTCGACAGACAGGTAGAACTGCAGACCGAATCATCAGCGTCGGTCGAACCCGTGGGGGATAGCTTGGGGGAACACCGTCGAACTTAAAAATAAATCGCTAGAAAGGGAACCGATCCGCTGAAAGAAAAAGTCTTCTTCACACCATCATCATCATCATTGTGTGTGTGTCACAGTGTGTGTGTGTGTGTGTGTGTGTGTGTACCTGCGCTGCGGTGTTGCTCCTGGTGATAGAGACACTAAGGGGGGGTTGGGTGTTTTAAGGAAGGAAGGAAGGTCGTCGTGACTGAGTGATCATAATCGTATGTGTTACTGGTTCCACTGGTACAGCTATGTTGTTGGTGGAGCACCAGGGTAGTTAACACACAGCGCGACGGGTTCGGTTGGTTGTCAGGCGGGTTGGAGTAGAGAGCCGTGCCAGGAGTCTGGGGGAAACCACAGCAGAGATGCTTCTTTTCCACGGAGGAGCACTGATGATGATGATGGTACGGGTGGTGGAATTTGAGACGGAGGGTGACAGGAAGATCGTTGGCTGCTAGCCGATTTAGAAGTAGTCAGGTTCGGTTACGAGGAGTTGTTGGCAGGGCCGATCGAGCCACCATCGGAACCCCCCCAGAACCCAGATTGATATAGACAGGCTATACCAGAGATCCAGTTTTAATGTTCTGCTTGCTGTCAACTAGTTGAACGTTAACGGTCGTGCTGCAGCTCCATGGAAGCGTACAGTAGCATGCTAACAAAGCGACGCTTTGTTGTCGGATAGGGATAGCAACACAACAGGGCTTCCCCACAGCTGATATTGTTGCTGTGCTCATACAGTAAAGTCGGGACCTGATCCGCAGGTCCAGGCCTTGTTGTGTTGAAGACGTCTGAAGAAAGACATCACCGACCCCAAGATCCCTGCCACTGCCTGGGGACCCTGACGACAACTGACCATGACACTGGACAACATGAAATCTGACAGAGGTAAGTTATATATAATAAGAACGGTAAACTGTATACAGTTTATAGCCCCAGCTCTCAAACAGCTTGATGGTCAGCAGCATCAGAGATGGTCAATGTACTAATGTATTTGTTTGTTCTTTGTTTGGATCCCCGATTCTGCCATTGTCAGTATAGATAGATAAATATATCTATTCTACGAAAGTCTAAATCTTAGGCTAGGATCCCCTGTGGATTATTTTCCACAAAGTGGTCACTATAGTCATCCTGGGGTCCACACAAAATGTGTATGTAAAGCCAATGCTTTTTTACAATAGCCCACAGCTACACACTACATTTGGATTCTATTTCCATTGTAGTACACTTCTGACTTTGAGTGTAACAATAGTGGTCAGATAGCACTGCAGGCAAACAGGGCTTTTCCAGAGTGGACTTTTTGAGCGTACACTACAGTACTGTACCCAGAACATCCCTTGGGGGAATAATCAGGCCAGGGCCAGTCAGGGAATGATGTAACAGCTGGTTCACTTGGTCGCTAGGATGAATAACAATAGTTGACCGGGGACATTTAGGACACAGCCAACAACAGGCAGACATCAGCTACACAGAATGTAAATTAATCTTCTGCTCTGGGTTCTGTGTGTATAATGAACTGTTGTCTTCTAACCACGTAGTCATAATCTGTTTCTTTGTTATTGGAACCACGTAACATCCAACAGCAACACCCTTCAGAGTCGGGTTTTATTGGCCAACCATGCTTTTTTTTTCTTTACATATGTAAGCAATTTGACTCCGGTTCGGTGACTCACATTGTACTTTTACATTGAACAGCTGATATGCATGTCTTGAGCCAAACCAAACACTGTTCTTTTGTGTTGTACATAGCTCTAGTGTTTCTCGTCTTACTTGCAAAGTAGCTGCTGCTGCTGCAAGTGCAAACAAAACGTTCTTGACAGCCACCCTGTAGTGGTGTGTGGGGGGAGGGGGAGGGGAGGGAGTCTCAAACCATATGGGCCACAACCTGTTTACACGTTGACATACTGTATCTCTGTAGCGACTGGCAAGGAGCAAAACAAGGGCCAAAGTCAGAGAAGATGTCTTTGTTTGTTTTGATGTTGTTTTGCTAATTACACAATTGCAGTGATTTGTCATGGCTAGCTCAGTACAAACATCTCTCAAGAAAGGCCCAGTTAGTATTAAAGATATATGCTGTAGTATTGTATAAGCATCTAAACTAATCACGTTGATTGATTCCGCATGTCAGTCTGTTTTTCCAGGTCAGAGGTGGTTTGAGGTGTCAACAGCACAATAGCTCCGTACTTTTAAGTTGGGAGTAATGCCAACACAGTGTTTTTCCTGGGCTTGACGAGATTATCTGCAGTCAGTCAGTTAGCGATGGTTTGTGTGTGTTTGCTTATGTGTTTGCATAGTGTTATGAAACTGGAGATGGGGCAAGCTCACTGGTCAGGAGTTTGGGGTCCCGCCTTGTTCCACAATGTGCTTAAGTTGTAACAAGACACCCTCAACAGCCAAGAGTAAACACATCCCCCTACAAGGGCAGGGATTTTAACCCTAGCCTTGCCTGCAAAGACCCACATGCCTTTATATATAGATGGATGCACTGGTCAGACCCCTATCAGGGCAATGTGACTGGCTGAAGAGGGCCAAAGGACACTCTTGACTGACACTGTACTCTGTAATTATAGCCTAAACACATACCGTGCACATGCTGCTGGGTCAGCCATGGACAGCACAGAGAAACTCCACCTCTGCTGGCACGGTTCCATAGTTTGCAGCTCCCTGCCCCTTGGTGGTTGAGATATTATTAATTTGGAACGGGTTCAGATTAAGATGATTGTTAGAATGTGAAAACTATGGTGAAAAATCATGTCAGGGGAAAATCTTTTTGTTACCTAAAACTAACCAGGTGTCCGTTTGGCACCTGGCCGGCCCACTCCGGAACGATGCAAGTTTGGAACGATCATGCAAATTGGGAATCCCAGAGCCTTCTATTTGAGAGTTGCATCAATGAGGGGGCAGAAAACAGCGCCGGTCACATGGTTCATGTAACTCAAAATAGTGGAAAACGCTCATAGACTACAGTCAGTGCTCAGTGCATTCCGTAAACGTCCGGTCCAGCGCTTTGTCACTATTCGCCAATAGAAGTCTATGTGAAGAGCCGCCATTGGACTGGCCCGATGAAGTGAACATAGGTGCTGAAAGTCTCTAAAGAAGGCCCTGGGGAATGCATGTCCCACCTTGTTATACAATACCCATCTGTCCTTGTCCCTTTTATGGCCATATATGGAGATCCCTGATGTTCTCAGTATGTATTAGCCTATGGGTGGGTCTGTGCTCCTTCCTTGTGCAGTGGTACATGTCTGTGGTGAATGTCTGAAGAGTGCAATTGTGCAAACTGCAAACCGACTGTGGAAACTGGAAAGTAGACTGACTAAAGTAATCAAATGGCAGGTGTGGGGAATTTCCCAAATCAAGCCTAGCCTGGGGTTGTCATGACAAAGTCTCTACAATCAAGTGGCTCATTTGGGCCACAGCCCTTTCTGACAGTTCAGTCGGATCTGGACAACCGCTTATCCGACTGACTCTACCCCGGGCAGACACTCCCTTGGGTCGCCTGAGAGACGTGCACCGGATTTGAAGTCGTTCGGCCGAATGTTTTTTTTCTCCAGATACGTGGATTACAGACATGCGCTTTGGATAAAGTGCTATACAGTATAAATGCACCATTGACTTTACGTACAGAGATTCAGTGCATTATTGTAAGAAGATGCACTGATCCTGTTGTTTGTAATATCTTGAAGGAGTGAGTCATGAGCCTGTGCTCTGATTAGTTGCGTCAAGGATCTTTGCCCGTCTTTTTACAGATTGTCATCGTGTTATGTTGAGCTACTCACCATCACATTCTAATTATAAAAAATGATTACTAACAAGATGTGTGTGTGTGATTGTTATGGTGGTGTCGTGATGGCAGACTGCTTGTAGCCTAAAGACACAGAGGCCTACTAGCTTCTTGTCCTCATCTGTTCTCCCTGCTCTCAGAGGGAGGACACTGCAGTGGTGACTGGTGAGAGAGGAGCTGTTTACTTTACTTAAGCAACACACTGAAGTCGGGCAGACTGAGGACACACGGGTTCTCTCTTCTCTTTGCCGTTTTGGTGCCGGACCTGAGAGGTC
>NC_136808.1:56935824-56949490 GCF_951216825.1 Electrona antarctica | reverse complement strand
GCTCTATCAGCTACAGTACTTTGGTATACTGGCTCTATAGCAGCTACAGTACTTTGGTATACTGGCTCTAGCAGCTACAGTACTTTGGTATACTGGCTCTATAGCAGCTACAGTACTTTGGTATACTGGCTCTATAGCAGCTACAGTACTTTGGTATACTGGCTCTATAGCAGCTACAGTACTTTGGTATACTGGCTCTAGCAGCTACAGTACTTTGGTATACTGGATCTAGCAGCTACAGTACTTTGGTATACTGGCTCTATAGCAGCTACAGTACTTTGGTATACTGGCTCTATAGCAGCTACAGTACTTTGGTATACTGGCTCTATAGCAGCTACAGTACTTTGGTATACTGGCTCTATAGCAGCTACAGTACTTTGGTATACTGGCTCTATAGCAGCTACAGTACTTTGGTATACTGGCTCTATAGCAGCTACAGTACTTTGGTATACTGGCTCTAGCAGCTACAGTACTTTGGTATACTGGCTCTAGCAGCTACAGTACTTTGGTATACTGGCTCTAGCAGCTACAGTACTTTGGTATACTGGCTCTAGCAGCTACAGTACTTTGGTATACTGGCTCTAGCAGCTACAGTACTTTGGTATACTGGATCTATAGCAGCTACAGTACTTTGGTATACTGGCTCTAGCAGCTACAGTACTTTGGTATACTGGCTCTAGCAGCTACAGTACTTTGGTATACTGGCTCTATAGCAGCTACAGTACTTTGGTATACTGGCTCTATAGCAGCTACAGTACTTTGGTATACTGGCTCTATAGCAGCTACAGTACTTTGGTATACTGGCTCTATAGCAGCTACAGTACTTTGGTATACTGGCTCTATAGCAGCTACAGTACTTTGGTATACTGGCTCTATAGCAGCTACAGTACTTTGGTATACTGGCTCTATAGCAGCTACAGTACTTTGGTATACTGGCTCTATAGCAGCTACAGTACTTTGGTATACTGGCTCTATAGCAGCTACAGTACTTTGGTATACTGGCTCTAGCAGCTACAGTACTTTGGTATACTGGCTCTATAGCAGCTACAGTACTTTGGTATACTGGAGCAGCCATTGTTCAAGAGGGTTTGTTTTTCAATCCCTTGTGGCTGGCTTCCACACCGAGCATATACTGTACTGTACTGTACTGTACTGTACTGTACTGTAGCCTTTCATCATACAGTGGCGACGGCCGCATTCATTCGCCTGCTGAAAATAACCGATTATCAAGTCGGTTGTTGTCTGTGAGCAATGCGGCCGGTCACAGGACAGTATAAAATAGTCTTTGATGTATTGTGATGTCTTGAATAACTCGTACAATTAAGATGCTGGCGTAAGCTTCTTTTCACAGGGGGCTTAAGATAATATAATGATTTATTGACAATGTTCTGTCTGAGTAAAAAAGCCTATTGTTTGCTGGGAACCTCTCCCATCGTCACCAGGGGAGCATCTTATGTAGTCAGAGCAGGCAGACTGGAACGGTAAAGCACTTTTCGTTCGTTGTGTGCTTAAATAGCATATCCACAAGCTCACGGCACGTCATTGTAGATCTGCTGTGTGTGTGTGTGTGTGTGTGTGTGTGTGTGTGTGTGTGTGTGTGTGTGTGTGTGTGTGTGTGTGTGTGTGTGTGTGTGTGTGTGTGTGTGTGTGTGTGTGTGTGTGTGTGTGTGTGTGTGTGTGTGTGTGTGTGTGTGTGTGTGTGTGTGTGTGTGTGTGTGTGTGTGCGCGCGCGCACTGTGATTCATTGTGTGTGGAAACTAGTACATTATTAAGTAGGAGTGAGAACAAAGAGATCATGAGACGACATAAAGGACACACATCACGATGTCATATTGCAGACACACAAACACTTTATAACATCTTTAGACAACCAGACACACAAACACTGTATAACATCTTTAGACAACCACACATACCAGACACACACTTCACAATCCCAGTGACGGGAACATTTAAATGTGATATCTGTGTTGCCTAGGCAACACTTTTGTCACCACCCCACCCCGCCCAACCAGAATCGGCACCCAATGCAAAATGGACGGCCTTGTTAGGCAAATGACTCGGATTGATGATGTCTGAAGCCTTCGCTCTGAGACATCGAATGCACGCACGCACGCACGCACGCACGCACGCACGCACGCACGCACGCACGCACACACGGCCGCCGGCCGGTAGATCAAGGTTCCACAGCGAGGGGTCTGGAGATCCGTAGGAGTTGTCGGAATACCTTTTTGAATAGCCAACATATGAATGGATGAAGTGGTTGATTAAGATGATTGTGATTCTATGTTGATTACGTTTGCCGGAGGACCCCCCTGGAACCCCCCCCTCCCAAGGACCCCTGGGAGTCCCCGGACCCCAAAGCCTTCTATGTCCACCGACACCGTCCTGCTGTCTGTTAACCAACTAATTTTGTGGACTCTAATGATTGGTATAGGGCCGACTTAAGCTGGCTCTCTGTTCATCCAGCAGTGCCAGTTTCTACTTACCAAAGAGTGGCCCACTGGGGCCATGTTTGTGAGTAGGTCGAGGTCGTTCCAGCCTCAATACCTCTAATCATTCCATTTGCCAGACAAAACTGCGAGCTGTCGAACGCCCGTTGTGCCGAGGGACACTTGAGAGAGAACCAGCTAGGCCTGGCTACTAGATGGTTCCATTAGTATTTCGCCCCACCCCTATAATCAGGCGGGGCGACCGATTTAGCAGTTTGCGCGTAAGATCGGTTTCCTCTGGCTCCATAGTTCATCATATTTCGGGCCCTATTGCACCGGCTCATGCTCAACTTTCCTGACGAGTGGGCGAGACGGGCCGATGCGTGCCAGATTTCACTTTTCATTGCGCCATTAGGGGTTGTTTCACCCACTGATTCACACGTGCTGCATCACAACTCCTTTGTCTCACATCCTCCACACGGCCATTAGAAACGCTCATATGCGCTTGTGCAGGGGTATTTGACAGCTTCTGGCTTGTTTGTATAAGAGAGAAAAAACCTCATCATAGTTTTTCAGCAAGCATCCATTTAATGTAAACGGCATTTAACATTGAATACACCATTAAAGAGTCTTGTCAGGCTCACAGCATATCTCACATGCGTTCAATGCTGCCAGACACAGATAGCAGGCTCTGTGTCTATTTATATGGATGCTCAGTGTCTCAGTGTGGGCTGCAGAGCAGTAAGGAGATTTAATGTGCAGGGAGAGAGAGGCTGCAGTAAGGAGAGAGGCTGCAGTAAGGAGAGAAGCTGCAGTAAGGAGAGAGGCTGCAGTAAGGAGATTTAATGTGCGGAGAGAGAGGTGACCGTGTCATCTCCCAGTCTGCCTCCGCAAATTCATGGCAGCAATAATACAGCTGTGTGTTTGAGTGGGGCGCGTGCGTGCATGTGACACAAGAGGAGGAGGTGTTTGAGTGGGGCGCGTGCGTGCATGTGACACAAGAGGAGGAGGTGTTTGAGTGGGGCGCGTGCGTGCATGTGACACAAGAGGAGGAGGTGTTTGAGTGGGGCGCGTGCGTGCATGTGACACAAGAGGAGGAGGTGGGGTCACACAGCGAGGTGTGTGTTTGAGTGGGGCGCGTGCGTGCATGTGACACAAGAGGAGGAGGTGGGGTCACACAGCGAGGTGTGTGTTTGAGCGGGGCGCGTGCGTGCATGTGACACAAGAGGAGGAGGTGGGGTCACACAGCGAGCTCACTGCGGCTCTTGTGATGTTAATTTCAGATTTCAGGTGACCAGCTGACGCTCTCGACTTGGCAATAAGTGCGACAGTGGAATGAGCCTCTGTGAAAGACTGGGTGTAATCTCTCTCTCTCTGTCTCTCTCTCTGTCTCTCTCTCTCTCTCTCTGTCTCTCTCTCTCTCTCTCTCTCTCTCTCTCTCTCTCTCTCTCTCTCTCGTCTCTCTCTCTCTCTCTCTCTGTCTCTCTCTAATGAAATCGGTCTCTCTGTGTTTGTTGCCCGCTGTTCCGTCACTACAGACGACAATAAAGGTTGGAGTCTTGAGATGTCATCGCTATACGCACTGTGGTCGTTCATGTTTAAATTGCTTTATTAAATTATCTTTCTTGTTTCCTTGGTCTTATATCCAAGTGTAGCTGATTTGCGTGTGCGTGCGTGCGTGCGCGCGTGCGTGCGTGGCTAGCAGACACACCTCAGTGAGCTTGACTGGCTCAGACTGCCGCAGCAGAGATACCTCCTCCTATACAGGAGTCTGTGCTCTCTCTCTCTCTCTCTGTCTCTCTCTCTCTGTGTCTGTCCGTCGGCCTCTGTTTCAGTCGCCTTGTCTTCGTATCGTGCTCGATCTGCCCGTCAGTCAGTCAGTGTCCATTCCTGCGCGTCTCTCTGTCCTTCTTAGCGATTCGGTTGGACCCCCATGTCTCACACTGTGTGTTCCTGTTCGGTTGGACCCCCATGTCTCACACTGTGTTCCTGTCTGCCTTTGTGTTGACTACTACTGCTGCCTGCCCCTGTCTGTCAGTCTGTCTGTCTGTCTTTAGGCCTGTGTAGTGTGTCAGTCTGTCTGTCTTTAGGCCTCTGTAGTGTGTCTGTCAGTCTGTCTGTCTTTAGGCCTGTGTAGTGTGTCTGTCAGTCTGTCTGTCTTTAGGCCTGTGTAGTGTGTCTGTCAGTCTGTCTGTCTTTAGGCCTGTGTAGTGTGTCTGTCAGTCTGTCTGTCTTTAGGCCTGTGTAGTGTGTATGTCAGTCTGTCTGTCTTCAGGCCTGTGTACTGTGTCAGTCTGTCTGTATTTAGGCCTGTGTAGTGTGTCAGTCTGTCTGTCTGTATTTAGGCCTGTGTAGTGTGTATGTGCGAGCGACGGTGTTGTCGGACTGTTAGTATGTCTAACAAACGTATGCACCCTAGTCTTGAGTCTGCCCCTCATCTGACTGCCGTTGTTAACTTGTTACATCATGAGCCTCCTGTCTGCGTGGGATTCCGTCTGCGTGGCTTGTCGGTGTCTCCCAGTCTCCCTATTTTAATAGTAGTGCTTCTCAAACCTTAAGATGTCAAGGACCGCGCTTCCCTCTGACTGTGGACAAATGGAACGTTCCATTTGAAAAGCCATCAATGTAGACAGAATAACCCTCTCTAGAAGGAACCCTGAGATCCCACTTTGAGAGCCACTTGGCCATAATCTATACTTTGTGGTATGCGACAGTGTTGCACACACCGAAAAGGGCAGATCGACTGCACATGCTTGTAGATCTGTCATGTTTTGCAGCCCGAGACACCATCGTGCACCGAAGTGTGTATATAAGGCTTATCATGTTTCTCCCTCAGCATCGTGTCTGTCTGTCTGTCTGTCTGTCTGTCTGTCTGTCTGTCTGTCTGTCTGTCTGTCTGTCTGTCTGTCTGTCTCGCTCTCTGTCTCGCTCTCTGTCTCTCTGTCTCTGTCTCTGTCTCTGTCTCTCTCTCTCTCTCTCTCTCTCTCTCTCTCTCTCTCTCTCTCTCTCTCTCTCAGGGGTTTCTAGAGGTCAGGACAGCAGAGTGAGTGTTTTTTGGGGGCGGGCAGGGGTCAGATGTCATAGGTCAACCTCTCTCTGTCTCGTCTACAGAGAGAGGTTCTCTGAGAGGTCACATGACTGACTGAGTGTGTCTGCCATTGGTTGTTCTCCACGCCAACACCAGAGAGAGGTTCTCTGAGAGGTCACATGACTGACTGAGTGTGTCTGCCATTGGTTCTCCACGCCAACGCCAGAGAGAGGTTCTCTGAGAGGTCACATGACTGACTGAGTGTGTCTGCCATTGGTTGTTCTCCACGCCAACGGCGCTTCTCAAAGTGGCGTCCGTGTGGGAACCCCCAGGGGTCCAAAATGTGTTTAATATAGTATTAAAAATCACACTCGTGTGAAGTGAGGGGCGCTCTTATCATCATACATACACATGTAGTGATCAGTGTGACGCTGTAGTGATCGGTGTGACGCTGTAGTGATCAGTGTAGGTACAGACGCTGTAGTATGACCAAATAGGGCATTCATTTCCTGGGGGTGCCGTGCTGCACAATTAATCGAAAAAGATAGAGATCTAGATTGAGACATCTCATTTTGTGAAGAAGCATGCAGTGCTAGTTGGCTGTTCAATTCATTTAGTTACTCCTATTTATACATATTTTCATGGAAAAAATGAGAATCATGTGAGAATCATGATTCTTGGCAAATATCACGTTTGCACAGTACTGCCGCCAGATGAGTATAGATATGGTATAAGGTGAATCATGATTCTCAATTCTTGAGATTCAAGAGCAAGAATCGTGCAGCACTAAGTTATTTCCCCCCGACAATTGACTATTTGAAAATAGCAGATCTACAAGCGGACGAAAAAAAAGAAAAAAAAAGGATGTACAGCTCAAATCTTGCATGGGTGTCCCTCCCTCCCATGGGATGGACACCCTCCCTGGGTGTCCCTCCCTCCCATGGGATGGACACCCTCCCTCCCTGGGTGTCCCTCCCTTCCATGGGATGGACACCCTCCCTCCCTGGGTGTCCCTCCCTCCCATGGGATGGACACCCTCCCTCCCTGGGTGTCCCTCCCTCCCATGGGATGGACACCATCCCTCCCTGGGTGTCCCTCCCTTCCATGGGATGGACACCCTCCCTCCCTGGGTGTCCCTCCCTCCCATGGGATGGACACCATCCCTCCCTGGGTGTCCCTCCCTCCCATGGGATGGACACCCTCCCTCCCTGGCACAGCATGTTGGAGCCCTGTGTGAAGAACATAAACAGCCCTGCTAACCGTGTTATGTGGTGCTGTCTGCTTGACTTATATTGAGCACACACACACACACACACACACACACACACACACACAGTGGTCTGGTTTCGTCCAGCTCAACGGTGGACTGGAGAAGGGTAATGTTTTATTTATTTTGCCATGTGTGCTTATGCAACACTTAGAGCGTGTGTGTGTGTGTGTGTGTGTGTGTGTGTGTGTGTGTGTGTGGTGTCACAGTGGACTGGGTCAGCTTATCTGCCTGCAGAAGGGAGGGAGGGTAGGGGTGAAACACCATAGCACCTCTTTATCTCCTCCATCACTCCCTATTCTTCTCTGATTTCCTCATTTTCCTCTCTCTCTCTCTCTCTCTCTCTCTCTCTCTCTCTCTCTCTCTCTCTCTCTCTCTCTCTCTCTCTCTCTCTCTCTCTCTCTCTCTCTCTCTCTCTCTCTCTCTGTCTTTGAACTGATCTAAAACATCTAATCTATCGACTCCATCTGTGTGTGCCGCAGAGTTGAGAAAGAGAACGTCTGCTTTTGTCCCAGTTGAGTAATGTGCTCTTTAAATAGACGATCTACAAGCTCACAACGTGCGTCACGTTGCAACCCCATGTGAGCTTGTAGATTGGCTATTTTCAGCAAGACATTTGCTGCAGAGGGAAAGAGAAAGGAGGGGGGCCAAGTACAGACCCCTACGGGACCACGGTCAAGACAAGAGCGTACCCCGTCCACACTTAATTTGTCCAACATAACATGTTTTAACTACAGTGTATTTAGTTTTTATTTTCCTGTGCAGCACTTTGTAAACCTTGAGTTGTAAAATGTGCCATAAATAAAGTGGATTGGATTGTGAGCTTGTAGATCGGCTATTTTCAGGGACGTCACTGTAATACGAATAAGTATAAATCGACTTAACTATGCAGGAATCAGACTTTTCAGCAGCACATAAAACACATTTTCAACTCAACTAGCACTGACAGTTAGACACGTTTGGCTTGGTTTAAGCATTGTTTCTCAATGAGTGGTCTGGGGGGGATCCCTAAGGGTCCTTGAGGGGGGCTCCAGGTGGGGGTCCCTAGCTGGATTAATGATAGTATAGGGAATAGGACCCAAATGGACAGTTGGACCGAAACGGTGGTTAGTAAAAACAGAGAGATGTGTTGTGTGAGGTGAGCGGTGGTGACCACCGCGGCGTGACGTCATGTTGTAGTTTTCGGTGGTCACCTCTTCACCGGAAACTGGACTATGAATGAATGAATAGGCCTTTACAGGTCTGTAACTAGAGTGTACGAACTGAACCAAATGGACCTGCAAGGGTCCATTTGGTTCCATTCGTACACTCTCAGAGTTCTGGGGGTCCGTTGAAATTGAAAACGTTTGAGAAGCTCTGGGTTAGTAGCCTGGCGCGGCCAGACTCATAGCGAGGGTTCACTGATGTTTCCTCCCCGCATATGAGTCTGGACTCGGGCTCATTGACAGAGTGTATGCGGAAGCTGGAGAAATCAGAAAATGACCGGGGCCAATCGGGCCAATCAGTGACTGCGTTTCAACGGCCGTCCGTACAACAGTGAAAAGAGGCCTCTGATTGGTTCATGTGAATATGGTGACGTAACATTCATGCGGCAGTACTTTCAAAACAACAATGGCTGCCCTCAACGCAACAAGTTTAAAAGTTTACACAGAAACGATAAGAACAGCAGTTATTTCAGATATAGACTCTGACATATATCCGGCATATCTCGCTCACGTATAAAGTAGAAACTATTAAACAGACCTTGTTGTTTTTAGCGTGGCTGCCGTGGTATGAGGAGCGGACCAGGCGACCAGCGCACTGTGTGGTGACGTCAGCTTTTTGTTACGCTGATTGGCTAGATGGATCTGTCTGTCAAGGCAACTACTAACGCCCACTTTTCAAGCTGCCTATGGCCGAAGTCCAGACTCATATGCGGGGAAGAATCTTCAGTGAATCCCCGCTATGAGGCTGGCCAAGCCAGGCTACTGGGTTAGAGCCTTGCTCAGCTCAGCACAGCCCAGCGCTGACACGTCTGGCTTGGCTGATTTGCATAGCCGGCTGACCCCGGGCTTCGGCTGCACCAATTATTTACCAGCGACGTTGAGGGTGTTTACTGTAAGCCCAGTGATCTCTGCTTGTCCTCCAGTCTGCCCCGTAGCCCATCTTTGCATCGCACATGACACACACACACACACACACACACACACACACACACACACACACACACACACACACACACACACACACACAAATGTTGAGAGGAGGGTGTGTGTGTGTCTGCATCTGCTTATCTCTATGTGTGTGTATGGGCGTGTGTGTGCATACTTGTGTTTGGATGGGTGTGTGGGTTATGCATAATGGGTGTGGGTCTATATCTCTCTCTCTCTGTGTGTGAGTGTGTGTGTGACTGTGTGTGTGTGTGTGTGACTGTGTGTGTGTGTGTGTGTGTGTGTGTGTGTGTGTGACTGTGTGTGTGTGTGTGACTGTGTGTGTGTGTGTGTGACTGTGTGTGTGCATGTGCGATCCAGTCCAGCTGATCGACACAGGCTAGACTCCCAGTCTCAGTCTTCAGCCGCAGCTCTAATAATAAGATGTGCGTGCCAACAGGCCACTGTGCATCTAATTCTGACCAGTTACATAATTCACATTATACATTTACGTGCGTGTGTGCGTGTGTGCGTGCATGTGAGAGAGAGAGAGAGAGAGAGAGAGAGAGAGAGTACACGTATTACACATAGAAGAGACAGACAGCTCTCAGAGTGTTGAACGTTTGGTCCTTGCGGTTTGTTGGGAGTGATCTTTGGGTCTATTTCTGTCTTGTTGTGAGCCTAGCTTTGGCTCCACTCCACTCTGTTAGAGCACGCTTCAGATACCCTATGATGGCCATTAAAGAACACACGTAAACGTGTGTGTGTGTGTGTGTGTGTGTGTGTGTGTGTGTGTGTGTGCGTGCGCGCATCTGTTTGTTGAGAGAATTTAAGAAGAATGTTGCAGAACAATGGCTCGCTGTGAGGACACCACTTACACCGCCACCAATGCTGAATTGGGAACGGACTGTTTTTGCATACGTAGATGGACGGACCTTACACACACACACACACACACACACACACACACACACACACACACACACACACACATCACACACACACACACAGCCCACACACACTAGTAGAGACATGACATTTCACATTTGCACTGACAAAGGCTCAAATTCATTTGAATCATAATATAGAGATGCACTTCATTATACAAAATGAAAAACATATTCTTAACACGGCGAGAGACATAAGCAGTATGGAGATGAGCTGCGGGGGGGGGGGGGGGGGGTGGAAGGAGGGGTGGAAGAAGGGGGGGGGGGGGGGGCTGGAAGGAGGGGTGGAAGAAGGGGGGGGGGGGGGGGGCTTGTTCATTACACGACTCCATTATAACACGACATCACAAATCATATTAAAGTTCACCGCCAGCCAGCCACGGCTCAGATGGCAGATGACTTTGATGTGACGACCTCTCGTCCTGCATGCGACACGGTGCTCATGTCGGCAACGTGTTCTAGACCAGTGCTTCTCAGAGTGGGGACCTTGAAAAGAAACATTAGTTCATAATATATCATTTTATCAGTTTAATGAATCACTTCTTTAACCACCCGCTTCGAATGTTATCAACCTACTATAATAATCACCGGTATGTTCTTAACCGTTTCCGTCCGTAGGACGTCGCCACACGTCCTAGGGGTCCCAATCGACGCGTACATACGACGTCCTAGCGCATCCTCAATGATACGGGGCGAGATAAGAATATTCTGAATTTGTTCCTTTTTTTTAATGGTCAGTTCTCCTTTCAGCTACCGTATGCTACACTCTAGGCAATTGTTAGCTTACCGTTGACTTAGCCGTTAGCGCGGCGGAAAGAATGACTCGTCTCTCCTAATCCGTGGTGTTGAACGGATCGATATACTGGCGCTTCATTTCTGCTCCTCATCCGTCTCTCCCGCAAAATATGAACGCTTTTTGGATCATATATCGTATAAATTAAAATGATCGCAATGTAAGCTAGCAATGTCAAGTAAACTTTTTTTTAGTGGATTGTTTCCGGGTCATGGCTTTCCGAGTAAAAGCGGCCATGTCTTTCCGGCACCCCAGAGCTCCTATTTTGAAGGACTTCCGGCACTGATGGTGTTGATGACGGTTGATGATGGACATTAAATAAAAAACATTACATCCAAAACCGGTCCTTGAACCACCCTACATGCAACCCGAAATACAAGCTCGCAACGCCACACGTTGTTAACTAAACACATCTTTTATGGGGTTCCCTGGCACCAGATATTGTCAGATGGGTTTCCGCGACGGCCACATTTATTTGGGGGTCTATTATGAAAATGTTTGAGAACCACTGGTTCAGAACTGTGTGTGTGTGTGTGTGTGTGTGTGTGTGTGTGTGTGTGTGTGTGCGCGCGCACGTGCGTGCGTGCGTTCCATAGGAATGCTCTATTCAGTCACGACGCCCTAAAGGAGTGACAGATCTGCTCTATGCAAACGGCGGCATGGGCCCCTCGGTTCCAACCTCGCTGCCTCACTGCTCCTTTGTTCTGCGCTGCGTGTGTGTTTGGTGTGCGCGCGCGTGCGTGTGTAAGACGGTGTGACGTGATTTGTGAGTGCCTGCACTCGCTTTTCCTCGAAAACGGCAACATGACACTCGCGCCATGTGCAATGAAGTTATTGTGCCTCCTTTCCTTGGAGCCTGTTATCCGCTTTGTCCCCCACCTCCCTCCATCCCTCCCTCCCTCCCTCTCTCCATCCCTCCCTCCCTACCTCCATCCAGCCATCCATCCATCCCCCCAAGCTCCATTCTTGTCTTCTCTGCTGTGCTAACAGAGCTTTACCTTTAGCCCACATATCTCACAGATATGTGGTACAGAGTGCTGCCACTGCTAACTCCACTAGCACACGCAGATCCGACACACCAGGTACGACATGCGGAAATCGATAATGCGTTGGTCCGTGCTTGCGGTTTAGGGTAGGGTTAGGATTAGGTAGGGTTTTTTGGGTAGGGTTAGGTCAGGGTGTCGGTCTAATGACAGTCGGACTGATAGTGTGTCAGAAGGAAACTAAAGCCTGTACCCTGTGGAGGCGCTTCCAGATGGGCCCTTACCAATGTGTAAATCTTGAGAGTTAAGGCGGGGGGAGGTCCTTTGAAATGCCAAAGTTTGATGTATTTATTTCGCTGTCTGACTTTATCCTTCCTGTCTGTCTTTCTGTGTCCGCTGCGCTGTCTATCATCAATTGAAAGATGGACACACAAAGGGTGAAGCTGTAAGACGTCTCTCTCTCTCTCTCTCTCCTGGTTCCCTCCATACACTCCCTTGCTCGCTCGCCCTACAGCTGGCTCACAGCCCCCCTCCCTCCCTCTCTTCATGTTATGTGTTGGAAGGCTCCTCGCTTGCACGTGCAGAGGCAGCTGCTCACAGCGCTGTGGGAGGAGCTTCCCTGCCTGCATGGGAGGAATGACTGTAGAGGATTGACTGACACTCACTGACTGACTGACTGACTGACTGACTGACATACTGTCATACTTATAATCGCACGAATGGCACTGACACACGTGTGCACAAAGACACACAAAGGCGCGCATACACACCAGTATGCCTGCTGTCGCACACCTCTGCAGAGACAGCTGAGTAGGGCTTACTGTGTGTGTGTGTGTGTGTGTGTGTGTGTGCGCGCGTGCGCCTGTTCATCAAGGACCACATCTGGACAAATGTTGAACACTAGCACTCGTGCCATATACACGTTTAAGCGATGCATCTGGTTCGTCCAATCATGTGATTAGATTGTGATGTCCACGACGTCAAATAAATAAAACATAACATGACATCCTCACGAAGACGTGAATGTTGTCGGGTCGGTTATGTTCTTGGCATTTGGCAGATCACGCTGTTTAGAGGTTGAACAGGGAGGGCGCGTCGGTCCTCGTAAGTACAGCAGTGTGACGGCGTGTGTGACCCGTGGTTGAATGTAACTAAGTACATTTACTCAACTGCTGTACTTATGTAACATTTTGAGGTGCTTTTACTTTACTGGAGTATTTCTGATGTCCAATACTTGTACTTTCACTCGACTACATCTCGCAAATATTGTACTTTTACTCCAACTACAGTTATTTGAAAGCTTTAGTTACTAGTTACTTTGTAGATTTTGATTATTATTACAAAACATTAACATACATTCTTCAGCCCTATATGTACATTTTGGCCATTTGAAAATAGTCCATCTACAAGCTCACATTTGTGAGATCGGCTATTTTCAAATGACGTTTACACATTTGAAATGAGATATTCTGCATAATGACTGCTTTTACTTTTAATACTTAAGTACGTTTTTATTTGCCAATACTTTTGTACTTTTACCCAAGTACATTTTGAATTCCAGACTTTTACTTGTAATAATGGAGTAGTTCTACATTGCAGTATTGATATTTTTACTTCACCACTGTGCGTGACAGACAGACAGAGAGCGAGAGAGAGAGAGAGAGAGAGAGAAGGCTGCTGTGGTTCTCAGAGCTGCAGTGCATCAGCTGACCTCCTGTGGGATTCAGTAAAGTTTGGTCTGGAGGAGGAGTGTACAGGGGGGGGGGGGGGGGGGGGTGTTGGAGTGGAGGAAGATGGTGCTACAGGCCTTTTCTCCACCCGCTCCGCTAAAAATACTCTGCTGATCTCAACATATAGACGCGAACATTACATTCATCATCAGTTCACTTTTTGTTCTTGTTTCTTGTGCAAATCGCCATGAACTTAAAACAAAACTAAGCTTACTAGAGTTTTCTACTAAATGTGCAGTGTTTGTTTATCCGTTTGTCACAGTGAAAGGGAGCACGTGTAACCACATTGACCCTAAAAGGGAGCACGTGTAACACATTGACCCTAAAAAAGAAATCTTTCATTGTTGTTCATTTATA
>NC_136808.1:56918324-56930824 GCF_951216825.1 Electrona antarctica | reverse complement strand
TCATGATCAGATGGTGGTCCGTGGCTCTAAATCTCATGTGATCAGATGGTGGTCCGTGGCTCTAAATCTCATGATCAGATGGTGGTCCGTGGCTCTAAATCTCATGTGATCAGATGGTGGTCCGTGGCTCTAAATCTCATATGATCAGATGGTGGTTCCGTGGCTCTAAATCTCATATGATCAGATGGTGGTCCGTGGCTCTGAATCCATCCGTGGCTCAAATGCAGAATAAATAATGATATGAAAAGGGTTGAAAACAACTGTTCTAGTCGAGTGCAACCAACATGCTAATGAGTTGGGAGTTTATTACAGTTAGTTGAAACATTTAAATGCTGCTGGTGTCGTGTCCTCCCACGGCAGCAGATGCTACTGTATCATTATTACCAAGTGGACGCTTTCAACAGATATGCCACATTTCTCTGCCCCCATATTTAAACCTTGCAGTGTGCGCTCATACAGTGATTCCCAATTTATTTATTTTTTTCTAATCCAAGGGTCCCCAGTTTTATATAGTCGGCTTTGAACATCACGTCCAAAACTGTTACCTTTTCTTGCCCAAATGGCAAGTTCCTCTGAGACCTTACTGTCAACCCCTGCACCGTGTCATCCCCCCGCCACCCCCTTAGCATGTTTGCTTTGCCACAATCTTTTTTTCTGAAGTGAAATACACCCAAAACTTTAGAATCCTTTTGCTTTCAGTGTTTGTTGACTGGTTCGACAGCTCGAGCTGTCACCGCCATATGATCGCCACGGCATAGGTGGGGGAAAGAGATGTGCGCGTGGGAATGTTCCGGACTGTCTGACAGACGGGGGTAATGGAACACAGGGAGAGCAGGCTATAATAAGAGCTTGAAGAGAACAGACAATTTGACAAATGATACCCGACCCCGTGGCTTTGTCTCTGCGCCAGCAGGAGGGAAGAAGGCATGCTGTGTTTTCACACCACCTTTAGCACTTAATCAAGTACTGTGACTTAACCCATTCTGACCTGAGATCAGATTCTAAAAAATGTCTTCTACATCCTGACAGTTTTCTGAAAAAGCTATGTTTCTATGTCAGTCGTTCTTCGATTTTTCAAAAATAGCAGACCTACAAGCTCGTAGCGCGCCACTCGGTGGCGCGCTACGAGCTTGTAGATCTGCTATTTTTGAGTGGTGCAAACCACTCCAACAACCAGCTTTGTCTGTATGTTTGTGTACCTGTGTCTGTGTACCTGTGTACGTGTCCGTGCACAGGTGAGCATGGTTACCATGGTCACTGACATTACGTCAGACCACAGCTGATCAGGCTATATAAGACCTTGCACCACTCAGTTCACACGGGTGTGATTTTTCAATAGCTAAAGCATAACATGATGCTAAACACCAAAAGGGGTTCCCGGCCCAAAATGGGTTAACTACAAATGTGCAGTACTTTACTTTGACCACTTCTTTCTACTCCACTTCATCCCAGAGGCAAATATTGTATGTTTCTTTTTTTTTACTACAATAATTATTTTTAAACTTTTGTTCCTTATTTACTATGCACTTTTTTTGATTATTTTTTATACAGAATGTACATTAACCAACGGATTTCTGATTTTACGGTTTGTATATTTGAAAATAACAGAACTACAATTTTCAAAATATTTTGACAAATATTGTTTTTGGTTTGTTTTGTTTTGTTTGTTTTGTTTGTTTGTTTTTTTTTGGGGGGGGGGGGGGGGGGGGGGGGCTACATTCCGCATTCTGCATAATGAATACTTTTACTTTTGGTACTGTACATACGTATATAGAGTATGCGCGTGACATCATCATCAAACCCAGAATTTATGCAGGAATGCCTACCGAGTGGCAAAAAACTACTTTCTGGCCTTGACAGCCCATACATCCAAACAGAAAAGTCCTATCTGATTGCATTAAACAACGTTAAACAATGTTAAACTCACTTTGCCTGTTGCTTTGCCACTCGCTTTGCCACTCGATGTGCCATTCACTTTAAGCATGCGCATACCCTCTATTTTGTTGTCAACAAATTAGGTTTGTTTGTACCTTTTGTACTCAAATAAAATTAGGAACACAGGACTTGTACTTGTAACAGACTAGTATTTCTACATTGTGTGAGTACTTGTTCCAGTACTGAGCTTTAGAGAAACATCCAGACCTACTGTATTCATGAGGGAGCTGCCCTTCCACTCCAGACGTGTACCGTTCTGCAGCCTGCAGCTCCTCGGGAGCCTCCATGTGTTTCTCTGTGATAAGAAGAGAAGGTGTTTCTCAAAGACATTCAGATGCCCTGTGGAAAGAAAACATTGCTGTCGGGCAAGAAACCTCTTATCTCAATATTCTAACTTTTTCCCCCCCGTAAATTAACCCATTTTGACCTGACGTCAAAAAGAAAAAGGTCTTCTGAAAGAATATATGTGCCGCATTTTCACGATTTTTCAAAAATAGCAGACCTACATAGCTCGTAGCGCGCCACTCGGTGGCGCGCCATGAGCTTGTATGTAGATCTGCTATTTTTCGATAGCTAAAGTATAACGTAATGCTTAAAACACCAATGCCCTACATATTATGATAATTTATGATCATACTAAATACGCGTTTGAGCTTGTTGATCAGCTATTCTTTTATTTGAATCCACAACACAGACTGAGACAATATACGATATAACCCATAAAAAAAAACTAACCATGGTGTCCCTATTTAGTATGTTGGGCATGTAACTAAAGCCCAAAACTGTCAAAGAATAGCCCAGGCTTATATATTCTTAATTTATGCACAATGTATACTGGTGTTGCACAGCAAAAACTAGCAGAATTACACGTCAACATTGCATCACGTTGGGAGTGGCTGCCCACGCTATTTTTGTCATACGAGTATTCTTTACACAACAGCCTTCTTGGTTTTGTGCAGCCTTAACATTTGAAGAGACGAGGAGAAAAGCCTTGTTAGTGTTGCTTGCTATAGTATCTATAAAGCCTTGTTAGTGTTGCTTGCTATAGTATCTATAAAGCCTTGTTAGTGTTGCTTGCTATAGTATCTATAAAGCCTTGTTAGTGTTGCTTGCTATAGTATCTATAAAGCCTTGTTAGTGTTGCTTGCTATAGTATCTATAAAGCCTTGTTAGTGTTGCTTGCTATAGTATCTATAAAGCCTTGTTAGTGTTGCTTGCTATAGTATCTATAAAGCCTTGTTAGTGTTGCTTGCTATAGTATCTATAAAGCCTTGTTAGTGTTGCTTGCTATAGTATCTATAAAGCCTTGTTAGTGTTGCTTGCTATAGTATCTGTAAAGCCTTGTTAGTGTTGCTTGCTATAGTATCGCGTGGCCAGAGACAACACACATCTCCAAATGCTATATAGAGTCTGGAACTACACCTCCCGAAATCCGAGACTGTTTGTCATTTCCATTCACAAAAATATATTTTATAGCTTTATAGCTTATTTTTTGCTTAGATCATGAGTTCGAGTTATATTAGGATACATTTGCGCGATTGTAACGACTAAACGGAAGTGGGGAGGAGTCTTCACTTCCGCTTTATCGCGTACTCGTGATCAGAGCTTCCGTTGCTCCAGACTGTATGATGGAAGCATTTGAAAATTGTCAAAAGTATTACGTAATAGCATAATTGTAATTATTTGAGTTGATCACAACTTATCTTTTTTGCTCAGTCATCATAATCGTCATTTCATTAAAAAACATATAGTGGTATTAGCAGATGTACATGATGAGTGTGGAGTCGGACGCTGCTGGCGTGATCTTCCCATTTTCACTGTTAGAAAACGTGGCTCTTTACTACAGTACCGATGGAAGTGTGTTATTGATTGATTGATTGATTGATTGATTGAAAGTGTTATTGACAGTTTGTAGAATGGATACAGTTCAAGAAAAGTACAGGTCAATACAAAATGTGCTCCGTGGATAAAACCAGAAAAGGCACTACTTGTTTACATAAGGGTCCTCCATTTTCAATTCATCAGAACATTTAAAGACATACAAATATACACTTCTATGCAAAAAAGAAATCATCATCATATATATATATACACAGTTAGAAAAAAAAAGATTTGAATTGCAGCCGTCCGTAAGTACTCTTTGAGAGCATGTTTGAAGGAGTCTAGGGATTCACATTTCTTAACGGCTGTTGGTGTGCTACTGGACTCTCCTGACTCCCCTCTCTCTCTCTCTCTTCCTCTGTGTTGTCCAGATGCGTCGGAGGAGTTTTTCGAGTACGATTCCGAGGAGTTCCTGGAGTTCCTGACCCTGCTCATCACCGAGGGCCGGACTCCAGAATGCTCTGTGAAGGGCCGCGCCGAGGGGCTCCACTGCCCACCTGCCCAGTCGGCCATGCCGCCACTTCACAAGCATGAGTGTAGCGACAAATTACCCCAGGTAACATACTGTACATACACACACACACACGCATGGCCACACGCACACACACACACACACACACGCATGGCCATACGCGCGCGCACACACACACACACACACACACACACACACGCATGGCCACACGCACACACACACACACACACACACACACGCATGGCCACACGCACACACACACACACACACACACACGCATGGCCATACGCACACACACACACACACACACGCACGCACGCGCGCGCGCGACGCGCGCGCGCGCACGCGCGCGCGCGCGCGCACTTTTCAACTGCTCCTGATTTGGTCTTTGGACATTGCTGTCAGTATGGCATAACATTCAGAGCTTTATTTGAGTGTGAGAATTTGTATCAGTCTGAATCCTATGGTGGTTCTATTTGTCTGTCTTATGAGGTGTTTATTTGGGTCTCTTCTGGTGGAGACTGTATACCAAGCCACTAGTTTTAACACACATTACTCATCACTAATTCTCCTGTTGTGTGTGTGTGTGTGTGTGTGTGTGTGTGTGTGTGTGTGTGTGTGTGTGTGTGTGTGTGTGTGTGTGTGTGTGTGTGTGTGTGTGTGTGTGTGTGTGTGTGTGTGTGTGTGTGTGTGTGTGTGTGTGTGTGTGTGTGTGTGTGTGTGTGTGTGTGTGTGTGTGTGTGTGTGTGTGCGTGCGTCCAGTGTCGGCAGGCCAGGCGGACGCGCTCCGAGGTCATGTTGCTGTGGAGGAACAGCATCCCCATCATGATCGAGGTGATGCTCCTGCCGGACTGCTGCTACGGGGACGAGTGTCCGCCCAGCGACCCCGTCAATGACCCCATCTTCAAACAGGACGCCCTGCTGCTGGAGAGATGGACCCTACAGCCTGTACCCAGACAGTAAGATACACACATGTCACACACATGCACGCCATTGTGTTCCCATGGGCTCTATGCACACAGAGTCACTCGTCCTACTTCCGGGACACTTCCCTACTTCCTTCACAGATGTTACCGATGCTACTAATTAACCCATTTAGGCCTGACGCCGAAATTATAAAAATGTCTTCTAAATCTTGAGTTTTCTGAAAAAGCTATGTTTCTATGTCAGTCGTACTTCGATTTTTCAAAAATAGCAGACCTACAAGCTCGTAGCGCGCCACTCGGTGGCGCGCTACAAGCTTGTAGATCTGCTATTTTTCAATCGCTAAAGCATAACATAATGCTAACACCAAAAGGGGTTCCCGCCCAAAATGGATTAAGGCTCTGTTCCATTTAGTACTGTGCAGTGGCTCTCAAACTTTTACATTTTTCAAGGACCGCCATAACTCTGAGAGTGAACAAATGGAACCAAATGGACCCCACCCGTACAGGGCCATTTGAAACCAACGCAAGGACACTTTGAGACCCACTGGTGTAACACGAGTGTTTCCATTGAGCCGACATACACAATAGCAGCACCCTGACTCTGTTCGACCAGAATGGAACAGAGCCTTCATTCGTATCATTGGTAACACCTGAAGGATGTACAGTATAGAGCGTCGCAGTCCCGCCCCCTACCATGGACCAGGAAATGATTCTCCGTTCATTTTCCTCATAGACATTTCAGAAAGTATTTATTTAAAGACGTTTACGCCACGGACAAAGCCAACTCGAGTCGTGACAAATCATGACAACAAACACAATTTTTGAGCCGAACAAATAATTAGAAAGAAGAAAAAAACGGCAGGTTACAACACTTTTTTTGTTGTTTTTCTTCTTTGTAATTATTTGTTTGGTCCAAAATATTGTTTGTGTTGTCATGAGTTGTCACGACTCGAGTTGGCTTTGTCCGCGGCGTAACCGTCTTTAAATAAATACTTTGTTAAATGTCCATGGGAAAAATGCATTGGGATTCATTTCCTGGTCCCTGGTAGGGGGCGGGACTGCGACGCTCTATAGGGAAGGGGCCCAAGTCACTGCATCCAGACAGTGGAGTCACGAAGATGCCAAAAGCCACGAGCGTCTCTTCCGGGATTTTCGACAGCTGGTGGATGGAAATGAAGCTCCAACCCACGCGGCAATTTGCAGCGCCGGCAAAGAGTTAACGGGTTTTCTGGCCGACGCTGCAAGTTGCCGCGTGGGTGGAGCTTCATTTCCATCCACCAGCTGTCTTAAAAACCCGGAAGAGAAGAGACGCCTGCCGCTCGCTGCTTTTCGCATCTTCGTGACTCCACTGTCTGGAAGCAGCCAGCTCTTTCCAAAATGGCGAGTGTGCATAGAGCCCATTAACGATTTAGGCATTTAGCAGACGCTCTCATCCAACACTACTTACTTGTGTGAGAATGGAATAGCAGAGTAAGCATGAACTCCAGTCAATAAACAATGCAAATATAAGTAGAGTGCAAAGAAAACAGTGTAGTACCTCAAAGAATCTAGGATACCAAGTAAATAATGAACCTCGCTCGCATCTGCCTTGAAGGACAACGTGCTGTCTAAATTACATTCTTAATATTTGTGGCCGAGAAACTTTAATATTTGTGGTCAAGAAACAACCAATATAAGTAACAAAAACATGAGAAAACATAATCAAGACATATCTGCATAGTAAACTTGCATCTGTCGATCGAAGGTGACAGGAAGGGATTACAAGGAGACACAAGTACTAGTGATTGAGTTGGAGTCTGAAGACATCATTTTTTCACATACTCACCCATACTCACCTTTGCTATTTTAGAAAAGTTTGCAGACTTTTGGGAAAACCTTGACCTAGTGACATTGGGTCACCAGGGTGAAAGTGGTTCATCTAATTGACTCTAAAGCCAGCTTAAAATGATCTGATATAAATGATCTGATATACTCTGAATAACCCTTAAAATGATCTGATATCCTCTGAATCGAGGCGTCAATAAATACTCAACAATAACCCCATAATGTGGGAACTTTAAAGTGCATACCGGCACTTTCCTCAGTCGTCCCAGGACAGTTCATTAATGTGCACCAACACCAGCTTGCACAGATGCACTTTAGCCCTCCGCTCAAAAAAACACAATGAATAAAACTTGGCTAATTAGTGCGACAAATCACTACGTCGGCCACCAATTCCCTGTTGCATGCGCTATGGGGAGGACAAGATGACACAAACACACACCCACACAACCCCCGCACACACTAGCACACTTAAAACCTCCCAGGATCCCGTCCTAGAAGTGTCATTCGCTAGATCAGCCGGCATGTTTCCCATCTGTTGTGTTCTGTTCCGCTTCTGTTGTGTTGTTCTGACTGTGTCTTGCGGTGGTCTGTGTGTTGTGTTGTGTTCTGACTGTGTCTTGCGGTGGTCTGTGTGTTGTGTTGTGTTCTGACTGTGTCTTGCGGTGGTCTGTGTGTTGTGTTGTGTTGTGTTGTGTTGTGTTGTGTTGTGTTGTGTTGTGTTCTGACTGTGTCTTGCGGTGGTCTGTGTGTTGTGTTGTGTTCTGACTGTGTCTTGCGGTGGTCTGTGTGTTGTGTTGTGTTCTGACTGTGTCTTGCGGTGGTCTGTGTGTTGTGTTGTTCTGACTGTGTCTTGCGGTGGTCTGTGTGTTGTGTTGTGTTGTTATGACTGTGTCTTGCGGTGGTCTGTGTGTTGTGTTGTGTTCTGACTGTGTCTTGCGGTGGTCTGTGTGTTGTGTTGTGTTCTGACTGTGTCTTGCGGTGGTCTGTGTGTTGTGTCGTGTGTTAGGAGTGGTGATCGCTTCATCGAGGAGAAGACCCTGCTGCTCGCCGTCAGATCCTACGTGTTCTTCTCGCAGCTCAGTGCGTGGCTCAGCGCCTCGCACGGCATCGTGCCCAGGAACATCCTCTACAGGTCTGCCACGCACGCACACACACACACACACACACACACACACATGCTCTCTCTCTCTCTATCAATGTGGGTGTATAATATACCCTTTTTTATTATTACTCTTGTTTTAACGTTTGATAGATATTTTTTTGGCCTTTAACGGCTGACCTTTTTGTGAGCAAACCCACAAAAAGTCAAAACATCAATCAATGGAACATTTTGGGTTCAGGTCTGGAAGTAAAATGTGAATCACAGGAAGTAGCAAGTGAATCGCCGGAGGCTTCAAAACTCCCAGAGTTCATGAATGTCAACACCATTTATAGAGGCCTGTGTTCATATATTATAGACGAGGCCTGTCCTCTCTGTCTCAAAACACTGTCTACTGCAGGGGTTCTCAAAGTGGGGTCGGGGACCCCCAGGGGTCCTTGAGCGAGTTCCAGGGGGTCCCCAGCTAAATGATAGTTAGGAACCAAATGGGCCCTTATGGGATGGCAATCTGTATCTGTTGGCAATCTGACGACAGATATAGGTCTTCTACCTATCTATCTGACTGTCCTGTCTGTCCTGTCTGTCCTGTCTGTCCTGTCTGTCCGTTGTTGTAGATTAAATCATCTTCCAAAGATGAAGGACTGACAACGTTTTATTGAAAGATCATGATCGTAACAGACCGGTGTGCTAGACCAGTCCTCTCTCCATGCCCTCACAGGAGCCAAATTGCCCCCCTGGGCTCAAGCCCCCCCAACCCCCTCCTCAGACCATCCTTATAGTTCACTCTTAATAGAGATCCTATACTAAATGGTCATATAAGGATATATTCTAAAGATAAGGGCGACACACAAATAGTTACACAAGTACACATTCGCTGACATAGTGATAGTAAGCATGGAGAAGTCAGGTCAGCTGTTAGATTGACAGCTGCAGTTGCAGTTAGAATGAGTACATTGATGCTGTGAAAAGTAGTCTCTAGCAATGACATTCTATTTGACAATCTATTGATTCAAAAATAACCATTACACCGTCCTCTCTCTCTCTCTCTCTCTCTCTCTCTCTCTCTCAGGATCAGCGCAGCAGACGAGGACTTGGTGTGGCAGTTCTCCCAGCCCCCCTCGGAGCACCTCTTCCCAGTGCCCGTCGTGTCGCAGAGCGTGGCGCTGCGCGTGCGCGTGCAGTCTCTGCCCCGCCAGCCCACCTACCCCACCCTCCACTGCTCCATCCACACGGGCCTGCCGCCGCTCTACAGCAAGACCCCCACCCTCAGCCCCACCAACGGCCCCCCGCCAAGGTTGGCCCATTTAGGCCCGACAGAATATATATTCAAAGATTTGTGCCGCATTTTTACGATTTTTCAAAAATAGCAGACCTACAAGCTCGTAGCGCGCCACTCGGTTGTAGATCTGCTATTTTTCAATAGCTAAAGTATAACTTAATGCTTAGTTAAAACACCAAAAGGGGTTCCCGGCCGCCTGTGGGTTAGAATAGTTGGGGATTTTTCATTATAGTTTAGTTTTGGTTAGTTTCGACCATTTTTTTCCTTCTAATTCAGTTAGTTTTAGTTCGTTTTTAGAGCGGGTTTGTTAGTTTTTATTTAGTTTTTATTAACGCTTAGTTTTAGTTTAGTTTTTGTTATTATTTATTTCTGCCCTTTTCAACCCTGCGCCTGACCAATAGGATTGAAAAGGTCCAGAGTAAGTATTGTGTAATAAAAACTCAAGAAAAGATAGCATTTTAAAAAAAATAATAATAATATTCAGTTACGGATTAAGCCAAATAAATTGACAAAAACTAAAACTAAGGGCATTTTATCTATCATTTCAGTTAGTTTTAGTTAAGTTTCGTTACACACTATAGAGCGTCGCAGTCCCGCCCCCTACCATGGCCCAGGAAATGATTCTCCGTTCATTTTCCTCATAGACATTTCAGAAAGTATTTATTTAAAGACGTTTACGCCGCGGACAAAGCCAACTCGAGTCGTGACAAATCATGACAACAAACACAATTTTTTGGGCCGAACAAATAATTAGAAAGAAGAAAGAAACGGCAGGTTACAACACTTTTTTTGTTGTTGTCTTTGTAATTATTTGTTTGGTCCAAAATATTGTTTGTGTTGTCATGAGTTGTCACGACTCGAGTTGGCTTTGTCCGCGGCGTAACCGTCTTTAAATAAATACTTTTTGAAATGTCTATGGGAAAAATGCATTGGGATTCATTTCCTGGGCCATGGTAGGGGGCGGGACTGCGACGCTCTATACAGTTTCGCTTTTATCGTTTTTCTTTTCCCTTTCCAGTTTTTAGTTCAGTTAACGAAAATGTTTTTATTTTATTTTTAGCTTTTTTCCGTTAGTTTTAGTTAACTATACTAACCGTGTGCCCCACCTGCCCTCAGGAACAACCAGGACCACCACCACCCCAACAGAGAGAAGGTCCTGAACAGCACCAACCTGCCCCTCTATGGCGGCAAGTCCCCCCACCACCACCACCCCATGGCCAGCCTGTCCATCAACACGGCCTCCATCCCCAACCTCCCCATCAGCAACATCCCCATCAGCGGCCTCCCTCTCTACGGCAAGCCCCCCTCCACCACCGACGGCCTCCTCCACCCCTTTCAGAACGGAGAGCTGCCGCAGGTCAGTGGAGGTTGTGTAGACGTGAGGGGTGCATGAGTTAATCCAACTGATTGATTTAATTGTTTATGAAGATGGGGGAAAAGATCTCTAATCGACAATTGTATAAAATAGTTGGGGCAATAGGGCTGGCTAGTTGGCCAGAAACTCCGCTGCCGGTCTGCTACAACTTCTTCTAAATCACAGCTAAAAACGTTTCCGTTTTGCAGCTGCCTTTTTGGAGATTTGAATTCTTTACTTATTCTTCGGCACTGTAATTTTGCGATTTCAGTTTTTACTTCTTCCGTTTTAATTGTATTCAAATGTCCTTTTATATTGTGTTTTATATTGTGTTATTTTTAGCTCTGCGTTCTGAATAGGTGCTTGTACATCTGCTATTTTTGATCAGGTCTCATTTGTACTGATTTTAAATGTTATTATGCTTCTTTAGCGTAATGTTTTATATGTAAAGCACATCGTATTTCCTTGTTGCTAAAATGTGCTCTAAATGAACTGGCCTTGCCTTTGCAGGTGAATCTCCCTCCACGCCAGGGCTCCCCGCGGTTCCACAGGACCACCCACTCCCCCACCCCCTCCCGCTCCCACTCCCCCTCCCCACACCCGCCCGGAGCCAAGACGTCAAGGTAGGCCTGTCTTACATCATCGCCTGGTCAATCAGTAGAATTGTTTCCATTAAAAAGAAATGTATTATTATTATCAGCATCGTTGTCATCGTAATTATTTAAAGTATGCATTTTGTTTATCGGTATTCTGTCATTGTCAGTCTTTTTTGAGTGGTGTAAACCACTCCTACAACTGGCTTTGTTAGTGCAGAAAAAATGAGCATGGTTGCTATGTTCACCCTGTTCACCCGGGTGTGATTTCATTACGTCAGACATGATTTCATTACGTCAGACAGGCCTTACACCACTCAGTTCACACGGGTGTGATTTTTTATATATATTTAAGTTATTTGTCATTTGTTTAAATGTCATATTTGTTGTTATACAGACAATTCAATCATTAACCCATTTTGGGCAGGAACCCCTTTTGGTGTTAGCATTATGTTATGCTTTAGCTATTGAAAAATAGCAGATCTACAAGCTCATAGCGCGCCACTCGGTGGCGCGCTATGAGCTTGTAGATCTGCTATTTTTGAAAAATCGAAGAACGACTGACATATAGAAACATAGCTTTTTCAGAAAACTGTCAGGATGACATTTTTAGAATCTGATCTCAGGTCAAAATGGGTTCAATCACATGTTTGACAATAATCGTCAACTAAAATGTCCTGATTGTGAGTTGTGACGCTCCTGTGTCCAGGTGGCTGTACCCCACCCTGAATGGCTCCCCCGAGCCCCCGGCGCATCACGCAGACGACCTCGGCCCGCTCACCGACCTCATCAACGGTGACCTCTCCTACAAGGCTGGGCTCCCCGAGCCGCCGCCCCACAGGGCCTTCAAGGCCTTCTCATTGGCCGAGCCGCCGCCCCACAGGGCCTTCAAGGCCTTCTCATTGGCCGAGCCGCCGCGCAGCCTCTCCCCAAGGTTAGAATAGTTTGGGATTTTTCATTATTGTTTAGTTTTAGTTAGTTTTGACTTATTTCTTTCTAATTCAGTTCATTTTAGTTCGTTTTTAGAGCGGTTTTGCTAGTTTTTAAAATGAAAAGATGGCATTTAAAAAAAAATATTCAGTTACAGATGATTTTTTATAAATAAATTGACAAAAACCAAAACTATCATTTCAGTTC
>NC_136808.1:56804802-56918124 GCF_951216825.1 Electrona antarctica | reverse complement strand
AAAGCCTTGTTAGTGTTGCTTGCTATAGTATCGCGTAGCCAGACAACACACATCTCCAAATGCTATATAGAGTCTGGAACTACACCTCCCGAAATCCGAGACTGTTTGTCATTTCCATTCACAAAAATTATATTTTATAGCTTTATAGCTTATTTTTTGCTTAGATCATGATTTCGATTTATATTAGGATACATTTGCGCGATTGTAACGACTAAACGGAAGTGGGGAGGAGTCTTCACTTCCGCTTTATCGCGTACTCGTGATCAGAGCTTCCGTTGCTCCAGACTGTATGATGGAAGCATTTGAAAATTGTCATAATTGTAATTATTTGAGTTGATCACAATATATTTTTTGCTCAGTCATCATAATCGTCATTCCATTAAAAAACGTATAGTGGAATTAGCAGATGTACATGATGAGTGTGGAGTCGGACGCTGCTGGCGGGATCTTCCCATTTTCACTGTTAGAAAACGTGGCTCTTTACTACAGTACCGATGGAAGTGTGTTATTGATTGATTGATTGATTGATTGAAAGTGTTATTGACAGTTTGTAGAATGGATACAGTTCAAGGAAAGTACAGGTCAATACAAAATGTGCTCCGTGGATAAAACCAGAAAAGGCACTACTTGTTTACATAAGGGTCCTCCATTTTCAATTCATCAGAACATTTAAAGACATACAAATATACACTTCTATGCAAAAAAGAAATCATCATCATATATATACACAGTTAGAAAAAAAAAGATTTGAATTGCAGCCGTCCGTAAGTGCTCTTTGAGAGCATGTTTGAAGGAGTCTAGGGATTCACATTTCTTAACGGCTGTCGGTGTGCTACTGGACTCTCCTGACTCCCCTCTCTCTCTCTCTTCCTCTGTGTTGTCCAGATGCGTCGGAGGAGTTTTTCGAGTACGATTCCGAGGAGTTCCTGGAGTTCCTGACCCTGCTCATCACCGAGGGCCGGACTCCAGAATGCTCTGTGAAGGGCCGCGCCGAGGGGCTCCACTGCCCACCTGCCCAGTCGGCCATGCCGCCACTTCACAAGCATGAGTGTAGCGACAAATTACCCCAGGTAACATACTGTACATACACACACACACACGCATGGCCACACGCACACACACACACACACGCATGGCCATACGCGCGCGCACACACACACACACACACACACACACACACACACACACACACACACACACACACACACACACACACACACACACACACACACACACACACACACACGCGCGCGCACACTTTTCAACTGCTCCTGATTTGGTCTTTGGACATTGCTGTCAGTATGGCATAACATTCAGAGCTTTATTTGAGTGTGAGAATTTGTATCAGTCTGAATCCTATGGTGGTTCTATTTGTCTGTCTTATGAGGTGTTTATTTGGGTCTCTTCTGGTGGAGACTGTATACCAAGCCACTAGTTTTAACACACATTACTCATCACTAATTCTCCTGTTGTGTGTGTGTGTGTGTGTGTGTGTGTGTGTGTGTGTGTGTGTGTGTGTGTGTGCGTGCGTGTGTCCAGTGTCGGCAGGCCAGGCGGACGCGCTCCGAGGTCATGTTGCTGTGGAGGAACAGCATCCCCATAATGATCGAGGTGATGCTCCTGCCGGACTGCTGCTACGGGGACGAGTGTCCGCCCAGCGACCCCGTCAATGACCCCATCTTCAAACAGGACGCCCTGCTGCTGGAGAGATGGACCCTACAGCCTGTACCCAGACAGTAAGATACACACATGTCACACACATGCACGCCGTTGTGTTCCCATGGGCTCTATGCACACAGAGTCACTCGTCCTACTTCCGGGCCACTTCCCTACTTCCTTCACAGATGTTACCGATGATACTAATTAACCCATTTAGGCCTGACGCCGAAATTCGAAGTCGTACTTCGATTTTTCAAAAATAGCAGACCTACAAGCTCGTAGCGCGCCACTCGGTGGCGCGCTATGAGCTTGTAGATCTGCTATTTTTCAATCGCCAAAGCATAACATAATGCTAACACCAAAAGGGGTTCCCGCCCAAAATGGATTAAGGCTCTGTTCCATTTAGTACTGTGCAGTGGCTCTCAAACTTTTACATTTTTCAAGGACCGCCATAACTCTGAGAGTGAACAAATGGAACCAAATGGACCCCACCCGTACAGGGCCATTTGAAACCAACGCAAGGACACTTTGAGACCCACTGGTGTAGCTCGAGTGTTTCCATTGAGCCGACATACACAATAGCAGCACCTTGACTCTGTTCGACCAGAATGGAACAGAGCCTTCATTCGTATCATTGGTAACACCTGAAGGATGTACAGTATAGAGCGTCGCAGTCCCGCCCCCTACCATGGACCAGGAAATTATTCTCCGTTCATTTTCCTCATAGACATTTCAGAAAGTATTTATTTAAAGACGTTTACGCCGCGGACAAAGCCAACTCGAGTCGTGACAAATCATGACAACAAACACAATTTTTGAGCCGAACAAATAATTAGAAAGAAGAAAAAAACGGCAGGTTACAACACTTTTTTTGTTGTTTTTCTTCTTTGTAATTATTTGTTTGGTCCAAAATATTGTTTGTGTTGTCATGAGTTGTCACGACTCGAGTTGGCTTTGTCCGCGGCGTAACCGTCTTTAAATAAATACTTTGTTAAATGTCTATGGGAAAAATGCATTGGGATTCATTTCCTGGTCCATGGTAGGGGGCGGGACTGCGACGCTCTATAGGGAAGGGGCCCAAGTCACTGCATCCAGACAGTGGAGTCACGAAGATGCCAAAAGCCACGAGCGTCTCTTCCGGGATTTTCGACAGCTGGTGGATGGAAATGAAGCTCCAACCCACGGCTCTTCTCTTCCGGGTTTTTAGACAGCTGGTGGATGGAAATGAAGCTCCAACCCACGGCTCTTCTCTTCCGGGTTTTTCGACAGCTGGTGGATGGAAATGAAGCTCCAACCCACGGCTCTTCTCTTCCGGGTTTTTAGACAGCTGGTGGATGGAAATGAAGCTCCAACCCACGGCTCTTCTCTTCCGGGTTTTTAGACAGCTGGTGGATGGAAATGAAGCTCCAACCCACGGCTCTTCTCTTCCGGGTTTTTAGACAGCTGGTGGATGGAAATGAAGCTCCAACCCACGCGGCAATTTGCAGCGTCGGCAAAGAGTTAACGGTTTTCTGTCCGACGCTGCAAGTTGCCGCGTGGGTGGAGCTTCATTTCCATCCACCAGCTGTCTTAAAAACCCGGAAGAGAAGAGACGCCTGCCGCTCGCTGCTTTTGGCATCTTCGTGACTCCACTGTCTGGAAGCAGCCAGTTCTTTCCAAAATGGCGTGTGTGCATAGAGCCCATTAACGATTTAGGCATTTAGCAGACGCTCTCATCCAACACTACTTACTTGTGTGAGAATGGAATAGCAGAGTAAGCATGAACTCCAGTCAATAAACAATGCAAATATAAGTAGAGTGCAAAGAAAACAGTGTAGTACCTCAAAGAATCTAGGATACCAAGTAAATAATGAACCTCGCTCGCATCTGCCTTGAAGGACAACGTGCTGTCTAAATTACATTCTTAATATTTGTGGCCGAGAAACTTTAATATTTGTGGTCAAGAAACAACCAATATAAGTAACAAAAACATGAGAAAACATAATCAAGACATATCTGCATAGTAAACTTGCATCTGTCGATCGAAGGTGACAGGAAGGGATTACAAGGAGACACAAGTACTAGTGATTGAGTTGGAGTCTGAAGACATACTTTTCGCAGCTGTCATTTTCACATACTCACCCATACTCACCTTTGCTATTTTAGAAAAGTTTGCAGACTTTTGGGAAAACCTTGACCTAGTGACATTGGGTCACCAGGGTGAAAGTGGTTCATCTAATTGACTCTAAAGCCAGTTTAAAATGATCTGATATCCTCTGAATCGAGGCGTCAATAAATACTCAACAATAACCCCATAATGTGGGAACTTTAAAGTGCATACCGGCACTTTCCTCAGTCGTCCCAGGACAGTTCATTAATGTGCACCAACACCAGCTTGCACAGATGCACTTTAGCCCTCCGCTCAAAAAAACACAATGAATAAAACTTGGCTAATTAGTGCGACAAATCGCTACGTCGGCCACCAATTCCCTGTTGCATGCGCTATGGGGAGGACAAGATGACACAAACACACACCCACACAACCCCCGCACACACTAGCACACTTAAAACCTCCCAGGATCCCGTCCTAGAAGTGTCATTCGCTAGATCAGCCGGCATGTTTCCCATGTGTTGTGTTCTGTTCCGCTTCTGTTGTGTTGTGTTGTGTTGTGTTGTGTTGTGTTGTGTTGTGTTCTGACTGTGTCTTGCGGTGGTGTGTTGTGTTGTGTTGTGTTCTGACTGTGTCTTGCGGTGGTCTGTGTGTTGTGTTGTTCTGACTGTGTCTTGCGGTGTTGTGTTGTGTTGTGTTGTGTTCTGACTGTGTTTTGCGGTGGTGTGTTGTGTTGTGTTGTGTTGTGTTGTGTTGTGTTGTGTTCTGACTGTGTTTTGCGGTGTTGTGTTGTGTTGTGTTGTGTTGTGTTGTGTTGTGTTGTGTTCTGACTGTGTCTTGCGGTGGTCTGTGTGTTGTGTTGTTCTGACTGTGTCTTGCGGTGGTCTGTGTGTTGTGTTGTGTTCTGACTGTGTCTTGCGGTGGTCTGTGTGTTGTGTTGTGTTCTGACTGTGTCTTGCGGTGGTCTGTGTGTTGTGTTGTGTTCTGACTGTGTCTTGCGGTGGTCTGTGTGTTGTGTTGTGTTCTGACTGTGTCTTGCGGTGGTCTGTGTGTTGTGTTGTGTTCTGACTGTGTCTTGCGGTGGTCTGTGTGTTGTGTTGTGTTCTGACTGTGTCTTGCGGTGGTCTGTGTGTTGTGTTGTGTTCTGACTGTGTCTTGCGGTGGTGTGGTGTGTTGTGTTGTGTTGTGTTGTGTTGTGTTGTGTTGTGTTGTGTTGTGTTGTGTTGTGTTGTGTTGTGTTCTGACTGTGTCTTGCGGTGGTCTGTGTGTTGTGTTGTGTTCTGACTGTCTTGCGGTGGTCTGTGTGTTGTGTTGTGTTGTGTTCTGACTGTGTCTTGCGGTGGTCTGTGTGTTGTGTCGTGTGTTAGGAGTGGTGATCGCTTCATCGAGGAGAAGACCCTGCTGCTCGCCGTCAGATCCTACGTGTTCTTCTCGCAGCTCAGTGCGTGGCTCAGCGCCTCGCACGGCATCGTGCCCAGGAACATCCTCTACAGGTCTGCCACGCACGCACGCGCACACACACACACACACACACACACACACACACACACACATGCTCTCTCTCTCTCTCTCTCTCTCTCTCTCAATTTGGGTGTATAATATACCCTTTTTTATTATTACTCTTGTTTTAACGTTTGATAGATATTTTTTTGGCCTTTACCGGCTGACCTTTTGTGAGCAAACCCACAAAAAGTCAAAACATCAATCAATGGAACATTTTGGGTTCAGGTCTGGAAGTAAAATGTGAATCACAGGAAGTAGCAAGTGAATCGCCGGAGGCTTCAAAACTCCCAGAGTTCATGAATGTCAACACCATTTATAGAGGCCTGTGTTCATATATTATAGACGAGGCCTGTCCTCTCTGTCTCAAAACACTGTCTACTGCAGGGGTTCTCAAAGTGGGGTCGGGGACCCCCAGGGGTCCTTGAGCGAGTTCCAGGGGGTCCCCAGCTAAATGATAGTTAGGAACCAAATGGACCCTTATGGGATGGCAATCTGTATCTGTTGGCAATCTGACGACAGATATAGGTCTTCTACCTATCTATCTGACTGTCTGTCCTGTCTGTCCGTTGTTGTAGATTAAATCATCTTCCAAAGATGAAGGACTGACGACGTTTTATTGAAAGATCATGATCGTAACAGACCGGTGTGCTAGACCAGTCCTCTCTCCATGCCCTCACAGGAGCCAAATTGACCCCCTGGGCTCAAGCCCCCCCAACCCCCTCCTCAGACCATCCTTATAGTTCACTCTTAATAGAGATCCTATACTAAATGGTCATATAAGGATATATTCTAAAGATAAGGGCGACACACAAATAGTTACACAAGTACACATTCGCTGACATAGTGATAGTAAGCATGGAGATGTCAGGTCAGCTGTTAGATTGACAGCTGCAGTTGCAGTTAGAATGAGTACATTGATGCTGTGAAAAGTAGTCTCTAGCATTGACATTCTATTTGACAATCTATTGATTCAAAAATAACCATTACACCGTCCTCTCTCTCTCTCTCTCTCTCTCTCTCTCTCTCTCTCTCAGGATCAGCGCAGCAGACGAGGACTTGGTGTGGCAGTTCTCCCAGCCCCCCTCGGAGCACCTCTTCCCAGTGCCCGTCGTGTCGCAGAGCGTGGCGCTGCGCGTGCGCGTGCAGTCTCTGCCCCGCCAGCCCACCTACCCCACCCTCCACTGCTCCATCCACACGGGCCTGCCGCCGCTCTACAGCAAGACCCCCACCCTCAGCCCCACCAACGGCCCCCCGCCAAGGTTGGCCCATTTAGGCCCCACGTCGAAATAAAAAAAACGTTCGCTCTGAAAGAATATATATTCAAAGATTTGTGCCGCATTTTTACGATTTTTCAAAAATAGCAGACCTACAAGCTCATAGCGCGCCACTCGGTGGTGCGCTATGAGCTTGTAGATCTGCTATTTTTCAATAGCTAAAGTATAACATAATGCTTAGTTAAAACACCAAAAGGGGTTCCCGCCTGTGGGTTAGAATAGTTGGGGATTTTTCATTATAGTTTAGTTTTGGTTAGTTTCGACCATTTTTTTCTTCTAATTCAGTTAGTTTTAGTTAGTTTTTAGAGCGGGTTTGTTAGTTTTTATTTAGTTTTTATTTTTGAGACAACGTTTAGTTTTAGTTTAGTTTTTGTTATTATTTATTTCTGCCCTTTTCAACCTGACGAATAGGTCGGGTGCAGGATTGAAAAGGTCCAGAGTACAAAGCCAACTCTTGTCGTGACAAATCATGACAACAAACACAATTTTTTGGGCCGAACAAATAATTAGAAAGAAGAAAAAAACGTCAGGTTACAACACTTTTTTTGTTGTTTTTCTTCTTTGTAATTATTTGTTTGGTCCAAAATATTGTTTGTGTTGTCATGAGTTGTCACGACTCGAGTTGGCTTTGTCCGTGGTGTAACCGTCTTTAAATAAATACTTTTTGAAATGTCTATGGGAAAAATGCATTAGGATTCATTTCCTGGGCCATGGTAGGGGGCGGGACTGCGACGCTCTATACAGTTTCGCTTTTATCGTTTTTCTTTTCCCTTTCCAGTTTTTAGTTCAGTTAACGAAAATGTTTTTATTTTATTTTATTTTTAGCTTTTTTCCGTTAGTTTTAGTTAAAGGAGCATTCAGTGATTTGGGTGATTTGGAATACCACCCAGTCCGCCCCGGTAACAAAATGTGCACATGCACGCTCTACAGTGGGGGGAAGTGCAACAGGCCAACAGCATGTGCACCAAGGCCCGCCCCCACTCGATCATGATTGGAGGAAGGCCCCTCTCATCCTGATTGGATGACGGTTTTGCCACCCGCCACCAAAACTGAAACTAGGGTTTTTTGACCCCAGGGGCTCACTGGGGACAGGGAGGAACTCCTTATATGGTCAGCACACTCTATAATAGGGAGGATTATCTAGAAAAAAAGAACAAATAAGTGATATTTGAATTAAGTCAAATCACTGAATATACCTTTAACTATACTAACCGTGTGCCCCGCCTGCCCTCAGGAACAACCAGGACCACCACCACCCCAACAGAGAGAAGGTCCTGAACAGCACCAACCTGCCCCTCTATGGCGGCAAGTCCCCCCACCACCACCACCCCATGGCCAGCCTGTCCATCAACACGGCCTCCATCCCCAACCTCCCCATCAGCAACATCCCCATCAGCGGCCTCCCTCTCTACGGCAAGCCCCCCTCCACCACCGACGGCCTCCTCCACCCCTTTCAGAACGGAGAGCTGCCGCAGGTCAGTGGAGGTTGTGTAGACGTGAGGGGTGCATGAGTTAATCCAACTGATTGATTTAATTGTTTATGAAGATGGGGAAAAGATCTCTAATCGACAATTGTATAAAATAGTTGGGGCAATAGGGCTGGCTAGTTGGCCAGAAACTCCGCTGCCGGTCTGCTACAACTTCTTCTAAATCACAGCTAAAAACGTTTCCGTTTTGCAGCTGCCTTTTTGGAGATTTGAATTCTTTACTTATTCTTCGGCACTGTAATTTTGCGATTTCAGTTTTTACTTCTTCCGTTTTAATTGTATTCAAATGTCCTTTTATATTGAGTTATTTTTAGCTCTGCGTTCTGAATAGGTGCTTGTACATCTGCTATTTTTGATCAGGTCTCATTTGTACTGATTTTAAATGTTATTATTATGCTTCTTTAGCGTAATGTTTTATATGTAAAGCACATCGTATTTCCTTGTTGCTAAAATGTGCTCTAAATGAACTGGCCTTGCCTTTGCAGGTGAATCTCCCTCCACGCCAGGGCTCCCCGCGGTTCCACAGGACCACCCACTCCCCCACCCCCTCCCGCTCCCACTCCCCCTCCCCACACCCGCCCGGAGCCAAGACGTCAAGGTAGGCCTGTCTTACATCATCGCCTGGTCAATCAGTAGAATTGTTTCCATTAAAAAGAAATGTATTATTATTATCAGCATCGTTGTCATCGTAATTATTTAAAGTATGCATTTTGTTTATCGGTATTCTGTCATTGTCAGTCTTTTTTGAGTGGTGTAAACCACTCCTACAACTGGCTTTGTTAGTGCAGAAAAAATTAGCATGGTTGCTATGTTCACCCTGTTCACCCGGGTGTGATTTCATTACGTCAGACATGATTTCATTACGTCAGACAGGCCTTACACCACTCAGTTCACACGGGTGTGATTTTTTATATATATTTAAGTTATTTGTCATTTGTTTAAATGTCATATTTGTTGTTATACAGACAATTCAATCATTAACCCATTCTGGGCGGGAACCCCTTTTGGTGTTAGCATTATGTTATGCTTTAGCTATTGAAAAATAGCAGACCTACAAGCTCATAGCGCGCCACTCGGTGGCGCGCTATGAGCTTGTAGATCTGCTATTTTTGAAAAATCGAAGAACGACTGACATATAGAAACATAGCTTTTTCAGAAAACTGTCAGGATGTAGAAGACATTTTTAGAATCTGATCTCAGGTCAAAATGGGTTCAATCACATGTTTGACAATAATCGTCAACTAAAATGTCCTGATTGTGAGTTGTGACGCTCCTGTGTCCAGGTGGCTGTACCCCACCCTGAATGGCTCCCCCGAGCCCCCGGCGCATCACGCAGACGACCTCGGCCCGCTCACCGACCTCATCAACGGTGACCTCTCCTACAAGGCTGGGCTCCCCGAGCCGCCGCCCCACAGGGCCTTCAAGGCCTTCTCATTGGCCGAGCCGCCGCCCCACAGGGCCTTCAAGGCCTTCTCATTGGCCGAGCCGCCGCGCAGCCTCTCCCCAAGGTTAGAATAGTTTGGGATTTTTCATTATTGTTAGTTTTGACTTATTTCTTTCTAATTCAATTAATTTTAGTTAGTTTTTAGAGCGGTTTTGCTAGTTTTTAAAATGAAAAGATGGCATTTAAAAAAAAATATTCAGTTACAGATGATTTTTTATAAATAAATTGACAAAAACCAAAACTATCATTTCAGTTCGTTTTAGTTAGTTTTGTAAACACACAATACACTTTCATTTGGTTATCGTTTTTCTTTTCCTTTTCTAGTTTTTTAGTTCAGTTAACACAATTTTTTTCGTTAGTTTCAGTTAATTAACTATAGCAACCGCTTTCCCCCTGCAGGCCCTCCTCCGCCACAGAGACCAACCCCCTGATAGGCTCCCTGCTGCAGGAGAGGCAGGAGGTGATCGCCCGCATCGCACAGAGGCTCAACTTCTGCGACCCGACCACCCCGCCCCTCCCGCCGGGCCTGTTCGCCCCCCACGACCCCACCACCACCACGCCTAAAGCCATGTGGGGCGGTATTAACCACGACGATGTGACCACCAACAAGACCAAAGAGCCCGCAGACGCACTGCCGCCCTCCTACGAGACGATGGGGCGCTACCGGCCCGCACCCTCCTCCTTCCCCGACACGCCCGTTGTGGGCGACACCACTGCGTTTAACAAGCGGGAGACAAGCTCCTCCTCCCCAAAACCCGCCGCCTGCCGGAAGCTGAAACTGACCGAGGCCAGAGAGCATCGAGAGGAGGAGAAGAATGCAGAGAAGGAGAGAGAGAAGGAGCGAGAGCGAGACAGTTCCCTGATCGCCCAGGCGGTCCAGGACATCACCAGACTGATCCAGGAGCGGCTCTCCGCGCCCTCGCTGTCCCCCTCCCGGAGCAGCAGCCCCCTCCTGCACCACACGCACACCACCACGGTCACGCACACGGTGCGCACCACCTACTCCTCGCACGTGGCCGCGCACACCCCTCCTCCTCCTCCCCCGCACGTCTCCTTGCACACGTCGACCACCTCACACCACACTGCCACCACCAACGGCTACGTCGCCAACGGCCACGAGCCGCCACCCCCGCCGCACACCGCTGCTGCCACTCGCACACCCGTTTGCACAGAAAAGCCCCTGAGAGTGGACCCACCGGGGGGCACCGAATGCCGCTCTCCTCCCCTCCCCCGAGCCCAGAACGGAGCTCACGTTACACTTGAAGACTTCAAAGGCCAGCTCGCCCACCACACTCACCACGGCCAGCAGGCCGGCCAACGTTTACAACAGACTTGCTCCCGAGAAGAGTCCACCGGACACCGGACCCCCCCTCCTCCTCCTCCCGGTGTCGTCGTCCCCGAACCACCGCGCTCCTCTTCCCCTCTTCTGGAGAACGGCCTGAAGACCAACCTGTACCACCGCCGCCCTGACGCCGGGCCACACGGGGCCCTCCTGGGGTTGAGCCAGAACTGCAGCATCCCCGCCCAAACGCAGACCATCTCCTCCTACAGCATCACCCAGGTCCACCAGCTCCCCACTGCCCCCCAGGACGAGAACCGGGCGCCCTCCTCCTGTGGCTCGGCAGGCTCCAGCTGCCCCTCCAGTCCAGAGCCCACACCTCCTGCTAACCTGTTGGTAAGAACTCCGGTTTAGTCCACTGCTTCTCACAGTGTGGGGTCCAGGGATTTTTCCGCGAGAGAGGGGGTTCAATTTCAAATGAACAGTTTACAAGCAGTGGTTCTCAACCTTTTTCATGTCGAGGACCCCCAGATTGATATGTATTCAGCCGCTAATTCGGCTGCTAACCTCCACCCCCCCCCCTTTCTATAATAGCAGATCTACAAGCTGTGAGTTTGTGGTTTAAATGATTGTGATCATGTATGAATACATTTTGTTGGGAACCTTTTGGAAGCCCCCCCCTCAAGGAGAGCCCTGGGGGTCCACGCCACGAACCCCACTTTGAGAACCACTGCTTGTGGTTCTTACTGGTCTGTAATTCTGAGAGCGTACAAATGTATGTATTTGTACGCCCTCCGAGTCCTTGAAATTAAGACAAGTTTGAGAGCCTGGCACTGCCTTAATGAGCAGTTTCTCATGACATTTCTGCGTTGTCCATCCTTTTGTTTTTTGTGGTGTACCGTTTCTTTTGTTCTGCAGTGCCTCAAAACTATGCGGCTGGCACAACATTTACTTTGTTGTGTTTTTTTTTAAATAACTTCCTGGCTGGAAAAGGACGCGGCTTGTTTAACCACTTGAGCCCTTTATACTTTGTCGTCGTTGTTGTTGTTGTACACCAACATAGGGAAAAGAGCTGATCTACAAGCTCACAACACGTTGCAGTGCCGCACGTTGGGAGCTCGTAGATCGAGTTTTGGAAAATGCTCAAGCATTTTTTCTTTTCCCATACTAGAGATGCCAGAGTTAATGTGGTAAACAGCACATTGCTGTGCAACGTGCTGTGTTCAGTTCACACTGGTCGATACAAAGCGACGTAGCATTTCGCTCAATGTTGAAGTGTTGATCAACACGTTGGTCGATGTCAGCATGCGTCCGATTAGCTACAGCAGTGGTTTCCAACCTTTTTCATATCCAGGCCCATTATTTATTATGCATTTGAGCCACAGACCACCATTTGATGAGATTTAGCCTCTCAGACCCAAGACTACAGGATATTTTGTTATCGTTGGATAAGGTTTTGACCACGATTCCGTGCTGTATTGATGTGGTACCATTAGGAGAGATAACAGGCTGATCAAAATAGCAATTCTTCTACATTCTCTAATTGTGTAGATGTCTTGTAAATGAAGTAGTGCAGATGTTTTTAACAATAATTTAACTATTGAGACTTGAGTGTAAAATGAAACCAAATGGACCCTTACGGGTCCATTTGGTTTCATAAGATATACAGTAATAAGGGTCCATTTGGTTACCAACTCTCCATTTTCTACTGGGGACCACCCGGAACCCACTCAAGGACCACTGGTGGTCCCCGGACCACTGGTTGAAAATCACTGAGCTAGAAAATATATTGCCTGGGTTTAAAAGAATGTGGAACTGACTGACGGAAATAATTAGCTTCCCTCACATGCAGGAGGAACTGTGTGAAGAAGAGAGAAGGTGAGAGGAAGTGGTTAAACAAACCGGTAGCTGCAGTTGAAGCCAGCTCAACTCGGAGAGTAACTAACGTTGTAGATTTTGTAGCAGCTACAACCGTGGAATGGTAGCCTGTGGCTTTGCCTCTGCCAGTGTGTGACCACAGCAGCACCATTTGGCCTGGTAATATCCAGAATTCAACCTAGCAAGAACTAAGTCAGGTCTCCTACCTAAATATGTCTTTTTAGAAACCCCCAGTGTGGTCCATTTGGGATTTGATATTATTGCATAAATGGTGAAAGTGTTCAAGTTTGCAGCAGCTGGGGGGGATCAGCATGGGGGGGGGGGTCAGCATGCACCCCTCTGACTGATGAACACGGCTGGTGTTGTTGTTTTACTGGCCCGGCTGGCTGAGACTCACTGTGTCTGAGACTCACTCTCTCCCCTCATCTCTCTGTCCATCTCTCTCTCCCCATATCTCTCTCTCTCTCTCTCTCTCTCTCTCTCTCTCTCTCTCTCTCTCTCTCTCTCTCTCTCTCTCTCTCCACACCTCTCTCTCTCTGCTCCAGCGGTCTCACGGCCCCTCCCCCCTGCGTCCCTGCAACAACAGCTGGAAGAAGCAGAACCGACGCTCGTTGGATGCCACTGCGACAAAGGCCTTCCACCCATGCACCGGCCTGCCCCTGCTCTCCAGCCCTGTAAGACACACACACACACACACACACTCTCACACACACACAACACACCCTGACACACACACTCATTCACTCTCTCGTTGTCAACATAGCGCGACAAAGGGCATCCTTGGCCTCTGCATCAGACGCCAAAGGCACCTGTCCCATTGTGACAGACAGACTTTAGCTAAGGTTGACACACACACACACACACACATACAAAAAGCCACGTCGTGACTCATCTGTGGCCACATCTGACTAAGTTGCAGTTGAAGTGAGAATGTCAGATCATCACGTGACCCGTTGGCGAGCACTGTTTCCTGTTATGTGCTCAGTCTGGGTATCAAACTCACACATGCATGCAGGCGCTCTCACATGCGCGCACACACACACACACACACACACACACACACACACACACACACACACACACACACACACACACACAATACCCACAGAAGGGGAACGTACAGGACACATATTCACCACCAGGTCTGTTATTAAGTTGAATGAAATACACAATGATTAGAGGGGAGAACAGTTACAGTGTTAGCTTGCAGGTAGCAGTAGGTATCAACCCTAACCCTTCAGGTAGCAGTAGGTATCAACCCTAACCCTTCAGGTAGCAGTAGGTATCAACCCTAACCCTGCAGGTAGCAGTAGGTATCAACCCTAACCCTGCAGGTAGCAGTAGGTATCAACCCTTCAGGTAGCAGTAGGTATCAACCCTAACCCTGCAGGTAGCAGTAGGTATCAACCCTAACCCTTCAGGTAGCAGTAGGTATCAACCCTAACCCTGCAGGTAGCAGTAGGTATCAACCCTAACCCTTCAGGTAGCAGTAGGTATCAACCCTAACCCTTCAGGTAGCAGTAGGTATCAACCCTAACCCTTCAGGTAGCAGTAGGTATCAACCCTAACCCTTCAGGTAGCAGTAGGTATCAACCCTAACCCTTCGGGTAGCAGTAGGTATCAACCCTAACCCTTCGGGTAGCAGTAGGTATCAACCCTTCAGGTAGCAGTAGGTATCAACCCTAACCCTTCAGGTAGCAGTAGGTATCAACCCTAACCCTTCAGGTAGCAGTAGGTATCAACCCTAACCCTTCAGGTAGCAGTAGGTATCAACCCTAACCCTTCAGGTAGCAGTAGGTATCAACCCTAACCCTTCAGGTAGCAGTAGGTATCAACCCTAACCCTTCAGGTAGCAGTAGGTATCAACCCTAACCCTTCAGGTAGCAGTAGGTATCAACCCTTCAGGTAGCAGTAGGTATCAACCCTAACCCTAACAGTAGGTATCAACCCTAACCCTTCAGGTAGCAGTAGGTATCAACCCTAACCCTTCAGGTAGCAGTAGGTATCAACCCTAACCCTTCAGGTAGCAGTAGGTATCAACCCTAACCCTGCAGGTAGCAGTAGGTATCAACCCTAACCCTTCAGGTAGCAGTAGGTATCAACCCTAACCCTGCAGGTAGCAGTAGGTATCAACCCTAACCCTTCAGGTAGCAGTAGGTATCAACCCTAACCCTGCAGGTAGCAGTAGGTATCAACCCTAACCCTTCAGGTAGCAGTAGGTATCAACCCTAACCCTTCAGGTAGCAGTAGGTATCAACCCTAACCCTTCAGGTAGCAGTAGGTATCAACCCTAACCCTTCAGGTAGCAGTAGGTATCAACCCTAACCCTTCAGGTAGCAGTAGGTATCAACCCTAACCCTTCAGGTAGCAGTAGGTATCAACCCTAACCCTTCAGGTAGCAGTAGGTATCAACCCTAACCCTGCAGGTAGCAGTAGGTATCAACCCTAACCCTTCAGGTAGCAGTAGGTATCAACCCTAACCCTTCGGGTAGCAGTAGGTATCAACCCTAACCCTGCAGGTAGCAGTAGGTATCAACCCTAACCCTTCAGGTAGCAGTAGGTATCAACCCTAACCCTTCAGGTAGCAGTAGGTATCAACCCTAACCCTGCAGGTAGCAGTAGGTATCAACCCTAACCCTTCAGGTAGCAGTAGGTATCAACCCTAACCCTTCAGGTAGCAGTAGGTATCAACCCTAACCCTTCGGGTAGCAGTAGGTATCAACCCTAACCCTTCAGGTAGCAGTAGGTATCAACCCTAACCCGTCAGGTAGCAGTAGGTATCAACCCTAACCCTTCAGGTAGCAGTAGGTATCAACCCTAACCCTTCAGGTAGCAGTAGGTATCAACCCTAACCCTTCAGGTAGCAGTAGGTATCAACCCTAACCCTGCAGGTAGCAGTAGGTATCAACCCTAACCCTTCAGGTAGCAGTAGGTATCAACCCTAACCCTGCAGGTAGCAGTAGGTATCAACCCTAACCCTTCAGGTAGCAGTAGGTATCAACCCTAACCCTTCAGGTAGCAGTAGGTATCAACCCTAACCCTTCAGGTAGCAGTAGGTATCAACCCTAACCCTTCAGGTAGCAGTAGGTATCAACCCTAACCCTTCAGGTAGCAGTAGGTATCAACCCTAACCCTTCAGGTAGCAGTAGGTATCAACCCTAACCCTTCAGGTAGCAGTAGGTATCAACCCTAACCCTTCGGGTAGCAGTAGGTATCAACCCTAACCCTTCAGGTAGCAGTAGGTATCAACCCTAACCCTGCAGGTAGCAGTAGGTATCAACCCTAACCCTGCAGGTAGCAGTAGGTATCAACCCTAACCCTTCGGGTAGCAGTAGGTATCAACCCTAACCCTTCAGGTAGCAGTAGGTATCAACCCTAACCCTGCAGGTAGCAGTAGGTATCAACCCTAACCCTTCAGGTAGCAGTAGGTATCAACCCTTCAGGTAGCAGTAGGTATCAACCCTAACCCTTCAGGTAGCAGTAGGTATCAACCCTAACCCTTCAGGTAGCAGTAGGTATCAACCCTAACCCTTCGGGTAGCAGTAGGTATCAACCCTAACCCTTCAGGTAGCAGTAGGTATCAACCCTAACCCTGCAGGTAGCAGTAGGTATCAACCCTAACCCTTCGGGTAGCAGTAGGTATCAACCCTAACCCTTCGGGTAGCAGTAGGTATCAACCCTAACCCTTCAGGTAGCAGTAGGTATCAACCCTTCAGGTAGCAGTAGGTATCAACCCTAACCCTGCAGGTAGCAGTAGGTATCAACCCTAACCCTTCGGGTAGCAGTAGGTATCAACCCTAACCCTTCAGGTAGCAGTAGGTATCAACCCTAACCCTTCAGGTAGCAGTAGGTATCAACCCTAACCCTGCAGGTAGCAGTAGGTATCAACCCTAACCCTTCAGGTAGCAGTAGGTAGGTATCAACCCTAACCCTTCAGGTAGCAGTAGGTATCAACCCTAACCCTGCAGGTAGCAGTAGGTATCAACCCTAACCCTTCAGGTAGCAGTAGGTAGGTATCAACCCTAACCCTTCAGGTAGCAGTAGGTATCAACCCTAACCCTTCAGGTAGCAGTAGGTATCAACCCTAACCCTTCAGGTAGCAGTAGGTATCAACCCTAACCCTGCAGGTAGCAGTAGGTATCAACCCTAACCCTGCAGGTAGCAGTAGGTATCAACCCTAACCCTTCAGGTAGCAGTAGGTATCAACCCTAACCCTTCAGGTAGCAGTAGGTATCAACCCTAACCCTTCAGGTAGCAGTAGGTATCAACCCTAACCCTTCAGGTAGCAGTAGGTATCAACCCTAACCCTGCAGGTAGCAGTAGGTATCAACCCTAACCCTGCAGGTAGCAGTAGGTATCAACCCTAACCCGTCAGGTAGCAGTAGGTATCAACCCTAACCCTTCAGGTAGCAGTAGGTATCAACCCTAACCCTTCAGGTAGCAGTAGGTATCAACCAAGGGGGCAGGCAGACTTTCCATCGTTGAAGCTCTGGGTCCTAGTGGTAGGAGGAGGGACTACAGGCGGACCCGTGGATTCATGACCGGGAAACCCCGTGCAGCTGGGCTTTAACGTTGAGCGCTCGGTTGCCCTACGTCACTCAGGACCTCAAAGTTGAGGTCCTGGGAGGGACTTCCGGCAGTCTTCCGGGTGCTTCAAAACGCCACTGAGCAACTTCCACTGACATGACTAGCTGGGGGGGCGGAGCTTCGCGCCAGTTCAGTCTCTATTATATATATACTCTATGGTATCAACCCTAACATGGGACGCTAACCTGGCTCATTACAGAGGGGGGGTGGGGGGGGACAACTTTAACACACACACATACACACACACACCAATGTCATATTTATTTTTATCACACTGTGTGTCATAATGCCTTGAATCATGTGATTCTAAAGGCATGTAACAAAGTGTAAAATCTGCCATTACGACTAAAATCTTATGATATTTACACTACAACATTCCAGGTGACTAAAATGTGACTGAAACTAAATGAAAACTACTCAAAAGTCTATGTCTAAAACTTAAATCAAAATTTGCTGTTGGCTGGATGGTGAGGATAGACCTGTACAGTTTGATCTGTTATGAGCTCCATGGACACTTTCACCCTATGCAAAGTAGCAGGAGTGAGTATGTTCCTAAATCAGAATCCCCCCTCCACACATGCGCGCACGCGCGTGCACACGCTCTCTTGACATTGTAGTCTTTCAAGCCAGACAACTATTGCACAACCTTTGACTGTTACATGGAGTCTGTAACTACACCTCCTGAAAATCGTAAATGGAAGGACAGCTGTTTTTGTCACCTCTATACGCAGAATATATATTTGAAGAATATCTTTAAAATGTATCGTTTTCTGTTCCTTTTCTGCTAAGCAGCAAGCTAGGCATGCTTCGACTAATTTATCAGTGTTACGATGTATTTACGTGCCTGGAAATATGAAACGGAAGCATTGTTGTGAGCCAACAGTCTAGTCTCTCTCTCTCTCTCTCTCTCTATTGTCACTGTGTGCTTTCTAACCACGTGTTCCGTCTGTCACAGGTCCCTCAGAGAAAGAACGCAACGGGCTACTTTGACCTGGACCCGTCTCTGACTGCCTGTAAGGGTCAGCCCTGGGCCTCTGGGAAAAGGTACATTCATCTCTGCTTCTTGTCACTTTGAAGGCACTCTGTGTCTCGGTCTATGGACTAGTGGGACCCAATGTGGGTCTCAGTGCTGTCTCATTTTTGAGTACTCTAGTCCAAAGGACTAAATTCAACAGCTTCTAGAAAACAAAAACAAGGCATTCGGTATTCCCATGATGAAGAATGAGGACACGTCGTCCATGTCATTATTGTTGGTGATGTCATCAGCTATGTGCTTTGAGGAGAGTGTTGCACATGCTCACCAACAATGACTCATCTGTCAAAAAAAGGGAAAAAAAGATATATGAATAACAATAACATATGAATAACAATAACACATGTGAGGTCATATCCCCAGAGACGTCACTCAAACCTCCCGTCACATGTTAACACTCCCATCGCCCAGGACGAAGTAAGCATCGAAAAACTCCCTCTGTTTAGCTGATGAAAACGAAAATCTTAAAACGTTCATAACTCCCGATCTAAATCATCTTTATGAAAAAAAAGATCCTGTGTTAGACGGCGCTCCGCGGTCCAGTCGGCGCTAGTCTCGATAGTTTTATTCTTGTCTCCCGTTGTTGTCGATCGACTCTAGAGTGGTGTGGCTATTGTTAGCTGCTACACACACATCAACAACTTCCGCCGGTCCGTCCGGAAAAGGGGTCCGTGTTTATAAATCGAATGGGCGCATGAATGTAAGGGATTAAATAACCCCGGGCAATTAAAGTGTTAAAGGGGGTGAAAGTGATTTGGTTCTTTGTTAAAAACTACCTTTTATCCCCACCGTTTTTTGTTAAAAGTTTTAAGCTTTATATTTTGATAGTAATCATTGATAGAGTGTCCTCCATCCTGTATGAATTATCTCCTGATTGGATAGAAATGTGTATTCCGACCCCAGAAGGTATTTTCTGTTTACCAGATCCATAGAGTAAGACAGAGTTACGACATTGAGGGGGCAGAAAACAGCCTGGTCACGTGGTTCATGTACTCGCGCGAGCCCATAGACTCCAATGCATTCCGTAGACTTCCGGTTGTCCCCATTCAATAGAAGTCTATGTAGAAGAGCCTGGCCCCATGAAGGGAACAGAGTTGTCATAACTCTGTCTTACTCTATGGCTCTGCTGTTTACTAAAGAGATAGAAGGGATAGGTCGCTGTTACAGAACAAACACTATAGCAATGATTACTAGGGGAATAAATGGAACACTTATTTTAACAGCAGATTATCACTTACACCACCTTTTAACCTGCTGTCTTGTCTCTGTCACACTGCCACCTGCTGCAGCACCTGTGTACTGCTGCTGCTGCTGCTGCACTCATAATCACACATGAAGCTCAAAATGGCAGCCTGTTCTTTATATACATGGATGTGACGTGTAGTGTAGAGCACCTCTCCTCACCATGGATGTGTAGTGTAGAGCACCTCTCCTCACCATGGATGTGTAGTGTAGAGCACCTTCCCTCACCATGGATGTGTAGTGTAGAGCACCTCCCCTCACCATGGATGTGTAGTGTAGAGCACCTCCCCTCACCATGGATGTGTAGTGTAGAGCACCTTCCCTCACCAAGCACACAGGATGTGGCTTCTTTTGATGAGCTGCGTGCGTCACATGTCCTTGTCCTGGGAAGTAAGATATTTTGCATCCTTGTCATGTGTAGACCTTCCGACTATTGCTCTGTGACTCAGGTTGACTCATTTGTACAGTACTATGTATATGTAAACTATACCCGAGGCAAGCTGGAGCTTTAGTCAAATGTATAGTATACTGTATGTGAACCAACAATTGTGTGTGTGTGTGTGTGTGTGTGTTAACCTTTTAGGGTGTGTTTGAAGAGAGACGAGAACTCTGAAGAGTCGCAGCAGCTGTTCAGTGCCAGCGCTCCACCTGCTAGCCTCAGCCTGCTGGGCAACTTTGAGGTAAAACACAGGAAAAAGTACACACACACACACACACACACACACACACACACATTGCTTTCTTTCTTACAATACAAGACGTATTGTAAGAAAGAAAGAAAATAAAACGGAACACATGCTAGGAGGGATTAAGAGTGTCCACTACAGAAGGGATCAGGGTGGTAATTGGACCGTTGCCACTAACCAGAAACCTTCTACGATGCCATAGCGGGTTCAGTGTTGAACCCACTCGTCTTTCCCCCACGTGTTTTATACTTTATGAAATATGTTTACTTAAATGTATTCATCAATGAAAAATCACACCCGTGTGAACCGAGTGGTGCAGTGACGTCACACACTAACCATAGCAACCATGCTCACCTCTACGTGGCCCCATGTACAGGTACACAGGTACATACAGACAAAGCTGGTTATTGGAGTGGTTTGCACCACTCAAAAACTGGAGACTGGAAAAGTGGAGGCTCTAATCAGGCTGAAACCTGAAACCTTGGAGTCATGCGTCATGGATTATGTCGAAGACAACTGATGTCACAGACTGGGCTACTTGAAGTCTGAGATCCACGTCGAAGCCATGCCGTTCCCATGACGATACTGAGATACACGTGATGTTTAGAAAAGAAGAATGGATGTACAGTTAGTACGCACAGTCGCACACTGTAGAAGGTCTCTGGATGAACAGGTCTTCATCATCTGATTCTTGTAATACAATACAAGTTTTTCAGAAAACTTGGGTCATGACTTAGAAGGTGTCGGCTCTAAATGGGTTAAGTGATACATTTTTAATGTATTGCTTTATTATTTAAAGTGTAGAGAGACAGGAGACCAAGGGCAGATGGAGAGAGAGGACACATGCGAGTCACGGCAAGGGGCCAGGCGTGTCCCCAACCCGCAATGAGCACTGAAAGCTGCTGCTGCCTTAACCCAGTTAGGCCTGACGTCGAAATAAATAAAAAAGTCTTCTGAAAGAATATATATTCAAAGATTTGTGCCACATTTTCACGATTTTTCAAAAAAATAGCAGACCTACAAGCTCGTAGCGCGCCACTCGGTGGCGCGCTATGAGCTTGTAGGTCTGCTATTTTTCAATAGCTAAAGTATAACATAATGCTGAGTTAAAACACCAAAAGGGGTTCCCGTCCAGAATGGGTTAAAGTGAAAGTGGCTGCTGACATTTTCACTCCGCCACCCGCTGTGGTCAGCAAATGAGAAAGTGACGTTCTTTTGCTGCTGGGTGAGAGATGTGGCGTGGCGGCCAGCAAGTATCGAGGGGAGGCCAATACTGCTGTCAGTAAATCATTAAACGTGTCCAGAAAAGTTGCTTTCAACATTCACTGCCACATTGTTTTCCACCACCAATTATAACTATAATAATACTTGTTTTCAATTCTTACATACTGTAGATGTTTTATCATGTTCTCTTGAAAGGTGCGTCGTGAGCTTGTAGACCCGCTATTTTTCAATACAGTTGAAATGGTGCTTAACCCATTTTGACCTGAGATCAGATTCTAAAAATGTCTTCTACGTCCTGACAGTTTTCTGAAAAAGCTATGTTTCTATGTCAGTCGTTGTTCGATTGTTTGAGTGGTGCAACCACTCCAAGGAACAGCAATGTCCGTGTTCACCTACCTATGTGACTCGTGTTAACCTATGTGACTCGTGTTAATGTGTGTGACTCATGTGTGACTCATGAGTACCAGTAGGGGCGCTGTTGTGGCAGAGACAGAGAGATGCACTGTTGCCTGCTAATGAGAGAGAGAGAGGGGGGGGGGGGGGATTTGCACCACTCAGTTCACACGGGTGTGATTTAAAAAAAATAGCAGACCTACAAGCTTGTAGGTCTGCTATTTTTTTTGAGTGGTGTAAACCACTCCTACAACTGGCTTTTGTGTGCAGAAAAAATGAGCATGGTTGCTATGTTCAAAATAATTTCTGACGTAATTAAATCACACCCGGGTGAACTGGATGACCGTAGCAACCATGCTCATTTTTTCTGCACAAAAAAAGCCAGTTGTGAAATCACATCCGGGTGTGATGTCATTACGTCAGACATTACGTCAGACCACAGCTGATCATGCTATATAAAACCTTACACCACTCAGTTCACACGGGTGTGATTTTTTTAAATCGAAGAACGACTGACATAGAAACATAGCTTTTTCAGAAAACTGTCAGGATTTAGAAGACATTTTTAGAATCTGATCTCAGGTCAAAATGGGTTAACAAATATGAAAAAAAAAATATATATATGCTGTGGGAGTATTAAACTGACAGAACCACTGTTGTTGTCCTGACAGGAGTGTGTGCTGAACTATCGTCTGGAGCCTCTGGGCAACGTGGAGGGCTTCACGGCCGAGGTGGGCGCCAGCGGATCCTTCTGTCCCAGTCACATGACCCTGCCTGTGGACGTGTCATTCTACAGTGTCTCCGATGACAACGCTCCCTCGCCATATATGGTGAGCTTAATTCCGTACCCCTTGCTCTCTCTATCAATAATTCAATCATTTCGGATTTGCTTCCTTCCCCGCCTGGGCTGGTTTGATTGAATGATTTTTTGAATCCTCGAAGGTAAAATCTGTAAGCACTAGAGATGGCATCGTCAAACCCGCCGGCGTGCGTCGTCTTATGTGCGTTTTTGTGTACATGACATGTGGGGGTCATTTGTTATGTATTAGGTCAGTGATTCTCTCTTTTTTTGTTTGTTTGTTTTTCCAAGCACCCCCAAATCGTCTCTCGTTATAGCAGATCGACGAGCTGCTATTTTTGATACTTTTGTGCAACGCTGTGGTATGATCAAGTAGAGTATATATACTCTAAGGGTATGATTAAGTTGAGTATTCATTGATCAAGTAGAGTATTCATTGATCAAGTAGAGTATTCATTTATGAAAGTAAACCCCAGAAAAAGTTAGAATATGGAAATTAGAGGTTTATGTCCGACAGCAACGATATACATTATGCCGCAAAGACCCACATTTGATAATCTATATATATATATATGTTTTTTAATTATAATTTTTAACTCTGGTTCCACAATCCACACTCACTCGTGTCATTTTCACTCTGAGACTGTACAAATGGGTCCACTGGGTTCCTTTTATCTCACAGTCTCACTGTTCAAGGACCCCACATTGAGATCCAGTGTACAGGTAAATTCTCATGGGGGCGCCCGCTGGCCTAGCGGTCCAGGCGCATGCCACATATAGGCTCTGGCCTGACAGCGTGTCGCGTGTTCGAGTCCTGTTCATGACGACCTTTGCTGCGTGTTTCTCCCTGTCTCTTCCTCCCTCTCTCCTGTCTGTCTTCACTGTAACTATCAATAAAGGACCAAAATAAATCTTAAAACAATAAGCTGTATTCTCATGTACTGTGATTATTCCTGACGCTGTTTTGTGGCATTTCATCTGCAGGGTGTGATCAACCTGGAGTCCCTGGGGAAACGGGGCTACCGTGTACCTCCATCAGGAACCATTCAAGTGGTGAGAATCCTTCCTGGTCAATATTATTTTATTGATTTTTTTTTTTTAAACAAAAGTTTTCTTTGACAGTACATGACACCACGTTCATCCTACATACAAACCCTTTGTGGTCATTATTATTATTGTTGTGCTCAGTGCTAGAGACTTTCACAAAGACCGATATTTTGTGCTATTTAGCAAAGAATCTGAGAACAAAGAAGGGATTACTACCTGGCAACATGGGGAGAGGGCGGCCCCTAGTGGGGAAAGAGGGGAATTTGGTGAAGTGGACGCTGGGAACAGGATGAGGGTTTCCATCTGTTTCCTTGGCAGTTGATCCACTAGTGAAGTTATTGAGTTTCCCTGACCCGAGTGTTCCATTGAGTTTCTCTGACCCAAGTGTTCCAAACACATGGAAAACATGTGTTCATAATAATTTTGCACCATGTGAATAAACCGTACAGCAATGTCTGAATGAGACAGAAATCCCATTGCTCTTTTTAACCTGGTCAGTAAGCGTGTATGCCAAATGCTGTATATCTGTAAAGAATATAGAGAGAGAGACACACACACACACACACACTATTTGAATTGGTCAAACCTTTCATAAAAGCAAAGGTTAAGAAGGAACCTTTTTTTTAACATCTTGAACCCTAGAACCCTCTGAAGGAAACATTATCTGAAAATCAGCAGATCTAAAAGCTTGTAGATAGGCTAAGAGGTTTGGATGGTGTACAGGGAATAAAGAGCAGACCAGTTTTGAGGTTTTAAGTGGATAACTTTTCTGAAAATTCACTTTAACATGAATCCAACACAATGCTACACAATGATAGTGCTGTCAAACAAATCAATGAAACTATCTATGAAATCTAATGGAAAGGTTCATCGGCAACACAATTGTATGTACAAATATGTAGTGGGGGGGGTCCCTGCTTCATCTTTCTCTTGGTTAAGGGGTCCTGAAAAAACTTTGAATACAACTGCCGTAGGGTACAGAGCGAGTGTAAATCTAGGCCTTGAGTAAGTAACTGTTCAACCCTGTTGTTTTCCCTGTGTCCCGTCAGACCTTATTCAACCCCAATAAGACGGTGGTGAAGATGTTCGTGGTGGTGTACGACCTTCGAGCCTTGTCCGCCGGCCATCAGACCTTCCTTCGCCAGAGGACCTTCTCCGTTCCCGTCCGCCGCGACTCACACGCCAGCCGGAAGCCCCTCGCCCTGGGGCAGGGACGCACGCTGCGCTACCTCGTTCACCTGAGGTGTGAACGACCGCCATTCACATGCACTTTACATCCTGTAATCGCTATAGGTTTCCGTACGACGTTGTCTAAAGCACAAACCACGCCAACGGGTCGCCATACAACTCCTTGTAACCAAACGGTTTGCGAATAGACACAAGTAGTTGCAACCATTGAATTGAACCAATTGAGTCACTTGCGTCGACATGCAAAAGGACATAATCACACCGCTGCGACGAATACTAAAACTGTTTTGTTGCGTCTCGACCATAGAGTATATATATAATAGAGACTGAACTGGCGCGAAGCTCCGCCCCCCCAGCTATTCATGTCAGTGGAAGTTGCTCAGTGGCGTTTTGAAGCACCCGGAAGACTGCCGGAAGTCCCTCCCCGGACCTCAACTTTGAGGTCCTGAGTGACGTAGGGCAACCGAGCGCTCAACGTTAAAGCCCAGCTGCACGGGGTTTCCCGGTCATGAATCCACGGGTCCGCCTGTAGTCCCTCCTCCTACCACTAGGACCCAGAGCTTCAACGTTGAATAGCCTCACTGCCCCCTTGGTCTCGACCCATTGGTGTGGTTTGGGCTTTAGAGTAGGGGTGAAGGTGCAACCATTAGGGCTTGAAACTTGAAGCACGTGACAAACTTTCATCATCAGCAAAGAAGCTGCATACAGACATTCTATGTCAGAAAACGTACTTTAATGAGCAGTCGAGTTTCATAGTCATTCATATAATGTCGGGTGGAAATCTCATATGTCCAAAGCTGTTACTTTTCAGGGTTAAAATTCTAAAATTGCTACAGTAGCAGATCTACAAGCTCAAAGCGCCTCGCTTTGCGCCACTTTTCGAGCTTTTTGAATCTGGATCTGCTACTTTTGATACTTTAGTTAGTGTGACGTTGTAGTATGATCAAGTAGGACGTTAATTTGCACACACAAAATAAAATATGGAGATGAGAGGTTTCTCCCCGACAGCAACGATATAAATTATATATATATACATCAAATATGGTAATTGTGTTTAACTGTCTCTCTCCATCCCTGTCCCTCCGTCCTCAAGGTTCCAGAGCTCCAAGTCTGGTAAGATCTACCTCCACAGGGACATCCGACTGCTCTTCTCCAGGAAGTCCATGGAGGTGGACAGCGGTGCTGCCTACGAGCTCCAGTCCTTCACAGAGTCGCCCGCTAACCCTCCATACTCCTGTTGAGAAACCAGCCCCCTACCCCCCCCCCATCGCCCCTTCCTCCTCATCCCGAAAAACACCCAACGGGCCACTACTGAAGCCTAAGACAAAACACACCACCACCACCTCTTCTTCCATCACCAGGGATTGGATATTTTCCGTTGCCTACTAGTTCCCGTGTGGCTAGTATTTGAATTGGGTGTGAAATAGGCGCAGGGTGACAGGGATGACAGTTAGCTAGTCTTTTGAAAATTGAAAATCTTTATAAATTCCGTCTCTGCCCTAGGGCACAGATGTGACAGGGGAGAGCTGAGAGGGTTAGTTGAGAGATCTAGAAACGTAGCCTCGTTCTCCATGACCTCAGAGAGAAAGCGGGTGGGTGCAGGTCTCTCTCCGGGGTCTCAAGAGAACGGGGTTGTGTTTTTAGATCCTGCTCTCCCAGCCAACAGGGCCTTACGTACCAGATTTCACAGGTCAAACTTTTTCCTTCTTATTCTCTGGCCTTACTCCACCTGTGTGTACTCTCCCCAGCGTCTTGCAGGAGAGAGGAGCGCCATCGGACCCCTACATTTACCCTGTACATTTGGGACTAAATCATTTTCAAATCACTTGTTTCAAAATGTTAAATGGGAACTACATTTCATATCGTAATGACTTAAGTGTTCATTGTCATTTTGTCAATCTCTTATTCATAGATTGGATATGAAACCCCCTTTTTTTTTTCATGACAAAAAAATACCCAATTGTTTGAACTTTAAAAAAAAAACGCTTCCAGCGTCGACTGAATTGAAAGTGATTTGACCCAGAGCAGGGAGGGGGGGGGGGGGGGTCGTTTTGAGCCAGAGCAGGGAGGGGGGGGGGGGGGGTCGTTTACATCTGAAACCAGACATTGGTGGCAGCTTCTGGTGTGACTGTTAAAAGAAATGGAAAGGAAAAGAACAACAGCCATGGACCACTGAAGAAGTTGATCAAGCAATCAAGCCAGAGAAAATCGACAACATCAGAAGCGCACTGTGTTTGTTTTTTCTCCAACGATAACTGGAAATGAAACAAAAAAAAAATAGTAATATTCTAATCATTTTTGTACTGTTACAGAACCACTTTATCGGAAGTGTTGCAATAGAAAGAGTAACCCTAGTTTAGTGTTTACACATTTACTTTCAGTTTACCATCAGTTATTTAATATTTAAATTAATATTTCAGTTACTACTCATGTGACGTCTGTCATGCTAAGCATTATGATGTAGTGCAAACTGTGTAAATTATAGTATGTATTTTTGACATTAATATTCAAATCTGAAAAAAATAAAAAATAAATATCTATATATCTTATAAAGCAATCTTTAAATCTGTTGTGCTCTGTGCATCCTGTGTTGTGAAAGCTTTATGATTTATTTGTGATCTTAACACTAACAATCAAATGATTGTTTAGAAAAACCTTGGTCTACATGCCCATTCTAAATGGTTCCAACTGAAATAATGTATTCAATTATCACTAAATATTAAAACAAAATAATGCAGAAGTCAAGCCCTTTATAGAGGGCAAAGAACTGTATAGTGTATCGTAAAATCTTACGGGTGATAATTGATGAACGATTTTGGAGCGGGCAAATTGATAGTGTGCAATAAAGGGATGAAATCTAGGAATTATTTGGAAAGTCTGTCCACTTGTCAGTAAGTCTCGCCCTACCATTCAGAAAAGGTTTGTTAGACTAGCTGCATTCAACGTCCAGGGAACCATCTGCATCACTATTTTATAAACTGGACAACTTTTTTTTTAATATAAACATCCTACAAACGTAATTGTTTTTTAACACATGAACCACATTGACCATAAAGTCCCATATTACAATGGCAGACCTACAAGCTCACACCAGGTTTCATTGCAACCCGCTGTGAGCTTGTAGATCTGCAATTTTCTGTGAAGATACTTGGTGTGGTCAGCCGATCCCCACCTTATCAATCCATTGAATTGTCAAGTTGTCATGAATTGTCACCCATTCGTCTGGGCCCAGTAGGTCCCTACTGGCCTACCAGGAGATTCTGGTAGACGCTGTCAGCCAGTTCTATCGTTGACACCATGTTAATGCCTGTGCTGTCACGTGAGGGTTAGGGTTAACCCTAACCCCCTAACCCTAACCCCCTAACCCTAACCCCCTAACCCTCACGTGACAGCACAGGCATTAACATGGTGTCAACGAAAAGGGAGACCAAGCCCCAGTCAAGTATATGGGAATCATGTGGTTGAAATAGATTCCTGTAACAATTACTACATTATTATCCAATGATAATCAAAGTAGCCTACATATCCCTTTCTAATCTTCCCATAGTAGAGCAGTGTTTCCCCAAACAATGGGTAATTTAGGATACATTTATGGGTCATGTCATGACTCATGGACTCATTTTAATAAATAAATAGGCTATCCAATTTGTTTTAAGTTTCCTATATTTGTTTTTATTATTTAAAAAGAAAGGGGAAAAAAATACTTCAAGAAAAAAACTTTCAAAAGAATTTCAGAAATTTCAGGTGAAAAAAAGTTCCATACATTTTCAAACATGAACAAACAAAATAGCTAAATGTACAAGTTTGTACAACGCAATGCGTCTGTTAACTTCCAAGCTCAAACTTGTAGATCTGCTACTTTTCATACTTTTGTGTGACGCTGTAGTGTAGTATGATCAAGTAGGGTGAACACAAACAGTTGCAACATGGAGATTCTGCCCGAATAGCAACAATATCTTTGGATATTTGGGTCACAGGGAGACACCAAAATATCTATTGGGTCTGGAACCACTGCAGCATAGTGAACAGTAGCTATTCAATCAAATATTGGTGTACAACTATATGGAATGCCTACCTAGTACCTACACCTGGCCTGGCAGACATTTACACCTGTCTACCTGTCTTTAAAAAAGGCCTTAATAGCCTAGTATCCAGAAGAAAGTGTAGCCTAATTATGTATGATTTTAGAGTTTTTGTCGTTTTTTATTGATTAGTTCATTTAAATTCATGGATTATTTACTCTATATGTTTGTCTATTTGTTTATTAGTTTAACTTGTTTCATTGTGGTGTGGTATTAACACATACATCCTAGATGGGTTTCTTTCCTCACCTGCACCATCCACTTTATAAAACACAAAATGTATTGACTGTATTTTAAATGTTTCTTATGTCTCTGTGTGTGAATAAAATCAAGTGGAACCAAACATCACTGTCACAACAGAACATACTGTATGTATGCTAAGCCTATACCCTATCCGGTGTCTTCTGAGGGAATTGGACTCGAGTTCTGTTCTGAATTCAGTTGTCTGTCTACAGCAGTGGTTTTCAACCAGTTTCATTTCAAGGCCCATTATTTATTCAGCTTTTGAGCCACGGACCACCATCTAATGACATTTAGCCTCTCAGACCCAAAACTAAAGAATATTTTGTTGTCGTTTTTCTACAATTCCACGTTTATCAAAATAACAATTCTTCTACATCCTCTAATTGTGTATACTTCTTGTAAAAGAAGTAATGCAGATCAAAATGGAGACCAAATGGACCCATACGGGTCCAATTGGTTGCATTTTACGCTCTCAAGAGTTAAAAACCTATAAGGGTCCATTTGGTTTGCAACTTCATCATTTAGCTGGGGACCACCTGGAACCTCCTCAAGGACCACTGGTGGTCCCCAGACCACTGGTTGAAAACCTCTGGTCTACAGAATTGCTGCTCAGCTTATGTTGTCAATGGTAGTCTTTGGTAGATGACTGTAGGGGTCAATGGTAGGGGTCAATGGTAGTCTTTGGTAGATGACTGTAGGGGTCAGGGGTCAATGGTAGTCTTTGGTAGATGACTGTAGGGGTCAGGGGTCAATGGTAGTCTTTGGTAGATGACTGTAGGGGTCAGGGGTCAATGGTAGTCTTTGGTAGATGACTGTAGGGGTCAGGGGTCAATGGTAGTCTTTGGTAGATGACTGTAGGGGTCAGGGGTCAATGGTAGTCTTTGGTAGATGACTGTAGGGGTCAGGGGTCAATGGTAGTCTTTGGTAGATGACTGTAGGGGTCAGGGGTCAATGGTAGTCTTTGGTAGATGACTGTAGGGGTCAGGGGTCAATGGTAGTCTTTGGTAGATGACTGTAGGGGTCAGGGGTCAATGGTAGTCTTTGGTAGATGACTGTAGGGGTCAGGGGTCAATGGTAGTCTTTGGTAGATGACTGTAGGGGTCAGGGATTGAGGGGACACTACAGTTATGCATCCAACACGAGGCCAAACGTATTGCCAAAACACAACTCCAGTTATCATCCAGGCTATGATGAAAATGATATAAAAGAGAGAGAGAGAGAGAGAGAGAGAGAGAGAGAGAGAAGTCTGTGTATGCAGTTAAATCCTGTGGAAATGTTTTTGGCAGACCTTCCTCTCTTCTTATTCGTTCTGGATCCAAATCTTTCACAAGCTGGCATTGCAACATGGACATCAATCTGAATTTGCATGGGAGGGGGAGGGGGGGGGGGGGGGGTATCATGTCAAATTGGATTCCAATGTGAAGACATGGCTGGCAGGAATATTAGCCATAGTGTTTTGTCACAAATTATATTAAAGCGTTATGAGGGATCACTGGGAGTCTGGGACCAATCAGATTTTTAACCACAATGTAAAAATACTGTTAATAAACATAAAATACATTAGGTATACCGTAGAGTGACAAAGAGAATATCTAAAGGTTTTACAGAAGATTTCAGAAAATAATAGTGGTTTCACGGGTTCACCACACGTGTCGTGCAGGGACCATAGGGTACCTTTTGTCCTGTTTTTGAAAATAATAATAATAATTATAATCATAATAATAAAATGTGCCCTTTCCAATTCCAATACGCTTGATAGTTGATATACTGTAAGTATATATATATATTTGTGACTTGTTCTAAGAGGTGCTATATAAATAAAGCTTTATGCCACCAAAATGTGGAACGCCCTACCAACAGTCAGACATGTGAATCCCTTGACTCCTTCAAAACCACTCTCAAAGGGAACCTACGGACGGCTAGCGTACTAAAGTCGGCTCTTCGGTGCTACTGAAGATTTCTGACGAGCCGAAATCATTTCGGCACTACAGCGCCGAAACAGCGGTAAAATAGGAGTATGAATCGGCCCTACAGTCTTTGTATAGAGTTGTGCTTTCACGTGACATGTACCCATTCTGCAAACTGTTAATAAATACCTCAATCAATCAATCATGAGGTCAGATCAACATATGGAATGTCAGAACAGGTCAGCTCCATATATGGAGATCTATGGGTGGCAGCGGGGGCAGTGTCTTGAGTGTACAGGGTTTGATGAGGTCAGATGAGGTAAGATGAGGTCAGTTCAACATATGGAATTAATTCTGTATTTGCCATATATGGAGCGTGTCACAAGGTGTGATGGACTGACTGACAGGTTTTGCAGGTTTTCATAGCAATTAGCGACCTACGGTAATACGGAAATATATTAGAGCCCTACAGCTCACACATCTTTAGAATCTATTCTATTGAATAGATTGTGATTGTAGTGTGAGGCAGGCTGTAGCTAACCTGACTCCGCCAGATGGGGCAGCAGAGAGTACACTGGGTTCCCCCCTCCTGCTCATCTGGGAACTCTCAGGCAGACTTGATGCCCGGCCACAAAACGGCCTGGCCAATCAGCAGCAGCTATTCCGCCTCTAGCTGCTGCTGATTGGCCAGGCCGTTTTGTGGCCGGGCATCAAGTCTGCCTGAGAGTTCCCAGATGGGAGCAGGAGGGGGGAACCCAGTGTACTCTCTGCTGCCCCATCTGGCGGAGTCAGGTTAGGCTGTAGCTTCACATAAATATAAATCAAGGCAAAAAAATGCACCTTACGAATTCAGGGGAACGGGCACGAGCACGTAGGCGTCAGTTACAAATATTACTGGCTGCTATATAAATTATTGTTGACGTTTTTGAACGCACATGAGCTCTAAAATGAGTAACGAAAATATGAATAAAAATAAATAAATACATTTTAAATGAATAAAATGAAAATAGAGAACCGTTATGCGTTGTGACTACGAGTGACTGCAGAAAAGCGGGCACGGCGTGCGCGTGTCCGTATTAAGTGCGGGAGTGAAGCCGTTGGCTGCGACGGACGGACTGAGTTGAGTGTGTGTTTGAGCGTCGCATGGGGACAAGAAGACATTAGGGGACATTTGTTTGATTAAACTATAGCTGCCTGCTTGTCTCTTCTCTTCGCCAGAAGACACAGACAAGACAGACACTTTATTATTAAGTTATATTAGTTGAACAAACAAACAAATGTCGGAGGAGGACATTATGGAGGAAACCAAGACTGCGGAGGAGGACACCACCAGCACCGAGAGCACCGTGAGTCCACACTCACAGCACCTGAGCACCGCAACACACCAACATGTAGAAGCGTGTCTGTCCCCCGAAAAAATAGCAGATCTACAAGCTCACAACGCGTCGCACCGCCACGCGTTGTGAGCTTGTAGATCTGCTATTTTAGGTGCGCGACACCGTGATTGACTGAATCTTTTTCCCCAAAAATTCACAGTATGCAGAATGGGTACATTTCAAACGAAAGCACAGGTCAATAACAACTGTTACTTTGTGGACGAACCATGATAAAGCATTTACACTTGTTTACACAATTTTTTCAATTCATCAGAACATCTAGAGACGTACAAATAATACACTTCTATAAATATTAGCAAGGCAAAGAGCGCGGCGGGTGATAATGAACGAATACAACTCATTGATTTGAATAAATTAATGTATGGCGTTGTTTGCAGAGAAGAACAGAGGAAGAATAAACAGTTTGAAGTTGAAAACGACATAGTTTCTTTTTTCCCCCAAATCCATTCGTTTAATTTGTTTTTTATTAAAGCGAAGCCGTTATAGCTTCAAGTTCCTCCTTTTGGCCTTCTGTCATTGTTGACATTTGAAGCTAACGGCTAAAGCTAGCGTACACAGAACACATTGATAACAGCAGCGACCTGTTGTAAACTGTAACCGTGTTAACAACAGCCACAGAATGCTAACCGACTAAAATACTGGTTGGACCTCGTTTTCACACGGCTAGTGTCGACGGAATGCATATAGTTTTAACGTCAGCTAGCTGTAACTATCAGCTAGCTATCGTGCAGTAGCACAACTAACTAACTAGCCAGGCAGCCAGCTATAACTGTCTGCGTAAAACCCAAAACCCAATGGCTTAAACGTGAAGCTAACTTCAAACCAGCTAGCTGTCTTTTATGTGTCACCGTCAACTAAATGTCAGTTTTTATTTAAGTACCATTATGCATAACTTTGGTGCATATGTCGTCACCCGAGGCGGTGTGACTGACTGACTGTTATGCACAGTAAACGCTGCCGACCGTCTGCCAAGACTGCTAATGAATCTTGATCCGTCGTTGAGGATTAGCTTGTGTTAGCACAGCCGCATGCAGCAAAGCAGCGGTATTTGCTGTTCTAATGCCAACTGTGGATACTTGGAGTTGGATGTCGATCGATGTAGATGTCAATCGATGGGACGATCTCTATATCATCAAGCCATGCGTCCACTGTAGCTAATCAATAAAAAACGACAGTTGCTGGCATTGCTGGACTTTTTCCAGTCGGTTTCTTTGATCTTGCACTTTATCGTCTGCTAAATCAGTGATTCTCAACCTTTATTTTTATTTTTAAGGAAGGACGCCCAGTGTGATATGCATCAGGGCCAAGAACCACCATTTCATACCTTTTTAATCTCTAGGAATCCAATCTACTCTGTAAAATCCTTATTGTTAATGAAGTGTAAAAAAAATGAACCCAAATGGTTCCATTTCTACACTCCATAGACCCATAAAGGTCCACTTGTCCTGTCACTTTCACTGGTCTCTGCAGACATTGACAAGCAATGTGCTGAGCATGTGTTCTTCTGTCCCATTCAGTGTTGCCAACTGTCAGAGAAATAAGCCAACCCAACTCCAAAAAGAAGCTAACTCTTGCGAGACAAATGAGGCAAATCTCCCTTCGAAAAACAAGCCAAAACAAGCCCAATAATGTGGCCATATAATCCCAATAAAAAGATTCGATGCATTTATCATTACAAATACTCTGTATGTCTATAATAATGAATATTTTGGTCATTTATTATACTATTTCACATACTGTACTTTAGCCAACCAGACCTATTCTGTCACTCAATGTGATTCACACTCGCCCAAACCTATGGGTATTTATAGTATATGCATCAAAGAAATGTTGGCTTGTTTTGGTTTTCAAAACAACCCAACACATTTTTAAAACAAGCCCAAAAAAACGCGACTGGGGGGCAGGGTAGCCTGGGCACCATTTAATTTAGGGTATATGATACTGTCGGGAGCGGATGATATCGTTACGTCATGTTGTAGTGTTGTTTTGTAGTCGACAGGCAGGAACAACAGGCGGCAACTTCCTTTTCCCCAAAACCGATTTCTCAATAAAAGCTCTCGTAGCCTTTTCAAGCCAAAAGTCCCTGGAATTAAGCGTACTTGGCAACTCTGGTCCCATTGTGTCTGAGCTGAGGAGGACATGCGAGAGTGTAACAGAACGTTAATGTACCTGCTGTGTTTCTTTTAGGAAGAGGACAAGGTGATCAGTCCGGAGAAGGCAGAGGAGGCTAAACTGAAGTGCAAGTATCCGAATTTGGGACATAAACCCGGGGGCTCTGATCTGCTCCGTAAACGCCTTCAAAAGGGGGTGAGGATGTTCATTCTTTTTTTTGTAATACTGTTTTTATTAGGCATTTTGTATTATGACATAACTTCAGAATATCATTGACAGATAATGAGTAATTAAGTGACATAAATGAAAAAAATAATAGCGACAGGTAGTGTAAATGTTCCAAATACAATACATAATAAAAAAGGTACATAAATGTGATGAACAAGAAAAAACAAAAAACAGTTGAACAGTGACAAATGTGAACAGACAAACAAAATAAAGACAACAGGACACTCTTGCTCTCAAATTTTCCCAATACGTTGTTGTAAATCAACTGAATTACAGACATTTTTCTTTTTAAATGAGAGAAAAAAAATAAGAAAAAACACTCAGTTCCTTTTTTATTTTTTTTTATTTCCAATTTTTGATTATGTTATCTATTGTGTAGGAGGGGTTAGCGTGCACCTATTGAAATAGTCAATGAAGGGTTGCCATGTCTGGTAAAATCTATCTTCACTCCCTCTCAATTCAAACTTTATCTTTTCCAATTGCAAATAGTGCATAACAAGTGTAGTGTGAGTCGGAACCTGTGCTTGCTTCCAATTCAACAGTATCAGTATTAAAAATGGGTTTTTCACACTTTTAGACCACATCCGTGGTCATCATATGCGCATACCTAACAATGGATGCCAAAAAAATGGGTAAACTTTTTTTTTTTGTGTATTTTTATGTGATGACGTGTAGAGGCCCACATCGATAAAAGCCAATACAAATGAAGCTCACCCGTTTAATTCCCCATATTTGCGCATCCGTCCAACATTGTCCAACACAGTTTACAAGTCAGACTATCTGACTTGTAAACAAACACACTACATGCGGCCTGCCTATAGCATAGCTACCGTCCCCTGAAGGGGGACGGTAGCTATGAAGGGATGTGACGCTCTGATTGGTTCAGAAACTTCAGAGCGGTGTTTCAAGCTGAAACCGTCTGAAACTTCAAAATAAAATGCCCACCATTTCCGTTTCCCTACACCTTTAAATTCACATGTTGTGGTCGTCATACCAGACTCGCAGTACAATCAAGTGTGAATGACATGACCGTCACAACGCAGCAGGCTTGCTATGCTAGTCAAGTGATCTGAAGGGGGCAACAAAAAGTGCCAATCCGATCCTCATAATAATTTTCTCTGCGGCTCCGTCCACCGCTTGATTAATAACGAGCGAGCGCCCGTGTGTGCACGTCCACTCCTGGTTGCATGCGTGCTGCTCAGGGCTCAAGCAGCCACTCAGCCTGCCCTGGTCTACGAATGACCAACATTAGGACAAATCAAAGTAGCCGATCTGCATGAGGATTGAGTAGATGAGTAAAAATGTGTGGAGATCTTGGCCACACGGGCCGTGTATGTGTATCCATATTTATAGCAGCATAGCTTGGCTTTGTGATTAGTGTACAAAAGCCCTTGCTGCACAATGAGGATGGCCTCATGTGTGAGGATGGACTCAGGTGTGCTAATGAGGATGGCCTCATTAGCCTGGCTAATAAGCCAGACTCAAATCACACTGTCGTGTGGTATTTGAGTCTGGAGATGCTGTGTATGGATCTTGTTTCCCGGGGGGCGGGTTCAAACATTTTCTCTTTGACGCAATTGGTCAGAGCTACTGTCAGTCAAAAGTCTCAAGCATTGAACGTCACTGTACCAAAGCCCGCCCATATTGCATACCGTGTCCCGATTGGCCACACCAGTTCTCTGGTGTAGGAAATGGGCGTACAATTGAGCCTCTCCAGACCGTAATCCACCGGCAGGCAATTTTTTTTTGCCAACTGCTGATTCGGTCTGGCTTATTAGCCAGGCTATGGCCTCATTAGCACACCTGAGTCACTGAGTGCAATCAAGGCTGAGCTTCATTCAGTGAGCAGACCTTCCCTGAGCAACCACCCGATGTAGTATGAATGTAGTATGAATCCACCCATTGAATGCACACGCATTACTAGACTAGTATGAATCCACCCATTGAATGCACACACATTACTAGACTAGTATGAATCCACCCATTGAATGCACACACATTACTAGACTAGTATGAATCCACCCATTGAATGCACACACATTACTAAACTGTAGTATGAATCCACCCATTGAATGCACACGCATTACTAGACTGTAGTATGAATCCACCCATTGAATGCACACACATTACTAGAATGTAGTATGAATCCACCCATTGAATGCACACACATTACTAGACTGTAGTATGAATCCACCCATTAAATGCACACACATTACTAGAATGTAGTATGAATCCACCCATTGAATGCACACACATTACTAGACTGTAGTATGAATCCACCCATTAAATGCACACACATTACTAGACTGTAGTATGAATCCACCCATTGAATGCACACACATTACTAGAATGTAGTATGAATCCACCCATTGAATGCACACACATTACTAGAATGTAGTATGAATCCACCCATTGAATGCACACACATTACTAGAATGTAGTATGAATCCACCCATTGAATGCACACACATTACTAGACTGTAGTATGAATCCACCCATTGAATGCACACGCATTACTAGACTGTAGTATGAATCCACCCATTGAATGCACACGCATTACTAGACTGTAGTATGAATCCACCCATTGAATGCACACACATTACTAGACTGTAGTATGAATCCACCCATTGAATGCACACGCATTACTAGACTGTAGTATGAATCCACCCATTGAATGCACACACATTACTAAACTGTAGTATGAATCCACCCATTGAATGCACACACATTACTAAACTGTAGTATGAATCCACCCATTGAATGCACACGCATTACTAGAATGTAGTATGAATCCACCCATTGAATGCACACACATTACTAGACTGTAGTATGAATCCACCCATTGAATGCACACGCATTACTAGACTGTAGTATGAATCCACCCATTGAATGCACACACATTACTAAACTGTAGTATGAATCCACCCATTGAATGCACACACATTACTAAACTGTAGTATGAATCCACCCATTGAATGCACACGCATTACTAGAATGTAGTATGAATCCACCCATTGAATGCACACACATTATTACTAGAATGTAGTATGAATGCACACACATTATTACTAGAATGTAGTATGAATCCACCCATTGAATGCACACGCATTACTAGAATGTAGTATGAATCTACCCATTGAATGCACACGCATTACTAGAATGTAGTATGAATCCACCCATTGAATGCACACACATTACTAGAATGTAGTATGAATCCACCCATTGAATGCACACACATTACTAGAATGTATGGGCTCAGACTGGCACAACAGGATCAAAGCTGTGCTCCTCATTTTCCCTTATGTTTTTTGTGTGCGTGCATGACGCAGGTGAACATGACGTTTTAACCCATTTTGGGCGGGAACCCCTGTTGGTGTTAGCATTATGTTATGCTTTAGCTATTGAAAAATAGCAGATCTACAAGCTCATAGCGTGAGCTTGTAGGTCTGCTATTTTTGAAAAATCGAAGTACAACTGACATAGAAACATAGCTTTTTCAGAAAACTGTCAGGATGTAGAAGACATTTTTAGAATCTTATCTCAGGTCAAGTATGCGGCTAGCTCTCGCCTGTGCCCCATTGTACATGACTGTAGTGTACAACACTGCTGTATGTCTGGGTTCTGTAGCTGCTCTGCTGCCGTTTCTCGCTTCACAACGCAACAGGGAACAGAACTGACCTACAAGCCCACAGTGCATTGCATCCGCGACGCGTTGTGGTCGCGTCATACCAAAGCCTACACGGGTTGTGCAAGGACGCGCTGTGATTGGCCAGTCGCTGTGATTGACAGCCTAATCCTGACCTCAGTAAAAATATACCTAACCTTAACCTCAGTAAAAACTATACCTAACTTTAACCTCTGTAAACTTAACTTGCCCGGGGGCGTGGTTATAAGCACAACCCGTGTTGGATTTAGTATGTCGCGTTGTGGTCTTGTAGATCGACGGAGGCGGAGCTACAGAAAATGCAGGCGAGAGGTGAGCTCCTCTGCACAGTTAACAGCCGACAGTGTGAATAATAATCAATGGCCATTTACTGTACAGTAGTATTTGGGCTGGAGAAATATACCATACATTTTTAATATAATTGCTACAAAACCCAGTGTATATCTATTTGTGGCATAATCAATAAGTTGAGGGATCAAAGTCTAATGTACCATGCACATTTACATTACTTAAGACAATTTTTCAAATATTTTCTTTTTTTTTTAACATTTTGGACAAAATAGCCAAACGTCAAGGTGCCCAGATAGTGCCCACCTATCCTGTATCAATTTTGTGTTGCCTAACCAATGGGTTGTCTCTCTTGTAATTGACTGTTGTTAGCAACCTTATGCAAGGTGCTTAATAGACTACTGAAGGCTACATGCCTTTAGTATCCAATGTATCATCTTCCAAACCAAGCATTTTGGACATTAAATAAAAAGCTCTTGAACCAGCCCAGCAAGTGACAGTGTGCGGGTCTCCCTCCCTCTACGTATCTGCAGCTTTGTCGCCGACGCACCTGTTGTTATTAGTAAGTCGATTGTGCGGAGGTCTTCCCTTCAAAAATCATCTTCCAAACCAAAACATCTGATTTCGATTAATCGCCCAGCCCTAAGACCCAGTGCATTTCAGAAATACAAATTAGGTACCGTGCAGGTAATGTCGCGAGCAGTTGATCTCTGGGCTTATTGTAACTGTACAACTCAAAGAAATGTGTCAAGTCAAACCCTTTGAAACAAATAATGTAGAAAGGTTTTGCTCTAAACTCGAGGCTTACCAAAGCTAGAGCCAGTTGCGAGAGGCCAGCATAGAAGAGGCTTGCACACTACAGAGGCTCAGTGTGCAAGCCTTTTCTGTTTTTTGCAACTTAGCAGTAGGGCTGGGCGATATGACAAAATCTCATATCACGATATAGAATTGTTTTTATCACGATAACGATATACTCACGATATAGCATATTTTTTACGATACCGATTTTTTTAATCTAAAAAATAGATTTTTGTTCAGGCTAAGTACTTTACTGTACTGTACTTGTACTGTACTGTACTGTACTGTACTGTACTCAATTCAAATTTTCAATTCAATTTTATTAAAGTGTCAAATCACAACAAGTTGTCTCAAGACACTTTACAACCAACAAAGATCCACCCAGAGCAAGCAATATACTGTACTGTACTGTACTGTACTGTACTGTACTGTACTGTACTGTACTGTACTGTACTGTACTGTACTGTACTGTACAAGCTCTCCTCCCTGGCATCTGTCTGTGTGTTAGGCTGCACAACAGTGACACTTGGTGGTGACAATAATTATGCTATTTCCGTGCTCGGATACAGGGACACAGGGACACAAATAGCTGTCATAGTGGTTGCACCACTAAAAGAAAACGGGAAAAGAACACTTATGCCAATATCAAACTTATGCCAATTACAATATGTAAAATCACAATATCCAGTCTAATTATATGAATATAATACTGATGCCCTGCCCATGCACAGACAGGCCTAAAGCAAGTACAAAAATAATACAAAATAAAATAATAATAATAATAATAGTTATTATTATTATTATTATTATTATTATGACAATTCAAAAGCAAAAATAAAGAAATAAGACTTTCCCATTCAGACACAGAAGTACAGGCCTGTGTCTGCATTCAATTGTCTTAAGGAAAAAATAAATACCTCATGTCACTCACTGCCACAGTTGTTTCAGTTCATTTTAAGCTCTGTATAGGTTCTGTTGTAGTTGTAGTGTAGTTTGTTAAAGACGTTGGGAAGCTTAACGATGTTTAATTGACTACAGGCGATAGAGTGAGAGACAACGCGACCGTGTCGTTAACTCTCCATGCCCAGCTGTGCGTATGGGAGTGGATGTTTTTCTTCTTTTTTTTTTGGATGATCACAACTTAAGTTAGCGTCTTGTGTTGTTGTTGTTGTTGGAAGCTGTTGCTGAATTAAGGACTTTTCAAATGGAATAATTTATTTGGAACAATAAAACAAGACAGGTAAGAGGAAAGACGTAGAAGAAGTTTGCAACCGACGGACAAGCTCAATTGTGCAACTGTGTAAAACATGCGTGGCTCACGCAGTTTATCAATTTGACCCAACATGAAACCTGCATTTATAAAAGTGAATGGCCAGTTACTTTAGTGTTACTCCGCTCTGAATCTTGTCAGCCATCATCTCCCTTCATGTTTGTTATGAAAAAACAGCACAGCGTGGCTGGGCGCTGTGACGTAAAATACTGCCGTAACGCTTGTTTTGCGACACAACGATATAAACGATAGAGAACATTTTTCACGATTGACATTTTCTATCGTCTATACGATATATATCGTCATATCGCCCAGCCCTACTTAGCAGTTGTAGCTATTGACTATCAAATGTGTAGCTGTATCTCCTGTCCTTAGACCTGCTTGTCTGCTCTGTCTGCAGACAGACCATTTGTGTCTGCATCAACTCTAACTCATCAAGCCCTGGCCTGTACACTCTTGGCAAACCTTAAAAATGCTTTAGTATCTTATGCTGTACAATGTTACTTTTAAATCATATCAGCAGTGTTGTTGATCAGGAAGGGTAATGCTTTATTACACTTTTAAATGTAGTGATATAGTATTTATAGCTGTAATAATATATTATTGTATTACATTTTACTTATCCTTACTGGAGCAGTCAAAATCAATTAAACGGCAGTACTACTAAGCACATTGAAGCCTCTCAAACCTGGCGTTACTGATTCTTCAACAAATTAGATTGTGGTTGTTACCCGCACAAAGTTTACAATGGACTACACTGTTTGTATCTTTGACACAAACTCAAAATAATTACAATATATACTGACACAAACTCAAAATAATGACTACGTGTTCAGGCATTGACACTAAGGGTTGCCCAATAAAACTTTCAGGCAGGTGGAGTTTGCTTTCAGGTGCCCGACCGGGCAAGTGCTCGTTTGAGAGGGGACGCAACCAACAACACGAGATATCTGTCTAAACACCTGAACGTGGCCAGACAGCACTCTGTCTTCTGGTCTGTGGAATGTAAAATAAGTGCACTATAAAGTTCTGTTTTCACTGTTGCTACACTTAAAAATATAAAAATAAGTGTGAACCCATAGTCATATTCATAGCTACGTACCTGTAGGTATTTGGCATATTTATTTTTGAAATTTTACCATTTTTATAATTAACTATTTACTTTTCGTGCAAATGGACATGACCTTTGGGGAAGTAAAACATGACCTACTTGCCTGACAGGCAAGTGCCTCTGAGACCTTGGTGTCAACCCCTGCGTGTTGAAGTATGCTGCCTGTACTATGCATGGCAGTGGCTTTGTTTTTGAGCCATGCTTGGAGGAGCAAGTTCCTGCCCCACTGTATCGCTGGGCAAGACCTACGCTGTAAAATACGGAGAAAAGGCAATTTCCTTGTTTCCAAATGACTGGGACCAGATTAGGGTTTGTTTCCTTTGAGACTGCAACTTCGGTGTTTCTACACAAAATGGTGCTGTCCGCTGACATTTGAAAACACCAACACGCTTTGAATGCAATGTGGTCCCTGTGGTTGTATCATTGTGGAAGTTAATGATTTTGAAATGGACAAAAGGTGATTTCTTAACCACTTTAAACCTGGTGTCCTGTTTTGGAAAATATATGTGAACATTATAATAAATCTCATAATTTTTTTTTGATTTAATACCAGATTTACAAGCTCAAAACGCATTGCACACCATAGTACATTGAGATCTTGTAGATCTGCCATTTTCTTTTTTTGAAATGAGCTTATGTGGTTAAACAAAGCACACATAATAATGGCACTACTTTTGTCTTCCTACAGCAAAAGTACTTTGACTCGGGAGACTACAACATGGCCAAGGCCAAGATCAAGAACAAGCAGCTACCGACGGCAGCGCCAGAGAAGGAGAAATCAGAGATCACAGGGGATCACATCCCCACTCCGCAGGACCTGCCTCAGAGGAAACCTTCCTTGGTGGCCAGCAAACTGGCTGGCTGATGGCTTCTCTCAACCCTCTTCCTAAACACCCCCTCCCTACCTAACACACTATTCCTGTCCTCTGCCCCTCCCTTGTCCCCACTAGCCTGAATTCTGTTGAAAATGAACCCTCATCTACTAGCCAGCGAACCTGGCTGCTAGCTGATACACTTCCATATCCCCCTGATGTGTCCCAACTGCCTCTCATTACTTTTGTTTTTCTCCTTTCCTTGCTTTTGTTCCTGCAATTTGTCCCTGCCAATCCCCCCCCCCCCTCCCCCACTGCTCTGCTGTCATAGCCGCCCCCCCATCAATCTATTGGTTCTATTTTATTGTTTGTTCTTTTCTACTTCTATGTATGATACACTAAGAGACAGAACATCTGTGTGTGTGACTCCACTGATGGAGGATGGTGACGTAACAACTGCTGATGGTTCCATTCCCATGAGATGAAATTGAGGGTTTTGTCTGCATCTCACCACGCCCTGCATATGGGGCCACATCACCATCACCGTTTGGAGTCCAAAGTGTACATAATATCCTGTTTTTTCTTTTGCCACTGAGGCAGGCATCAGCCTTTTAGATTTGAAAAAAAAGAGAGAAAGTTTTACATTAGAATTGTATCATTCACTGTATGTCCTTATCTAAATTATGCTGTTAATGTGCTTGAGTGATTGACTGATTATAAAATAACCCCCTCCCCTCCCCCCTCCCCAATTTCTGGCTGAGATCAGAGCGCTCAGTCTTGTAGATGTGTACATGTTTCAAAAGCACCTGAGGGAGGTAGGGGAAGCGGTCAAAGAGACGGACCACGCAGTGAAAGGCCAGAGTGTTGTATGGATCTGATACTGCATGTGTGACGCAGGGCTCCCACAGGCACCTTCTTCCACCCCCAAAACGGACTCATCCCACTGTACGTAGGTGCACTGAACACACAATGAATATCCACATTCCACAGTAGATATACTGTATATTGAAACTGGACATGTGTGCATTTATAAGTCAGTGGTTCTCAAGCGTTTACTTTAAAGGACCCTCGTGTACAAATGGACCTGGTTCCATTTGTACACAAGAGTTTCAGACCGGAAACCCAGAGGGGTCCCTGAACCCCACTTTGAGAACCCCTGTTCTAAGCTGTGTGGAGAGGATGGTGTCTTCACCAGATGCTGAACTGAACATTTGCATTATTGCCTGCCTGCAGGTCTGCAGTTCAGCCTCTCATGACGACACTGCGCTCTCCTCAGACAGGGCACACGTCCTCTCCTCAGACTGGGCACACGTCCTCTCCTCAGACTGGGCACACGTCCTCTCCTCAGACAGGGCACACGTCCTCTCCTCAGACAGGGCACACGTCCTCTCCTCAGACAGGGCACACGTCCTCTCCTCAGACAGGGCACACGTCCTCTCCTCAGACAGGGCACACGTCCTCTCCTCAGACAGGGCACACGTCCTCTCTTGTTAGGAATGCACAGTGGTAGAAGGAAAAAGGGCAGAGCGGAGCTGTCTGTAGAGACTGCACACCACATGGGTGTGCATTTCAATTTGAAACTTGACCAGAGAATGCCATCTGGTGCTAGGAATAAAAAAAATAGTTCTGTTTCGCATAATGTAGAGCAGAAAACATCCTATAAACTTCACACTCTTCTGCTTGGCAGATATGACGTTTCCTGGCCTGGTCCATAATGCAATACTAACTAGCACTACATCTCTTTCAGCTGTGCATGTACATGGCCGCCCTGCTGTCACTTTGTGCCATTTTGTTTTGTAAATAAAATAGTTTTGCACAAATGTATTTTGTCAGCGTTCTTTTTTTATTTTTTAAAATGTATAGTTGGAACACCTCAGCAAGATTGATGAGTTTATATTGCATTATTCAAACATTTAAATTCCTTACTAACTTATTAACCACCTGTAACCTGGCCTCACTATTTTGGGCATGTGATAGCTAATTTGTGTGTGATAAAATGGGGCTTAATGGTTAATACAAAATGCAGAAGAAAGGTTTTACTATTTATTTAAAGAAACTACAACAGATACAAGTGTACAAATAAAGTTACAATGCACCACACGAAATGAATTAAAACCTCAGAAAGGCGGTGGCATACAAAAGTCTTCACCTTTGATAGTTGACAGTTTAAAAGGGCCGATTCATACTCCTATTTTACCGCTGTTTCGGCGCTGTAGTGCCGAAATGATTTCGGCTCGTCAGAAATTTTCAGTAGCACCGAAGAGCCGACTTTAGGACGGTACCCCCCCCCCCCCCCCCCCCCCCCCCCGAACCTCAAATGACATCACATTGTAGGCTCTACAAAGCCGAACCGACTTTTATTCTGCTCTAAAATAGGAGTATGAATCGCGCCTAATGTGGTGCATAAAAACTGCTTGCTTATCCACATTTAGTTTTCATTCTGGGGACAGAAAGAGATGACCTGAGAAGTCTGGATGTTCTAGCGTAGCAGAAGATCAGACATTTATTTTGGCCCTAAAATATTCAATACTTAAAGGACCACTTCACCACTTTTCAACATCTCTTCATAAAATTGCTCCTCACTAATGTTCATGATAAAACACCATTTTTTCCTACTCAGTCTGTCTCATAGGAGGGCTTTGGGCAGTTCGGACACCCGTCCACCAGTGACGTCATCATTAGGCAGATTTCTTTTTAAACAAGATTTGTTTTAAAATATATTTAGATTATTATTATCGTGAGAACGATGGCTTCAACTTTTGCATTGCAACTTTTCAGGAAAAGAAAGCCTGCCGTTTCTATTAGCTTGGATTCACCATCGATGATGTCACTGGTGGACGGGTTTCTGAACTGCCCACAGCCCTCCTATGAGACACAGACTGAGTAGGAAAAAATGGTGGTATTTTATCATGAACATTAGTTAGGACCAATTATAGGAAGAGAAGTTGAAAAGTGGTGAAGTGGTCCTTTAATAACCCAACAGGGAGTTAGTGTAAAGGTCTGAGAACTGGACTTTCTTGGTATTAGTAGTAACTTAGTAAGGACTTGAGCCACAGCGTCGCTGTTCTGTAGCAACTGCAGCTGTCTGGTCCATTCTTAGGGAGTGTACGTCTACTACTGGATGATTAATGTAGGGATGGACCATTTATTGAGGGGTGCTAGCCCCTCCTATGTCCAGCTTTGAGGGTTGGTGTAAACACAAACATTGTCCTAACAAAATACACAAACATGGAATGCCATTGACAATGAATGGCAAGTTTTGAGTGTTTGTGCAAACAAACATGGAATGCCATTGGCAATGAACGGCCAGTTTTGAGTGTTTGTGTGAACATTGAAGTCAAAAGAGATGATGTATGATAATAAGAGCCTCCATCACTCACTTCACACGGGTGTGATTTCTGTTCCTCCCCAAATCCTGCAAGTCCTTATACTGAGTTAACAGTACTAATCATGTCCTTATAGTGAGTTAACAGTACTAATCATGTGATGATCAAGTCCTTCTACTGAGTTAACAGTACTAATCATGTGATGATCAAGTCCTTCTACTGAGTTAACAGTACTAATCATGTGATGATCAAGTCCTTCTACTGAGTTAACAGTACTAATCATGTGATGATCAAGTCCTTCTACTGAGTTAACAGTACTAATCATGTGATGATCAAGTCCTTCTACTGAGTTAACAGTACTAATCATGTGATGATCAAGTCCTTCTACTGAGTTAACAGTACTAATCATGTGATGACACCACATGAGTAGCATTACACTTAATGAAGAGGCCACCCAATTGATTGGTTTCACTTTGTATCATATGGTCAATAATCCTGTTCTCAGTCAGCCTACATGAAGAATATCATTTCTCATTCTCCACTTGTTGTATGTTAAAGGGATAGTTCAGATTTTTTGAACTTGTTGTATGAAATACTTGCCATTAATATAGTGGTTGCAACTGTATTAATTGATTGCCCGAGTCCCATGGTGGGAGTTCTGCTCTGGTTTTGGTCAATATTAAGTAGTTCCGGTCATTTTGTGGGGGGCACTGGGGCCACGCAGTAAAAGTAAATGAATCCACAAAACGAACGTAATTTGTATTGTTGACCTATTTCTAAAATATTAGCGCGACTTTCGTTCAACTTTGACCCCTCTATCACATGGAACTATTTTTTGGGCGTAGTGATATGGACACAAAAAACATCGTTCTGTGTGATAGAGGGGTAAAAAAAGAACGGAAGTTGCACTAATATTTTAGAAATAGGTCAACAATACAAATGACGTTAGTTTTGTGGATTAATTTACTTTTACTGCGTGGCCCCCAGTGCCCCTCACAAAATGACCGGAACTACTTGATATTTCACCAAAACTAGAGCAGAACTCCCACCACAGGACTCGGGCAATCAATGAATACAGTTGCAACCACTATATTAATGGCAAGTATTTCATACAACTTAAGTTCAAAAAATCTGAACTATCCCTTTAAGTGAAAGTGTTAGAACTGGATAGGAGAGGGACTTGCTTTTGGGACACAATAAAGGCCATTCCTGGACTCAACATGGCACCCTCTTCTTTTTGTAATATAATAACAAGGTCATCAATATTGGTCCCACAACATTCAATCTGTCTCACCCACCTTTCCTTCTTGTTAACCACTTTAAACCTGGTATACCAATTCTGGGCATGTCATTATAGAACATTTTCAAAACTGGTCAGCAAGCGTGCAACAGATCACATCACAACATGTTGTGAGCTATATACAGTAGGCCTATGTATGGCATAATAAGTGGCTAAAATAAATAAGATATGTAGGCTATTGGAGAAAAGCATGTCTTGACATAATGTGCATTGTTTGCATGTGTTCCTATGGTACACATTTTTTGTTTATTTCATGTTGCAGTGTTTGTTATTAGTTTGAGTTCAAAGGAAATACTGTAAATAGTTCAGAATGTTTTTAACTTAAGCTGTATGAAATACTTGGCATTAATATAGTGGTTGCAACTGTATTCATTGATTGGCTGAGTCCCGTGGTGGGATTTCTGCTCTGGTTTTGGTGAAATATGAAGGCTATATAAGACCTTACACCACTCAGTTCACACAGGTGTGATTTTTATTTTTAATAGTATACTCGAAAAGCATAAATTAATAATCAAAATCTGCAAATTACTAAAGCTGTAAAATAGCCTAGTTGTAGTAATTTGGAGTAATTGTACAAAATGTTGCCTGATAATAAAAAAAATCACACCTGCCGTGTGAAGTGAGTGGTCCAACTCTGTGTGGGGGTCCCCAGGGGGTCCCCGGAAGTTCCAGACCCACAGGAACGTGCCCAGGGTGCCGGCCCGGTTCTGGCGAGCCACCCTGCATCCGAAATGGTTGAGAGTTGCCATGTGTGTCCCTCTACAGTGTACGGTACTGTACTGTACTATCACTATACTGTACTGTCACACCCAAAATCATCATACAGTTAGTGTGTGTGTGTGTGACTTCCAGGTTTCACCATTGTATTCAGGAGTGCTCATGCTGCTGGACCATCATCGTTTCTGTCTCTACTCTCTTGATTATGAGAAGGGTGTTTGTTGTTCACTTTAGATCTGTTATGTGTCAAATGGCTCTGGACTAGGTGGCCAGCAGCAAGGGCAGCCATGAGTGAGAGTTCTCCTGCCAGGACAGCAGCACAAACCACACTGGCCAGCTGACGGGCATTCTCGCCCGGCTGAGTTGGGCTGGGGCCCTGCACGTCAAGCATCTGCAAACAGGCTTGTTGGGCTGGCAGATTAGTGCCACCGCCCACAGTTCCAAGTTCTATAGATGGCATGGTACAGCTGATGTACAGATCCTCTCCCTCGAGACCAGCAGCTTCCATCAGAGTTATACAGTTGGAGCTGCCCACAGTCTGTGCAGGGTCCTGTCCACAGGCTATGTAGATAGCAGCAACAATGTTGGCAGCTTGAGCATTAAAGCCACCAATCGCACCAGCCATGGCTGAGCCAACCAGGTTTTTATTGATGTTCAGCTCTACCAGGGCAGCTGTACTGCTCTTCAAGACCTCTTTGACCACCGTGGCAGGTATAGTGGCCTCACAGACAGCAGACTTTCCACGGCCCAGAATCCAGTTCATGGCAGCAGGCTTCTTATCGGTACAGTAGTTCCCACTGACTGATGACACCTCCATCTCTGGATAATGCTCCTTAAGTCTGCTCACAGCCTTCTCGGTTCCCTTTGAGAGCATGTTCATGCCCATAGCATCTCCTGTCTGGGACTGGAAACGAATATACAGGTTCTTCCCAGCTAAGCGTATAAATAGCTTCTCTAGGCGGGCAAACCTGCTAGTCTGGTCAAAGGCTTGTTTGATCATATTGAATCCGTCTATGGAGTCCAGCCAGGCTTTGACCTCTGCAGCCCGGCTTGCTGAAGGCAGCCGTACGACGGGACCCCTAGTCATGCCGCCAGATAGAACCACGCTTCTGCAACCACCACTCAAAGCAATAGCCCTGCAACCTCTGTTGGTGCTGGCCACCAGGCAGCCTTCTGTGGTCGCCATAGGAATGTGGAACCGCTTCTCATCCAAAAGAAGAGGACCAGCAACTCCTACCGGAACAGGCATGTATCCAATGACGTTTTCACAGCAAGTGCCCATCACCTTAGCGTAATCATAGTCCTTATGAGGTAGATGAGCTAAGGCAGAAGGGTTGGTCAAGTTAGATGAAAGCATTTCTCTCCTAATATTCACCCCCCGCTCTGGAGTATCCATCACAGCTTCCAGATTGTAGTTCAGGATTTTGCGTGACTTCACCAGGTTCACCACTTCTGCATTGGTAAGGAAACTGGCACCCATCTGGGGATCCACGAGTATGGCCAAACATTTGTCCAGCTGTCGAGGCTCTGAGGTTATAATACGCTGAGAAGAGGGGGTCTCACCAGAAGAATCCATTTCAGTTGAATCACGGGGACAAGTCATTTCCACTGAGCTTGCCAGGGGCTTAATCACCTCCTTGTGTTTGGAGACCATGTCCAACTTGGATGATTTAGAGTCAGTGAGAAGGGAGGGGTTTGGTGTTGAGGAACTGGCAGCACTCTTCAGTGATTTGGGGGATTGCAACTCTCTTCTGCAACAGTCTTCTTTTGTCCCTCCGTGTCTCATTGTAGGAGGGGAGCTGATGACTGGACTATTAAGAAACATGGACGACTCTGCCACAAAATCAGCCATGAGTGAGAGTTCTCCTGCCAGGACAGCAGCGCAAACCACATTGGCCAGCTGACGGGCATTTTCGCCCGGCTGAGTTGGGCTGGGACCCTGCACGTCAAGCATCTGCAGACAGGCTTGTTGGGCTGGCAGATTAGTGCCACCGCCCACAGTTCCAAGTTCTATAGATGGCATGGTACAGCTGATGTACAGATCCTCTCCCTCGAGACCAGCAGCTTCCATCAGAGTTATACAGTTGGAGCTGCCCACAATCTGTGCAGGATCCTGTCCACAGGCTATGTAGATAGCAGCAACAATGTTGGCAGCTTGAGCATTAAAGCCACCAATCGCACCAGCCATGGCTGAGCCAACCAGGTTTTTATTGATGTTCAGCTCTACCAGGGCAGCTGTACTGCTCTTCAAGACCTCTTTGACCACCGTGGCAGGTATAGTGGCCTCACAGACAGCAGACTTTCCACGGCCCAGAATCCAGTTCATGGCAGCAGACTTCTTATCAGTACAGTAGTTCCCACTGACTGATAACACCTCCATCTCTGGATAATCCTCCTTAAGTCTGCTCACAGCCTTCTCGGTTCCCTTTGAGAGCATGTTCATGCCCATAGCATCTCCTGTCTGGGACTGGAAGTGAATATACAGAGTCCTCCCAGCTAAGTCTATCCGTAGCGTCTCTAGACAGGCAAACCTGCTAGTCTGGTCAAACGCTTGTTTGATAATATTGAATCCGTCTATGGAGTCCAGCCAGGCTTTGACCTCCGCAGCCTTGCACGCTGAAGGCAGCCGTGCAACAGCACCGCTAGTCAGGCCATCAGATAGAATCATGCCTCTGCAACCACCACTCAAAGCAATAGCCCTGCAACCTCTGTTGGTGCTGGCCACCAGGCAGCCTTCTGTGGTCACCATAGGAATGTGGAACCGCTTTCCATTCAATAGAAGAGGGCCGGCAACTCCTACCGGAACAGGCATGTATCCAATGACATTCTCAGAGCAAGTGCCCATCACTTTAGAATAATCATATTCCTTATAAGGTAGATGAGCTATGGCAGAAGGGTCGGGTAAGTTGGACGACAGCATTTCTCTCCTCTTATCCACCCCCCGCCGCTCTGGAGTATCTATAGCAGCATCCGGCTTATATGTCGCGATGTCTACCTCTGCCTGCTCAAAGAAGATGTACTTCACGGCCAGTAGCAGGGCCAGTCCCATGGTAGTCACCTGCAGAGGCCACATGGGACTACTGGAGTTCAATCCGTTGACTATATGATTCTGGCCTGTGTGCCCAGCAGCTCGTCGTGTGAGGGAATGGACCAAGACCAAGCCCAGAGACATGATCATTTTAACCCTTTGGGAGACAGGATTTGGCTTGTTGTTCTCATCAGCTAGCACATGGGCAAAGTGGCTCACATGCCATATAGGATGGCCGTCGTGGCTTTCCCTGGACAACTCCAGGACCAGTGAGACGCAGGCAGGGAAACATGTCATGAAGACAAAGTAATTGGCTACAACAGACATGAAGCCAAAATAGCACATGATCTCTAGCTGGGGAACACCTGACATGGTGCCCACTCCAATGACCAGGCACTCTACGATTGCATCTAGTGTGAAGGTGGGACCTAGGATGGCCATGCCCTGAGATATGTTCTCCCTTACCTCCTCCTGAGAGTTTGAACTGAGGGCAAACTTGGCCAATGTACAGGCTTTGGACAGGTCAATAAGGAAGAATGGTAGTGCTGCTTCATTGAGGCCACACAACTCTTTCCCAAAGAAGAAAATGACCACTGTACTGAAAATGAAGCTGGAAAATATGGTGAAGAGCCCGGCAATACGCAGAATATATTTTGAGCCCAGGTGTCTAAGGTTCTTGAACTGAAAATACATGTAGACAATTGACATACAGCATGTGACAGTTAGAAGGATGATGTCACTACTCAGGACATTCTCCTGAAGCGTGGGATACTCCTTTGAGCTACACACTCGGTTGTTAGCTGCCAGGCCATTTGTGGACAAGAAATAGACGGTGAGGGCAATGATGCCCACAATGACCTCCCATGGGTTGGATGCCACCAGCAGGCCATGCTGTCTGAAGAGGCGGGACAGCATGGTTCCCAGGTTCCTGCGCCTTGCCCGGGTTCGGGTACTTAGTGCGATAAATACACTCGTCAGGAGAAGACTCTGACCGTATATACTTTGGAATAATCATGCAAGATTATATCAAGTGATGTATTCCTTTGCTGTATGTGATGTCACACTGTGACATCAAATGACATCATCACATCACATTCGGCTCACGTGTGAGATGACCAGAGGGATCCTGCGGTGCAGAGTTGATCGGATAAGATAAGTGGTCACTGGTTGACTAGTTTTTCGTCCAGTGCTTCGATGTGTATGTCGCCGTTTGTGTATGCGCCGTGCCAGCGTATGACGTAATGACTACTTGTGCTTGATATGGCAGTGGTGTCAGATTACATACATGTACACATAGGGGCATTACCTTTAATCCTCCCGACACTAAAACATATCGTCATTACGTCACCATCGAAAACCAATTACACCCTGGCATTGGGTCCTTTAATCCACATCTTTATTACGTCATCATTGAGAGCTAGTTGTACCAGTTATACCCTGACGTCATATGCTGCTACGATGCTACGATACATACGCATACGCAAAGTAACTACAGTATACTGCTAATCAATTTACAAATTACATATACATATACATAGAGGCCTTTCCTTTAATCCACCCGACACTGATCGACATATACGTCACCAGTACTTGCGCGCTCTGCTTGCGCACTAGTAGGCCATTTATGGCCTACTTGTGCGCAACAAGCAAGTAGGCACTCGCCAGAGTTCCTAATGTTTTTGAGTGCATTCCTGCTCTACTGTGTTGCTGTTTGCACTTGTGCTCCCAGTGTTTTCTTTGCGTTTGGACTTACTCCTGCTTCAGTTACCTGCCTGCGACTGCCTATACCCGAGTGCCTGCCTGTTTGCCATCAACCTCAGCCTCTCCACCACCTCCACTCCAGCCGACAACCGCTACCCCCATTCCTCCTTTGAATAAAAATCACACCTGTGTGAAGTGAGGAGCGCTCTTATCATCGTACATCAAGTAACATCATCATACATCATCTCATTGCGACCAATCAGAATTTGCATCCTCACCTTCGTCTTCAATGTTTGTCTTACACAATGTTTGTGTTTACACAAACACACTAAAAGCTGGACATAGGAGGGGCTATCACCCCTCATAAACCCTTGGACTTTGCATTAGTGCCGTGTCTGCATTTGGGTGTGCCAGTTTTGTTAAACATGATACAAATTGTGTCACGTTTAACAATAATAACAAATCGTATCATATGATATGTCCATATATGTATGCTCTTATACTGGGTTTTTAGATTTAAAAGTTTGTGTGTAGAAGGTTTTTGCAAATTGCGCAAAAAAGGAGTAGAGATTGATTTTTAGGAGATCTAAGGGTCACAGGTCAACTCATACGTCCCCATAACACATTTGTTCCTCGTAAGGAGACACATATGTGTATTGGACATTTTATGTTCAAAGTTTGCATTTTTCAATTGAGTGCCACCCTTTGGCCAGTGGACTGGTCATCGGCTTCGCGTCTTCACTGTTTGGCATAGCAGCCCTCTACCATATTTCTGCGTTTCACGAAAACCGACTACACTGAAGGGTTAAGCCAGAACTGCAATAAGTGGCAGCAGAAGAAGAAGAAGAAGAAGAAGAAGAAGGGTACAAAAACAATAAGGGAACATACTAAGGCCCTTCGGGCTTGGTCCCTTATAAAATCACACCTGTGTGAAGTGAGGGGCACTCTTTCATCGTACATCATCATACATCATCTAATTCCGGCTACCTTCGATCGTCTTCAATGTTTGTGTTATGCAATTATTTTTGTTTACACAAATACTCAAAGCTGGCCATTCATTGTCAATGGCATTCAATGTGTGTGTTGGGACAAACGCTCAAAGCTGGCCATTCATTGTCAATGGCATTCATGTGTGTGTTTGGACAATGTTTGTGTTTACACAAACCCTCAAAGCTGGACATAGGAGGGGCTAGAGACCCTCAAAAAGGTACAAAATCAATAAGGGACCATATAGGTCCTCTTCGGGCTTGATCCCTATTAATTATATTTCATAAATACTTGAGTAAATGTGCTTACCGGGTAGTTACTTTCCACCACTGTAATCGTACTGTACACACCCCAGGCCAGTACTGCTACGCTGCGTGCATCGACCTGTTACACACAGTACAGTAGTTACTGTAATTGCAATCTGGGGAAACCCATCTGTCTTTCTTGAGAGACATACTGTTGGTGGCAGCGGTGGCCGAACGGATAGCGGCGCGGTCTAGATACCGGAAGGTTCCCAGTTCGAACCAGCCGTCCGACACGTTAAAAATTACCACCGCTGAAATGCCCTTGAACAAGGATGAGCAGGGCCTGGCTGGAAACAAGTTCTTGAGCTTAGCCCAGATACCCTGGGTAAATATGCCCTCATTTCATTTCATTTCATTACCTGTATCCACCACCACACCACACCCGATATAGTAGTGCTGCGCTTCCCTTCACCGCCACAGCAGGGCGTCATTTGACAGATTTTGGAAGCTCAGTCATGGCAACAGTGAATCACTTCATCTCTATCGTATACCCAGAATGCAAAGTGAAACGCCAAATATCAAACGCAGCCTTTCAGGTATCGTAGGTATCATCATGGCGATATAGGTCCACCACATCTTGAACGGGAGCATTTTGTTAGAACCACAAATAAGGTTTTAACTGGACCCCCACATGCAGTGCTGCAATAATCTGCTGATGTTGTAGCACAGATTTGGTGGAGAGAGGACATTATAACTGGTGACCATCATGGCAGCGTCGGAGCTGTACACAAAGGTAAGAGTAGAGATCACTGACTGACTGACTGACATGTAACGTTAAGGTCTGAGCTGCTGTCTGTCTTGTTGTTGTGACATTGCTGTAAATAGTAACACATTTGAATGTTGGCAATCTGCAACGCCAACGCGGTTGTTTTGATTGAAGCGATCAGCGATCTGACAGTTCACGTTTTACGCTGCATAAGTATATATTTTTTTATGTTGTTACAGCGATGACTTTGAATGAATGAAAATGACTGTAAACCAGAAACGGACCCATGCATGTGTAGTTGCTGGGTATTTTTAGTCGACCAGACAGGCGGTATGATGATTGATCGCGATGTCTAAATATAGATTCCTATGTTAAAATGGGCGCAGCTGACAAAGCAACGTTAACAGATGCGTCAGAGATTTTTAATTTTTTGCTCAGTTTTTCTGTCATGATGCCACAGTCAGTCCGGGGGCCGTGATATATCTTATTGGTGTTTTAATGTTGTGGTTTTGTTTTTGTTATTTTTACGGCCAAACAAATTCTATAGGATAACCTTTCATTTGCATCATCATCATCCCCCATGCACTGTTGAGGCCATCGGCTGGCATGATGCAGGCGATGCTATAGGCAGTACAGGCACCATGGATGGATGGAGCCTAGTATCTATGATACTCTGCTCGAGATCAGATGTAATGTCGTTTTATTCTAAAGCAGTGGTTTTCAACCATGGTCCTTATGGATTCCAACTAGGTCCCCAGCTAAATGATGGAGCCTTAGGTCTGACTCCTCAGCTGAGAGTGTTTTGTGTAAAACGAAACCCCAAATTGGTTTATTTTTACGCTCTCAAAAGTGTTAAACCATCTCCTAATGCGGTACCAACATCAATACAGCATGGAATTGTGGACACAATCGTATCCAATGACAACAAGATATTCTTTAGTTTTGGGTCTGAGAGGCTAAATATATGTCAAATGGTGGATGGTGGTCCGTGGCTCAAATGCTGAATAAATAATGGACCTTGATATGAAAAGCGTTGAAAACCACTGTAATCTAAAAGGGTGTGCTAGCCAGTAAGATGCTGCCTGCTATACGTCAGGTCAAACACCTTTAATACACATGCATATTATGTGTGGTTATTATATGATAATGGGTCCATTGTTGGTAGCCTGCAGGCTATTTGTGTTGTTGCTGTGTTCCAGCCAGGCTAGCTGGGTACCGCTCAAATGATGCTGGAACGGTGCATACGTCACAGCTCTGCTGACGTCACAGCTCTGCTGACGTCACTCGGTTGGTAGTTTTGGTTTGAATGGTTTATTTCGATCTATTCAGTTTAGACAATTACAAAACATTTTTTTCATTTTTCATCAGGTTATGTTTTTTTAGGTGTGTGTGTGTGTGTGTGTGTGTGTGTGTGACACAACACATTTTATATTAATGTCAATGTGTCTCTTAAGTCAAAGCGATGACGGCATTTGCCCTTATTTCATGCTGCAGACCATTATTAGGCACAGGACCATGGCAGATATAATTAATAATTGTATGTTTTATACACTTAGGTAGATTATTAAAAGCACCCACGCAATTGTATAATATGAACCATCTTCCTTAGACAAGGGGAGTCAAAACTAGTTGGATTTGAAAATGAGCAATAAAGGAAGAAGTGTGTGTGTGTGTGTGTGTGTGTGTGTGTGTGTGTGTGTGTGTGTGTGTGTGTGTGTGTGTGTGTGTGTGTGTGTGTGTGTGTGTGTGTGTGTGTGTGTGTGTGTGTGTGTGTGTGTGTGTGTGTGTGTGTGTGTGTGTGTGTGAGAGAGACCTTTAACGAAGCCTTTATTTAATCTTTTGTGTACACTACACACATATTCTTCAGGACATTTCTAGAAATAAATTACATGCTTTGGGTACTCACAATAATATTAAAAAAATCACACCCGTGTGAACTGAGTGGTGTAATATAGCCCGTCTGACGTAATGAAATCATGTCTGACGTAATGAAATCACACCCGGGTGAACATAGCAACCATGCTCATTTTTTCTGCACAGACTAACAAAGCCAGTTGTAGGAGTGGTTTACACCACTCAAAAAACGAGAGAGAGAGAGAGAGAGAGAGAGAGAGAGAGAGAGAGAGAGAGAGAGAGAGAGAGAGAGAGAGAGAGAGAGAGAGAGAGAGAGAGAGAGAGAGAGAGAGAGAGAGAGAGAGAGAGAGAGAGAGAGAGAGAGAGAGAGAGAGAGAGAGAGAGAGAGAGAGAGAGAGAGAGAGAGAGAGAGAGAGAGAGAGAGAGAGAGAGAGAGAGAGAGAGAGAGAGAGAGAGAGAGAGAGAGAGAGAGAGAGAGAGAGAGAGAGAAAACGAACTTCAGTTGTATTGTTCTGAAATACTTGCCATTAATATAGTGGTTGCAACTGTATTAATTGATTGCCCTGAGTCCCGTGGTGGGAGTTCTGCTCTGGTTTTATTCAATATTAAGTAGTTACGGTCATTTTGTGGGGGGCACTGGGGCCACGCAGTAAAAGTAAATTAATTCACAAAACTAACGTAATTTGTACTGTTGACCTATTTCTAAAATATTACCGCAACTTTCGTTCAACGTTGACCCCTCTATCACATTTTTTGGGGCGTAGTGATATGGACACAAAAAACATAGTTCTGTGACATTGATAGAGGGGTACAAAATGAATGAAAATTGCACTAATATTTTAGAAATAGGTCAACAATACAAATGATGTTAGTTGACTATGACAGACTACAGTATGTCGTTTTTCATGATTTCCATTTTTTTGTTGTTGAAAAGAGTAGTAGACCAGTGATTCTCAACATCTTTCATTTCAAGGACCCGCAGTTTGATAAGCATTACGCCACAGACCCCCATTTGATACAGTATTTTCTCTGCATGGGACCCCAATCTACACACTTTTAGTTAATTTGGTACCTATATAACTATCAATCACTAAGCTGGGGAGGACCCCTTGGAACCTCCTCAAGGACCTTTTGGGAGGTTCCAAACCCCAGGTTGAGAGCCAGTGGAGCAGGCTTTCTGCACTTTGAGCGGTGGGACACTGTCTCCAACATGTAACTGTGTGTGTCCCTATAGCCCTATGTCTGTCTGTTTGGGGTACCAACAGGTGACGCTGTTGAGCTTCACACTGTGCACAGATGCATGATGGGAAGCCGAGTTTTTAGTGTAACACCAATGTGTCTGTCTGTCTGTCTTGGCCTAAGTGTTGCTGTTGAGCTTCACACTGAGAACTGTAAGTACAGTATGAGTACATATATTACAGTAGAGTACAGTATGTGTCCAACATTACGGGTACAGTATGTGTACAGTACCGTAGAGTACAATACAGCACGAGTAGTACAATACAGTACAGAGTACAGTACAGTACAAGTAGTACAGCAGTTCAGTACAGTACAGTAACTATAACAATTACAGTATAGTTCCACCGCTCAGTTCACACGCGTGAGATTTATTTTTAAGACCAAGGGAGGAGTGTTCCCAATTCCCATAGTTGTGTAGGTTCTGTAGAGATTGAAGAAGGTAAAATCAGCATCCTGTCTGGTAAAAGGTCAGATCTTGTGTTTAGAGCTGTGATTTTCCTTTTCCTTTCCTGTGCTGGCTGGTGAGAGAACACTCCACTCTTTGTGTGTATGAGGCGAACTAAGAGAACCGCGCATTGAGTAGGTTTGTGGCTCCTTGGCTTATGTACACACGCACAGACATACACATCATACACATTACACATTATGCATGCACTTAACTTAAAGGGATATTTAACTTGACCTTTGGTCGTCTACACGCCAGACAGTTTTTAAGTTGCTTGATTCAGTATTTATTTAAAGTTTCCATTCAAGGATTCTCAAAATTGCCAAGGAAAAGACACTAAAACACTAAAATCAAACAAAAACAAACCCTGGCCTAAGCCTTCTTCATTCTTTCGGTTGTAGCTTACGTTTGGCAGAAGAAGTGAGGTTTTCGTGTGTGACAGGCTGTGCGTGTGCACATTTTCTTCCCTGGCTGTAACAGTGTTGTCGGTTACAGTAGGTGGTGGTTTGCTGGTATTTGCCAGCAGCGGTACACACAGTATTGCCAGATTTTGCGAGAGAAATAAGCAACCAGGTCCAGATCTACATCTAATCTACATTCTACAACCTCACAACATGGGTTGTGAGCTCACGACGACTCGTTGTGAGCTTGGAGATCTGCTATTTCCCCAAACATTTTGAAGAAATTAGCGTAATGTTACATCTGGGGGTCCTCGCCATGAAAAGGAAGGAGGTGAACCTATGAATGAAGGCTGAGATGATATACGAGTTGGGTTACATCTAAGCCTTTCAGGATTAGGACATTTTACTCAACGATTAATTGTCTCAAATTTGTCATGGCACATTATGAATAAAATATACATTTCTGTTAAATAACTTATAGCTGATCTACAAGCTGAAAATTATGCAAAATACATTTGCGATCATCTCAAAAAACTGTGATTGACTAGGCGATTTATGTAATAACTGTGACAGCCTATAGTGACACCCAGGAGAAAACACTTTGATTGACATTTTAATTGACAAAATCACATAATATACACACATTCGATGCTGAATCAGAATGACGTCACTAGTCTTACTCTTAATTAAAGTGTGTATTATCACACACTTTACACGCTGAGAATGTTAAGGGTGTCAGGTGGTAAATCTGTCTTAGTTTTCATAACATGTGTTTTCCCTCCGTGCTGATGCGGAGCATGTGCCTCCCATTACCACGGTAACCCGGTTAAAGTAATTGTGTAGCCAATGTGGTGCGTGCTGTGGCATCCAGTGGACACTCTGTCTACAGACAGACAGCAACCACAACAAGACGCAAACCAGAGAGGTTTAGAGCTGCCCGTCCGATAGATTTTTTGTTTTTGTTTGGCCAAAAAGGTTTCAAATCGATGAGAAAATGTTGCATTTTTTTATTTTTTGTTTACAAAATAACGGTTAAAATATCGGTAATCGGTGGGCTACAAAAATCAAGATCGGCACCAGTAACAAAAATCTGGGAACGTTTTGGGTTGGACTGCATTTCACCGGTGGTGTATGGGTGTCACTGTCTTAAACCGACAGTAGCCAACTGGAGGGAGCCCTTTGCTGGCTGTTTGTGGTAAAGTGGTGTCTGGGAGCTCTGTGAGTCAGTCTGTCTCCCTCAGAACTCATGTGACTGAGGGTGGGATCATGGCTGCTTGATGGACTTACAGGAATGCCCAATCCTGACAGGCATCTACCACAGGGTGAGAAATATGGGAGGAGTGGGGGGGGGGGGGACGTCAGGCAACGTTGCTCTGTCCTGAAAACACAATGGGGAGGTTTCACCGGACAGAACGTCGAGCAGCGTGTCCGACCGTGTCCGTCGATTTTGTGTTTTTTCGTTGACTGTAGCGTGCAGGGCTGGAGGCCTCCAGAAGACGGGTGAAGAGTTGGCAGCATGAGATAGATGTTCCTCTTGCCACAAGATGAATCAGGAGTTGGATTATATGTTTGTTGAAGTAAGCTTTCTTTCGTTTTTTTCCTCGCTTTTTGTTCAGCACCGTCTTTCATCCTTCGCCCCCCGACTCCCTTACTTACGTCTGTCCACTGTCTCAGCTGATGCTTAAAGCTTCTGTGGGTCACTTGTTCCAGATAATGGGATTTGCAATGGCAGAAGGGGCTTGAAAAAGAGCCACTTGTTTGGTTTTATGAGCTATATGTGGATCTCATCTGTAGTGAGTCCAATTGGGCTTTCCGGTTTTGAACTTGGCGTAGTTCGAGGCAAGGATCCTCCATGGAGTCTTGGGCTAACAAGCCGTGACACACCCTTTGGACAGAGTTGTGCATTCTAGAGCAAAGTGTTACGTCATAATCAGCTGGTTCTCCATATGTGCTGGTGAAATATTCACTGAAAGTTAACCTGTCTAGGAACAATTAGGCCTAGTCCTAGTTGGCAGAGCATAGAACTAGATAATAGCGTTGTTCCACTGTGGTTATCTAAAGATTAAAATGGCCTATTTACAGAGCAGCCGACTAGGATGTTCTCCTCCTGTAAATGTAAAAATCACACCCGTGTGAACTGAGTGGTGTAAGGTCTTATATAGACTGATCAGCTGTGGTCTGACGTAATGTCTGACGTAATGAAATCACACCCGTGTGAACTGGGTGACCATAGCAACCGTGCTCATTGTTTGAGCACAGACAGACAGACAGACAGACACGTAAACTAACAAAGCCAGTTGTAGGAGTGGTTTACACCACTCAAAAATCACACCTGTGTGAATTGAGGGGCGCTTTACCACAACCCTTATCATCTTACATCATCGCGATATCATAACATAACATCATATGCCGATTTGCTCAGTGACAGACAAAACAAAACATTAAACTCTGTTCATTGTTAATGGCTTTTTGAGTGGTGTAAACCACTCCTACGACTGGCTTTGTTAGTTTACGTGTCTGTCTGTCTGTGCTCAAAAAATGAGCATGGTTGCTACGGTCACCCAGTTCACCCGGGTGTGATTTCATTACGTCAGACATTACGTCAGACCACAGCTGATCAGGCTATATAAGACCTTACACCACTCAGTTCACACGGGTGTGATTTTTATGTTTGTTAGTGACAAAACAAACATTAAACTCTGTCCATTGATTGACAATGAACAACATGGGCGTTTTTAATGTTTGTCTAGACAAGACAAACATTAAACCTGTATATAGAAGGGGCTAGCGACCCGTGTGAAATGAGGGGTGCTCTTCGTACATCATCATGGCGTAACATGTCGATTTGCTCAGACACGTTAGTTATAAAATCTCCTTTCATTGTCAATGGCATTTTTGTGTTGGCACAAAAAGCCGATTTGCTCAGACACATATATGACATAAATTCTCCTTTCATTGTCAATGGCAAATGTGACACGAGTTAGGACAAAATGCTGTATATAGGAAAAAAATCACACCTGTGTGAAGTGAGGGGCGCTAATATATTAAAGTCAAACACATGTTGATTAGGTGATGTAATGGTGATGTAAAACAAACGGTGCCAACACAAACATTAAATTATCTTTATTGTTAATGGCATTTAATGTTTGTTAGGGACACGATGACGTAAAGTTTCCCTTCATTGTCAATGGCGTTTTTAAAACAAACATTGAACTAAATAAAAACAAACATTAAACCTGTATATAGGAGGGGCTAGCGCCCCTCAAAAAACAGGCCATGTATTTACCGGTATTAATTTGATACTTGAAACAAACATGTTTAAATAGCAGATCTACACTGCTATTTCAGCTATCTGTCAACAGATTAATTTAGACGGGTGACAGGAAAGGAAACGATTCAGAGGATTTTGCTAACTAATTGCGATTATCTCCAATAATTGCGTTCAGGCGATTATGTAATACTTGACAGGCCTAACAGTTTAGAACGAAGAATGAATTAAATCATCTGCCTGAAGATGATTAGATGAACAACATTGGGTCCCATGCTGTTTTTGCACTGTAATCCGATTCTGGACAGATGTTCTCTTTTACTAAATTTGGTAACAGGAGACTTTATTATTTGGTTTTAATAGTCCGATTATTACAGGATCACCTGATTGTAATTATTTAAACTAATCCCAGTTATTATATTATGTAATATTCATCTCTATTAAAAAAAAGAAATGAAAAAAGAAATAATTTCCAAATAAATATCTCTATAATTATGTTGTTGCCCTTATACATGCTCTTTTGACTCACGCTATCTTGTGGTGGCTTAGGTGAAGCGCTTGTGCCATTAATAGTAAGTGAACGGGAGGAGCCCTTATGTTGAAAGGGCTTTTGGCCGGAAACCACTGAGTCAGGAAGTAAAATCCGCTATTTATGTCCTGCGATTGTCATTTAATACACCCAAAACATACTTTTGATCAGCGAAATACTAGCGTTTGGATACATCAGACGCAAACCAAGTTTGCATTTTGGTCTAAAGCGATTCTGAGATATTTACGTTCTAAGATGCTCCGTCCCATAGCAAGCATAAGCCAGCAGATGTTTCACTTCCGTTTCTTTCTGAAAACCGGAGCAAAACCGGAGTGTTACACAGGGAAACTGGACACAGCTGATTACCCGAATTAATTGATATTAAAAAGGCGTCCTAAGGCACATTAAAGAAAGGCGCCAGGAGGCGTCACGTGGCACGGAGCGAGTTAACAACTTTCCACGTGGTATCCAAAACTATCCATACATTGGGTTTTTAGGGGGGCAAAATCTCATAACATTAAAATACAAAAATAGCTAAAAGAGCACTTCCTCAAGCTCAAAACATGTCACATTGCGACAATTTGTGATAAGTATGTCGTTGGAAAGTATGCAAGATCTTTCAGTTTTCTGCTTTGTGCAATTTGTGTTTACAAAGCCGTGTTCATTGTTCTTCTAGCCCAATCGGATCTGAATTAATCACATTTATTTGTTAAATGTCATGTATGTATGAAACAGTGATTCATGTCGACACAGCTTTCCTCAGCTGTCTGCATATACTACTGTCATCACACACACTGTCTCCTGGTTGTATCTGACTCAACTGATAGAATTAAGTGTCTGGGCACTGTGGGCAGACTCAGACAATCGTGTTTGGCACTTGGGTGTGATTAGCAAGTCTCCTTTCCATCACAGTATCAACCAACCAATGTAGAGCTCTCCCGAATGCTCCGTGTCATGCTGCGTCCGTCGGACCAGCTGAGGAGAAAAACAGCAGATTCTCACATGAGCCCCCATCATGTGATGAGGATTCTGCAGTACTCTGGGAGTCCATTCAATGCTCTACTGAGGAGATGCGGGCAAAACACTGTGCACATGCCTGAGTGCGCGCACACACACACACACGCACGCGCAATAGGCAGGCCTGTGTTTGTAGAAATAATTGGGAGCTAATCTATGTCTTCTGGATTGATCTTTAGATCTTTCTCCAAGCCTCTGGGACTTAGTTTCTTCTAAATGTGAACAGGCAGGAGAAGAGGACTACACTGTTGACTACATCATTCACTAGAAGAGGACTACACTGTTGACTACATCATTCACTAGCCTCCTTTCCCACTGCAAGGCTGAGGTGGAGCTTTTTATGAACTCGGCAACTGCAGTAGTTTCAATAAACATAATGGGAAGAACGGTTGTTTATTTAAAGGAGCATTCAGTGATTTGGGTGATTTGGAAAAACCCCCGGTCCGCCCTGGTAACAAGATGTGCACATGCACACGCTCTACAGTGGGGGAAGTACAACAGACCAACAGCACGTGCACCAAGGTCCGCCCCACTCGATCATGATTGGAGGAAGGCTCCTCTCATCCTGATTGGATGAAGGCTTTGCCACCCAAAGTCCAAACCGAAACTAGGGTTTTTTGACCCCAGGGGCTCACTGGGGACAGGGAGGAACTCCTTATATGGTCAGCACACTTTATAGTAGGGAGGATTATCCAAAAAATAAGTGATATTTGAATTAAGTGAAATCACTGAATATACCTTTAAGTCTTGGACCCTATAAACTAAAGTTGAGTCGAAGTTTAAAACATGATTGCCGAAAGGTGTTTGCATGCGTCTGCCATTTACATTTTCAGGTTGTCTAGCTGTCCCTCCGTTGAAGTCTGTTCCAATCTCATGAATGCAATATCGCCTGAACGATTAATAGATTACACCTTGGTGGTCAATTGACCTTTTTGAGTCAAATACAGTGAAACAAAACATGTTTGTGGCCATGACTCAACTAAGAATTCATAAGCTAATTATGACAAAATGTCTAATATGTGATTAAAATCTTGAAGCAGAGATTTCAGTGGCCAAAGGTCAAGGTCACTCTGACCTCACCAAACACGTTCCATAGCCTTCATGTTGTCAGTATAGATGAATTTAGCCAAAAATGTACACGTAATACTTTGTATTAATTTAAATTAATTTCAAAGTATTCATTGCGTGTACCAGATGACTATGAGTCTGGACAGATATGCCAACTGCAACTGGTTGGTGGAGTCATACAAGCGCCATGTGATATTTGTAATTCAGGGAATGGTTGTAATGCATGATTTATGAGCAGGCCGGCCTGGCCTGTGGAAGATGAGCTGGACCAACTACTGTATAACACTAAGTCTCAGCAATATGCTAATTGGCCTCTTATTGATTGCTCCAACTGAATCACCAAGGCTTTCCATCATCCTGTTCAGGCCTTTCAGCAGTAGGGTGAGTGCAGAGTGCAGTTCCGCCTGGGACTAGGAAACCACTTTTGGAGGGGTCCAGGGGTTAATCTAACGCTTTGGGGTGTGTGTGTGTGTGTGTGTGTGTGTGTGTGTGTGTGTGTGTGTGTGTGTGTGTGTGTGTGTGTGTGTGTGTGTGTGTGTGTGTGTGTGTGTGTGTGTGTGTGTGTGTGTGTGTGTGTGTGTGTGTGTGTGTGTGTGTGTGTGTGTGTGTGTGTGTGTGTGTGTGTGTGTGATCTACATGCTCGCTCGCCATGCAACGCGTTGCACTATTATTCCCAGAATAGGGACGCTCTAGGGTTCATGTGGTTAAAGGTATATTCAGTGATTTGACTTAATTCAAATATAACTTATTTTTTCTTTTTTTCCTGGATAATCCTCCCTACTATAGAGTGTGCTGACCATATAAGGAGTTCCTCCCTGTCCCCAGTGAGCCCCTGGGGTAAAAAAACCCTAGTTTCAGTTTTGGTGGCGGGTGGCAAAACCTTCATCCAATCAGGATGAGTGGGGCCTTCCTCCAATCATGATCGAGTGGGGGCGGGCCTTGGTGCACATGCTGTTGGCCTGTTGCACTTCCCCCCCACTGTAGAGTCGTGCATGTGCACATTTTGTTACCGGGGCGGACTGGGTGGTTTTCCAAATCACCCAAATCACTGAATGCTCCTTTAAACACCGTCCATAGTGTTGAACGGTGCAGTCACTATAGGTGTGCTACTGCTAAATGGTTAACCACCGTCCATAGTGTTGAACGGTGCAGTCACTATAGGTGTGCTACTGCTAAATGGTTAACCACCGTCCATAGTGTTGAACGGTGCAGTCACTATAGGTGTGCTACTGCTAAATGGTTAACCACCGTCCATAGTGTTGAACGGTGCAGTCACTATAGGTGTGCTACTGCTAAATGGTTAACCACCGTCCATAGTGTTGAACGGTGCAGTCACTATAGGTGTGCTACTGCTAAATGGTTAACCACCGTCCATAGTGTTGAACGGTGCAGTCACTATAGGTGTGCTACTGCTAAATGGTTAACCACCGTCCATAGTGTTGAACGGTGCAGTCACTATAGGTGTGCTACTGCTAAATGGTTATGACCGTCCATAGTGTTGAACGGTGCAGTCACTATAGGTGTGCTACTGCTAAATGGTTATCCACCGTCCATAGTGTTGAACGGTGCAGTCACTATAGGTGTGCTACTGCTAAATGGTTAACCACCGTCCATAGTGTTGAACGGTGCAGTCACTATAGGTGTGCTACTGCTAAATGGTTAACCACCGTCCATAGTGTTGAAAGGTGCAGTCACTATAGGTGTGCTACTGCTAAATGGTTAACCACCGTCCATAGTGTTGAACGGTGCAGTCACTATAGGTGTGCTACTGCTAAATGGTTAACCACCGTCCATAGTGTTGAACGGTGCAGTCACTATAGGTGTGCTACTGCTAAATGGTTAACCACCGTCCATAGTGTTGAACGGTGCAGTCACTATAGGTGTGCTACTGCTAAATGGTTAACCACCGTCCATAGTGTTGAACGGTGCAGTCACTATAGGTGTGCTACTGCTAAATGGTTAACCACCGTCCATAGTGTTGAACGGTGCAGTCACTATAGGTGTGCTACTGCTAAATGGTTAACCACCGTCCATAGTGTTGAACGGTGCAGTCACTATAGGTGTGCTACTGCTAAATGGTTATCCACCGTCCATAGTGTTGAACGGTGCAGTCACTATAGGTGTGCTACTGCTAAATGGTTAACCACCGTCCATAGTGTTGAACGGTGCAGTCACTATAGGTGTGCTACTGCTAAATGCCAAAAACAGTTGTCCCCAATCCTGATGAAAATGTGTATAGTGCATGTATACGACGTGCGCATACACGTACGCTGGCGTGAACTTGCAAAGTTGCGGTTCATTTAACCCATTCAGGCCTGACGTCGAAATTTTAAAAAAAAGTTTTCTAAATCATGACAATTTTCAGAAAGATTTGAGGCACATTTTAACGATTTTTCAAAAATAGCAGACCTACAAGTTCATAGCGCGCCACTCGGTGGCGCGCTATGAGCTTGTAGATCTGCTATTTTTCAATAGCTAAATTATAACAATGTTTAAAACACCAAAAGGGGTTCCCGCCCCAAAATGGGTTAATGGTTAATGTGGTTAAACGCTAACGTGACATGGATGCGTTCCAGGTCTCAATGGATTAAGGGTCCCAGTTTGGGGATTTTGGAAATGTGGTCACCCCTGTTGCGGGAGGAAACCTCAACTAAATTTTTAAGATTTTTTATTTTTTTTGGCATGAATCAGTGCTATTGAACACCCTTTACGTCTGTGTGTTGTTTCGAAAATATTGAACCAATGGAAAGTAGTAAAAAGTGCTTTGGACAAAACCTCTTAACTCCATTGGACCCTCAAAATGTCTGCTAAAGCAACTAACTCCACCACCTCTCCCCCTCTCATGGAAGTAATTGACAATATATAAAGTTACAACACCAACTTTGATGAGGCTGTATTGCTTTGTTTTAAAAATATACGGTTTTCTTTATTTCCTGAAAAATGTATATTTTTCATTTCCTGAAAAATGTATATTTTTCATTTCCTGAAAAATGTATATTTTTCATTTCCTGAAAAATGAACATTTTGGAGTTTGAGGTTTCCTCCCGACAGCAGAGATGTGTGGGTAGTCCAACAGCAGGGTGAAGCCTAATTAGGCTTAAAGAGTCAGTAGACTCCCACCGGATCATGCAGAACTATCCTCTGTCTAGCAGCAAGTGAAAGCACTGAGCTCCACTGTCAGGGGTCAAGTCTCACTAATCTGCCGTTGACACATTTGTAAACACTTCTGATAAGCTGCCCCACCCTCTCAACCACCTCACCCCACAGCATAGCCCTATTCTCCTCTGTCCCTGACTGTGACCTCCAAACCATGCTGCCTTCCTCCCAGATGTCCTTTACGGGGGGCGGCAGTGGTTCAGGGGTAGAGTGGCCGGAAGAGCGGCCAGATGAGAACCGCGAGGTTCCCAGTTCGATCCCGGGCTCCCCCAGAGTTGGTGTCGAAGTGTCCTTGAGCAAGTCTCGGAACCCTAATCCATGTCCCTGCAGTGCCAGTGACCTCTAAAAAAAGCTTTGTTCCTCCCAGATCTCCTTCGAAGGTGATTGAGCTTAGTGCGGCACGATTCTTGCTGAAATGTGAATCTCGATTTTCCTCCACAAGAATTGAGATCACAGTTCTCACATGATTCTCATTTTTTCCATGAAATTATTCATAAAAAACTAAAATGAATTGGACGGCCAACTAGTGCTGCACGATTCTTCACAAAATTAAATTGCATTCTTCGATTAATTGTGCAGCAATGCTAAACGTATCAAGCAGAAGTTATATGAAGAAATCCCATCCATGCTTTAAAAACTACAAATACCAGATTGCAGTTGTATACCTCAGGCCGACCAGAGCCATCTAATAGAAGAGTTGCGATATTCAGGGGGCAGAAAACAGCCCGGTCACGTGGTTCATGTATACTCGCGAGCCTATAGACTCAATGCATTCCAATATAAGTCAATGTAAGCCGCCATTGGACTGGCCCCATGAAGTGAATGGAGTTTGCGTAACTCTGTCTATACTCTATGGCTCTGAGGCCGACCAGCTGCCGTTTACATCTGTGACTCGAAGGCCTTTAATGAGCGTGTTTTGTGAGGTCACACGAGTGATCTTGAATTTGTCCACCTACTTCTAATCAGTTCATCCTTGGGTCTGAATGGACTTTTGTGGCAAAACAATTCCTCGAGGCGTTCGTTCCTGAGACATTGCATTCACTAGAATGGGACAGACATGATGTCACACTTACTTCCCAGCCAGCACGCCTACGTGGGTCCAATATGGTTTAGAGGTGGGCTACCTATATGGGAGCCAGGTGGGCTAACTATATGGGACCCATATGGAAAGCGGGCACCAGATGGTTCTCACCTGGGTTGCCCGTGTGGGCTTTAAGTGGGTTCTACCTGGGCCTTAGGTGGGCCCCACCTAGGCAGTTTTATGTGGGACCCAAGTGGGTCCTAACTGGGCCCTAGGTGGGCCCCACCATGGCAATTTATGTGGGGCTGACATGGGTCCCTTATGGTTTCAAGGTGGGCTGAACTATATGGGCCTCAAGTGGGCAAGTTAGCCCACATGTAGACCATGTTTGAACTACATTGGCTTGCCCACTTCCAACCCATGCAAGTTAGCCTGCATGTAGACCATGTTGGAACTACATTGGCTTGCCCACTTCCAACCCATGCAAGTTAGCCTGCATGTAGACCATGTGGGACCTACATGAGCTTGACGAAGAAAGCGAGAGCAAGCACTCCGTTGAATAATTCCATGTAATGGTGTAACGGGTGCACGGTTCTGGAAGATATACACTGTGAGAATAAATACCAGCACTAACGTTATATCCTTTAGGATTCCTGTTTATTTCGATTTTCCCCCAGCAGGCAAAAACAGACCAATGGACATTTCGGCCTACATGGGCTTGCCCACTTCCAACCCATGCAAGTTAGCCTGCATGTAGACCATGTGGGACCTACATGGGCTTGCCCACTTCCAACCCATGCAAGTTAGCCTGCATGTAGACCACGTGGGACCCTCATAATTTGCCCAGTTCAAGCCCATTCCCACTTGGTACCCATGTATTCCGTATTGAAACCACATTGGTCCCAAGTGGGCGTGCTGGCTGGGTTGTGTGACATCATGTCTTATGTGTGATGTCACTGTTATTTTGACCAGCTACTTCTAATTTGCTCAACCTTGATTGTCGGACGGACAGATGGATGTATGTACAGATGTCCGTCCGTATACAGTACATACGTAGTACTATGGACATACAGACGGATGTCCGTCCATCCATCCATCTTCCACCGCTTATCCGTAGTCGGGTCGTGGGGGCAACAGCTCCAACAGCATCCAATAGACGGATGTAGAATCCAAAAAACGTAATGCCTCCGGCATGGCTTTCCACAGGCGGAGGCATAAAGGTTGTTTTAAGTAATGGCTGTTTTTGTTATCATTATGGGAACTTATTAAACAGCTCATATGTCCTGATTTTTAAACGGTTTAAGACTTGCGTCCCTATTTTGAGCGTGTCATTATAGGCAGATGATTTTCTAATGTTTTCTAAATATTCTTTTGAAAATAGCAGATCTACAAGCTCACAATGCTTTGCATTGTTTTGAACAACATTATGAGTTAGATGTGTTTTAGAGATTTTAAAGTTAAATGTTCTTTTTATTATATTGAAGTTTAACAAATTTACTTTACATTTACTTACGTTATAAATCAATATCTACTGTAACTCCCGTTCCCTGCCGGTGTGTACACTAACCTTTTGAAGAATCACGGCGTCGCAATTGAAAATCATGAAAATACACCTGAAAATAGTCCCATTGTTTGTTTTTGAGTCGGGGAATGCAATACACCACCGCGGACATCAAGCAGGAAGCGACCGACACGCACCGTAGGCAATGCGTTGAGCCTCGGTTTCCCAGAAACCTTAGGAATCGAGCGTCAGTGTTTTTTTCCGGTCGCGTGATCCAAACATGTGACGTGTCACTCACGGATAACCGACGGAAACCCCGTATGTCTTCAAAGTTATGAAAGAATGTCGAAATTAACAAAACAAAAGGCGGGTTTAGCGTGTTCCGCAGGGAAAGACAATGGGGGGAAAAGACGGGTTTCGCGTGTTCCGCAGTCAAACTGTTAATTAAATAGGAAATAAAACATAGTAATGTACTTCATTTGTATCTATCAAAAGGTAAAACCAATACAAATAAAATCTGGTGTTGTTTGCACTCTATGGAAGGAGTGAGGGCCCGCACACCATCTTTAGGCAAAGGAATTATTTTATTATGTTTTGATCTCAGTTGTGTGCACTCTACCCATAACAGCCACTTTATCTCCATAAATAAATATGCAATGTCTGATTGCCTAAAATCTAATGTAAATAATGAGGTTGTTTCTTTCACAGAGGTTATTTACCTTTCCATTAATTAGTTGTATGATGATAACAATACTCTTGACAGTGCTATTTCATACATGTAGTGACATGGCATTGTAGTTGACTGCAATGGGATTAGCTGTAGTTAAAGCCAGGGTTAGCCTAATCCAGACCTGATCCTCTCTCAGCCAACCCTAGGATTACTGCCAGACAAACCTCATACCTAGGCTATCACACAGCTCCTCTTCACCCCATGATACTAACCTCATACCTAGGCTATCACAGAGCTCCTCTTCACCCCATGATACTAACCTCATACCTAGGCTATCACACAGCTCCTCTTCGTCCCACGATACTAACCTCATACGGCTATCACACAGCTCCTCTTCGTCCCACGATACTAAACTCATACGGCTATCACACAGCTCCTCTTCATCCCACGATACTAACCTCATACCTAGGCTATCACACAGCTCCTCTTCGTCCCGTGATACTAACCTCATACCTAGGCTATCACACAGCTCCTCTTCGTCCCACGATACTAACCTCATACCTAGGCTATCACACAGCTCCTCTTCACCCCATGATACTAACCTCATACCTAGGCTATCACACAGCTCCTCTTCGTCCCACGATACTAACCTCATACCTAGGCTATCACACAGCTCCTCTTCGTCCCACGATACTAACCTCATACGGCTATCACACAGCTCCTCTTCGTCCCACGATACTAACCTCATACCTAGGCTATCACACAGCTCCTCTTCGTCCCATGATACTAACCTCATACCTAGGCTGTCACACAGCTCCTCTTCGTCCCATTATACTAACCTCATACCTAGGCTATCACACAGCTCCTCTTCGTCCCATGATACTAACCTCATACCTAGGCTGTCACACAGCTCCTCTTCATCCCATGATACTAACCTCATACCTAGGCTATCACACAGCTCCTCTTCGTCCCATTATACTAACCTCATACCTAGGCTATCACACAGCTCCTCTTCGTCCCATTATACTAACCTCATACCTAGGCTATCACACAGCTCCTCTTCGTCCCATGATACTAACCTCATACCTAGGCTATCACACAGCTCCTCTTCGTCCCATGGTACTAACCTCATACCTAGGCTATCACACAGCTCCTCTTCGTCCCATGGTACTAACCTCATACCTAGGCTATCACACATTGTTGCAGCTCCATTTAAAACATTGTTGCAGCTCCATTTAAAACATTGTTACAGCTCCATTTAAAACATTGTTGCAGCTCCATTTAAAACATTGTTGCAGCTCCATTTAAAACATTGTTGCAGCTCCATTTAAAACATTGTTGCAGCTCCATTTACAACATTGTTGCAGCTCCATTTAAAACATTGTTGCAGCTCCATTTAAAACATTGTTGCAGCTCCATTTAAAACATTGTTGCAGCTCCATTTAAAACATTGTTGCAGCTCCATTTAAAACATTGTTGCAGCTCCATTTAAAACATTGTTGCAGCTCCATTTAAAACATTGTTGCAGCTCCAATTAAAACATTGTTGCAGCTCCATTTAAAACATTGTTGCAGCTCCATTTAAAACATTGTTGCAGCTCCATTTAAAACATTGTTGCAGCTCCATTTAAAACATTGTTGCAGCTCCATTTAAAACATTGTTGCAGCTCCATTTAAAACATTGTTGCAGCTCCATTTAAAACATTGCTGCAGCTCCATTTAAAACATTGCTGCAGCTCCATTTAAAACATTGCTGCAGCTCAATTTAAAACATTGTTGCAGCTCCATTTAAAACATTGTTGCAGCTCCATTTAAAACATTGTTGCAGCTCCATTTAAAACATTGTTGCAGCTCCATTTAAAACATTGTTGCAGCTCCATTTAAAACATTGTTGCAGCTCCATTTAAAACATTGTTGCAGCTCCATTTAAAACATTGTTGCAGCTCCATTTAAAACATTGTTGCAGCTCCATTTACAACACTGTTGCAGCTCCATTTAAAACATTGTTGCAGCTCCATTTAAAACATTGTTGCAGCTCCATTTAAAACACTGTTGCAGCTCCATTTAAAACACTGTTGCAGCTCCATTTAAAACATTGTTGCAGCTCCATTTAAAACATTGTTGCAGCTCCATTTAAAACATTGTTGCAGCTCCATTTAAAACATTGTTGCAGCTCCATTTAAACATGCCAGAGACATGGACTCTGGAGTCTGTGAAAAGTCTATAACTGAAACAAAGTGCTCCGTGTAGTACTTGTCATCAACAACTGCAAGCGATAACACTGACAGGCATTTTCAAGTGTGAGACGAAGCACGTGAGGGAAGCTTGGTGCAGCAGAGCCCAAGGACGTTCCAGCGGTTGTGGACAGGACACATAGATATAGGTCTACAGCGGTGGTTCCCAAACTTTTTCATGTCGAGGACCCCCAAATGAACATTTATTAGGCCACGGACCCCCCATTTGAAAACATATACCAGTGACCCCGATAAGGGAGGATTTTTACGGCTCCAGCAGTGATTCCGAAACATATTAATTTCAAGGACCCCCAGTTTCACACGCATTATGCCACGGATCCCCGATTTAATGGCATTTCTATCTCTGGTACCCCAATTTATATTGTAAAACCACTGTTAATTTAACTCTGAGTGTACAAATGGAGGTTCCATTTGTACACTCTCTGTGGCAGCGGTGGCCGAACGGATTGCGGAGCGGTCTTGATACCGGAAGGTCGCCAGTTCGAATCAGCGGTCCGACACGTTAAAATTACCACCGCTGAAGTGCCCTTGAACAAGGCATTGAACCACTACGATGAAATGTTCTATGAGCAGGGCCTGGCTGGAAACAAGTTCTTGAGCTTAGCCCAGATACCCTGGGTAAATATAGTAATCATTTCATTTAATTTCAGTTACAGACCCATAAGGGTCCATTTGGTTACAAACTATCATTTAGCTGGGTCCCCCCTGGAACTCCCTCAGTTACCCCTGGGGGTCCCCGGACCCCACTTTGGGAACCACTGGTCTACAGTATATCTCATGTTGTGTGAATGGCGGACAAAATAATCTGCTAAAAACACAAAAGAAAGACCTTTTCACCTCGAGTAAGGAATACATCGTCTGTCGAGTGGAAACCTCATATTATGTCCTCCTAATTCCTGATATGATATGATATAGTACTTTATTGTCAGTTCACACTGAAATGTGTCTTGCGACACAGCAGCCAAGTATGCAGAACACATATACGTACACACATTTGACATAACACAAAGAACAAGACAATTTACATACATAAAGACATGAAGACAAGAGCAATATCCACCGCTTAGATTATCCTGTGGCTACTACGACTCCTGATTAAGCCTCAAGGTCGACTGGTGGACAAAGGACCTCTTTAGTCTGACCTTATTGTATGCTGGTACACCATATCTCCTTCCTGAAGGTAGCAACCTATATTATCCATACAACACATGCTTAGTATTAGAGGTGATATTCCTTGCTAACCTTAGGATGCTGTTATCATACGTGGATGTATAAAGTCCTGTATAAGTCCTGTATATGTATAAATTGCTCAACTGTTACCTTTCAGGATTCAAACGCGGATGTGCTACTTTTGATGCTTGTGACGTGTGACGCTGTAGTATGTATGATTGATCAAGTAGGGCGTTGATTTAGGAAAAGCACAAAAGTATGGAGATAAGAGCTTTTCTGCCGGACAGCAAAGACAGCAAAGACAGCAAAGACTTACGAGATTTGTCCCTGACCTGACCTGAGTATATCTGAGTGACCAGGTGCTATTGGAAATGTGTCGCATTCCAAAAGTAGGTCACTACTACTACTACTACTACTAAAGAAAATTAAATTCAATTTGAAAAAATGTTCTTCTCCTATGACCACATGATGTGAAAATTCTCTGAAGTCTAAAGGTCACAGTGGAAAAGAGTGTGTGTGTGTGTGTGTGTGTGTGTGTGTGTGTGTGTGTGTGTGTGTGTGTGTGTGTGTGTGTGTGTGTGTGTGTGTGTGTGTGTGTGTGTGTGTGTGTGTGTGTGTGTGTGTGTGTGTGTGTGTGTGTGTGTGTGTGTGTGTGTGTGTGTCTGGGCGATATGACTTGAAGCTAATATCGTATCCTTTTTTTTACGCCACCAATGTACAACCAAAAAAAATCTGCTTCTTGATTTTTTTTTGATTGACGAGCAACATTTAGTCGATTATGGTTCGATCTTTTGGTTATTGGTTTTGAACTACTGGCCTAGAACAGAATCTTATGTTCTGATGGCATACTGTATGTGTGCTTCTGCCATCTCCACTTCGCTGTCCGTCCGTCCATCTGTCCGTCCGTCCATCTGTCCGTCCGTCCATCTGTCTGTCTGTCCATCTGTCCGTCCGTCCATCTGTCCGTCCGTCCGTCCATCTGTCTGTCTGTCTGTCCATCCACCCATGAGGCACACTGGGTGGTTCCATCTGACTCATCACGTATCCCTGGATTTCACTGCTTTTTCACCCAGCTCATGTCACACAGTGGAAATGCATGTCCTCAACTGTGTGTGTGTGTGTGTGTGTGTGTGTGTGTGTGTGTGTGTGTGTGTGTGTGTGTGTGTGTGTGTGTGTGTGTGTGTGTGTGTGTGTGTGTGTGTGTGTGTGTGTGTGTGTGTGTGTGTGTGTGTGTGTGTGTGTGTGTGTGTGTGTGGTGTGAGTTTCATCCTTCACGTCTCCTCTAAGGACTATGGGGAATTTGCTGCTCTATAAATATGAGCAAATCCTTCTGCTGCAGCTCTGTGCTAAAACAGTTTTTTCTGCCTCACTCTGCCCTATACTATAATGCAATTCGTGTGTGTGTGTGTGTGTGTGTGTGTGTGTGTGTGTGTGTGTGTGTGTGTGTGTGTGTGTGTGTGTGTGTGTGTGTGTGTGTGTGTGTGTGTGTGTGTGTGTGTGTGTGTGTGTGTGTGTGTGTGATCAGGAAGTTCAGCTCAGCGGTACAGTGATGCCTCAGTGAGGTGTGATGCTGCTCAACACTTGCTGTGGCTATTTATATATCTCCTCTTCTCCTCCAACCCCCCAAGTGTGTCTCTTTCTCTCTCTCCCCATTCCTCCAGCTTTGTTCCTCTTTATCCCTCTCTCTCTCTCTCTTCTCTTCTCTCTCTCTCTCCCTCTCTCTCTCTCTCTCTCTCTCTCTCTCTCTCTCTCTCTCTCCTGGAACATTGCCCTCTGTGCAGAACAAGGTGAATGGACAGAAAGATGGTTGCAGGAGCATAGTTGAGGGATGAGGATGTACAGAGTGAACTGATAGTGATCCATTAGCTGATTGGTCCCATTCTACCTAGATTCACTCACGATTCAGTTTTATTAGTGTAAACATTCCCTGATGAAGGCTTAACCGCCGAAACGTTGGATTCATTTTTGTCTTACTTGCTGTCCTAATAAAATATTGGCACTCTGGCTATTGGCGTGTGCAGTCAGTCACCCTCTTGTTTTTGCAAGATCTCCTCTACAGTTTTCTCCCGTGTGCCGGCACCGCTACAAGGACTTTGGTGTGCGTTAGCTTCTTTGTACACAGTATTAGTGTAAACAGTAACACAGTATTGAAATGGCAGCATAGAAACGTTCCCCCCGCCCCTATTTCTTTCTTTAAAAAAAACTGTGTATATGATGTTTTGACCCTGATGTACACAAGTCTTAGTGCTTTTTCTGGTTTCATCCTCGTAGCAGTTTTTGTATTGACCTGTACTTTCGTTGAACTGTACCCATTCTACAAAAAAAATCAATCAATCAATACCAACATTGTAAAGACATGTAGAAAGCAGGGTTTAGCAGCACCGTCCATGTTGACATGTGACCAGTCGAAGCCCCCTTCACCCCTCCACCTCCTGGGCGCCAGTGTCTCAGCAGCCCTTCTGACCAATGCTGGCGTCTCCTGAGTCAGGAGGTACTGTGCTGTAGACTGTAGAGCGTCCGGCTTGGGATCAAACCTGTGTTTTCCGGTTTGATCCCTGCTCTCCCTGGTTTTGGTGTCGAAGTGTCCTTGAGCAGGACCCTGGAACCATAGCAGTGTTGGTGCCGTCTGTGTGGGAGTGAATGTATGAATGAATGAATGAATGATTCTTTTTAAGTGTCATGCCACCTTGTGGCCCATCCCTCATGGGATTATATGACACCTTTTCATACAGTTACAATTAATCAGGTACAGTATACAATTCTTTACCGGCATTACTGATCGCATACAACAAATACAAAACAAAACAAAACATAAAACAACGTATGAGTGGGGGAATGTAATGCAAATTGTAAAGCTGTTTGGATAAAGGGCATTATATGGACCCAACCCCTCCCCCCTCTGCTGCCCCACGGTCCTCCCCGTCACCATCTTCATCACCTTCATCCACACTCACCATCTGCCTGGATGAGATAAAGGCGTGGATGAAATGAAACACAACTTCCTGCAATTAAACAGCTCCAAAACAGAAGCCATTCTCATCGGCACCCCACACCAGGTTCAATCATCCCCCATAACAAGCATCACCTTCTCTGGCCAGGGTGTTAAATGGACCCCCACCTCAACTACGAGGCCCACATCAAACACCTCTGCAAAACATCATTTTTCCATCTCAAGAACATAGCCAAACTCCGTCCCACCCTCACTCTACCTGATGCTGAAAAGTTGGTCCACGCCTTTGTCTCCTCCAGGTTGGACTACTGCAACACACTTCTGGATCAGGATCCCTAGCAAGAGCCTTCAAAGGCTCCAATACATTCAGAACAGCGCTGCTAGGATCCTGATGAGAGTGCGTAAATACGAGCACATCACACCCATCCTCCGCTCACTCCACTGGCTCCCCATCTCATTCCGGACTGAATATAAGATTTCCCTGCTAACCCACCAGTGCATCCACGGCAACACCCCCCCCCCCACCTCAAGGAACTTGTCACCCTTCAATCCTCAACCCGCTCCCTCCGCTTTTCAAACACCAACCTCCTCAAACCCATGGCATAAAGACTAACCTACGCACCATGGGTGACCGGGCCTTCTGCTCGGTCGCCCCCGAACTGTGGAACGCTCTCCCCGCCCACCTGAGAGCCCCACAGTCGGTCGAAACTTTTAAGAGAGGACTAAAAACGTTCCTTTTTACCAAAGCATTTTTATAGCCTTGCCCTTATGTTTTAAATGTTCCTGTTCTATTAGATGGTGTGTTGTTTCTTCTGCTTTTATTCATTTGCTGTAGCACTTTGAGATTCTGACGAATATAAAGTGCGTTATAAATAAAATCCATTATTATTATTATTATTATATAAATGCATCTTTTCCCATTATTTGAGCATACACTCCTATTGATTTGGTTGGCAACTTCGCAGGACTCAGCGCCATTATTGGCGCGTTGGTCTGACTTTCCCCATTACTAACCCTGTCCCTAACCACACGCAAAGCCACGTTGTCGGACTAATGCGCCGTCTGAATTACGAGCGGTAGCCAAGTCAACGCTAGCCATTAATGTTGCCTATAAGTAGCATTGGTCAGCAGCCTTTCTCTCTCTCTCTCTGTCTCTCACTCTGACTATGTCACAGTACTTTATCAGTCCTCACACAAAAGTCAATTCAGTCAGACCTGTAATCTGAATGCCATACCGTACCTCCCTCTCTCTTGTAAGAACATGATGTCATGAGCTAGATAATCTTCCATGATGTAGTGGACCAAATTGATAAATCCGCTTGGCGCGTGATCAATTTATCTCCTGCGGTACAACGAGGCCTCTTTGTGCCTTCATGACATCATCACCACGAGCAGCGGTTTACGAAACAGAACGACAATGCTTTTCCCATGGATTGTTTGGAGCAATGTTCAGTAGAAAGGGCTTTTATAATATCCTTGCCAAGTTTTATTAGCCATTGGTCGTGAGGTTGAACTTATTTATCTTGCGTGAGAGTAGGCTGTACTTCATTAACGTCCACTATAGTGCAGGGGTTCTCGTTTTTGGCTGGGGACCCCCGGAAATGCTTTGCCCATGTCGACCGGGTTAACGGTGCCGGAGATTAGCGGTTCACAGACGGACGGACACACGGTGACATGGACACACGGACAGAACATACAAAACATACATGCCTTTGGCCTGGTGGAGACAATAACCTTAAAACATACATGCCTTTGGCCTGGTGGAGACAATAACCTTAAAACATACATGCCTTTGGCCTGGTGGAGACAATAACCTTAAAACAGTTTGACGGCCGAGAATTGTTTACTCCAGTGTTCCGCCGCTGCATAATACGACATTCCCGCTATTTGTTTAATGCATTTAATTCGCTGTATTTTAATAATTCAAAGAAACTCCGTCTTTGCTGCGGAGCTGGTGGAAGGAGCTTCTTGTTATGATGTCGAAACCGGAAATCGACACATGTGCTGGGCTGCTAGGGCTTCTGGGAAATTGAGTCCAATGCAAGTGAACGGGGGTTTTGTCTGACTACAACCGCCTCACACCACCCGCCATCTTGCTACTGCGATGGAAGTAAACGCACGTGGGAACCTATTTTAGGCGGATTTTCGCCGATCAAAAGCCCAGATACTTCAGCGTATGATCTAAAGGTAATAAAGCCCAGATACTTCAGCGTATGATCTAAAGGTAATAAAGCCCAGATACTTCAGCGTATGATCTAAAGGTCATAAAGCCCAGATACTTCAGCGTATGATCTAAAGGTCATAAAGCCCAGATACTTCAGCGTATGATCTAAAGGTAATAAAGCCCAGATACTTCAGCGTATGATCTAAAGGTCATAAAGCCCAGATACTTCAGCGTATGATCTAAAGGTCATAAAGCCCAGATACTTCAGCGTATGATCTAAAGGTCATAAAGCCCAGATACTTCAGCGTATGATCTAAAGGTAATAAAGCCCAGATACTTCAGTGTATGATCTAAAGGTAATAAAGCCCAGATACTTCAGCGTATGATCTAAAGGTAATAAAGCCCAGATACTTCAGCGTATGATCTAAAGGTAATAAAGCCCAGATACTTCAGCGTATGATCTAAAGGTAATAAAGCCCAGATACTTCAGTGTATGATCTAAAGGTAATAAAGCCCAGATACTTCAGCGTATGATCTAAAGGTAATAAAGCCCAGATACTTCAGTGTATGATCTAAAGGTCATAAAGCCCAGATACTTCAGCGTATGATCTAAAGGTAATAAAGCCCAGATACTTCAGTGTATGATCTAAAGGTCATAAAGCCCAGATACTTCAGCGTATGACCTAAAGGTAATAAAGCCCAGATACTTCAGCGTATGATCTAAAGGTAATAAAGCCCAGATACTTCAGCGTATGATCTAAAGGTAATAAAGCCCAGATACTTCAGCGTATGACCTAAAGGTAATAAAGCCCAGATACTTCAGCGTATGATCTAAAGGTAATAAAGCCCAGATACTTCAGCGTATGATCTAAAGGTAATAAAGCCCAGATACTTCAGCGTATGATCTAAAGGTCATAAAGCCCAGATACTTCAGCGTATGATCTAAAGGTCATAAAGCCCAGATACTTCAGCGTATGATCTAAAGGTAATAAAACAATCTCGGCAGCGTAGAATATTTGATTAAAATGCGGGTAAATCGTATTATGGAGTCAAAGTGTTAATAATAGAGTAAATGTAGCATAAATGAATACTGAAACCAGATTGTACTATGTGTACTATGTAAACTCTTCTATTTTCCTGCCATGCAGTTGAAAAAGGGGTCGCGACCCACGGGTTGAGAACCCCTGCACTAGTGGATCCTTCGCGACATGTGAGGGACTCGCTTGCCAAAATAAGTAATAATCTGCAAGTTCTTGTGCAGTGCGCCCTGTAGCAACTCATAATGTAATAACTGCTCATAATGTAATAAGGGCTCATAAGGGCTCATAATGTAATAATTTAAATGTAATAAAAACTCATAATGTAATAATCAGCTCATAATGTAATAAAAATATGAGCGCATAACGTAATAACAGATATTTCTATAATGTAATAATGTAATAATGTGTTACGTTATGAACGAACACATGGCAGTTCATAATGTAATAAAAGTTCATAATGTAATAATGGCCCATATTGGTGAGAAAAGTCTTACACTGTCATATTTATTACTTCTGTTGACAAATGTAGACTTTCTTATGGCCCATATAGTCTTACTGTCATATTTATTACTTCTGTTCACAAATGTAGACTTTCTTATGGCCCATATAGTGTTACTGTCATATTTATTACTTCTGTTGACAAATGTAGACTTTCTTATGGCCCATATAGTCTTACACTGTCATATTTATTACTTCTGTTGACAAATGTAGACTTTCTTATGGCCCATATAGTCTTACTGTCATATTTATTATTTCTGTTGACAAATGTAGACTTTCTTATGGCCCTTATAGTCTTACACTGTCATATTTATTACCTCTGTTGATCTTATGGTCCATATTGTTGAGAAAAGTCTTACACTGTCATATTTATTGTCTCCACCAGGCCGAAGGCATGGGGAGAGAGTATGTTTTGCACTCCGTCCGTGTGTGTGTCCGTCCGTCCGTCCGTGTGTGTGTCCGTCCTTCCGTCCGTCCGTTACCAGCTAATCTCCGGCACCGTTAACCCGGTCGATGCCAAACTTTGCACACACACTCCCTGGATGCCAACGATGAACCTCTGCCCCACATTTTCCAGAACGGCCTGTTATAGCGCCACCATGAGGCAGCTTTTCACATTGTTTACCTAAAACTGCACCGATCTGCGTGAAACGTTGCATGCACACTCCCTAGAGGCCAAGGACAAACCTTTGACCTGCATTTTCCACATCTGCCTTTTATAGCGCCACCAGGAGGCCGAATTTCGAAAAACACATTTTTGGATATTACTCCTCCAGATTCTGTCCAAAAATCTCAAACATCGTTACACAGTATCTCTATGGTCATGTGCTCAAGTCGGATCTGTCCGATATTTCATATTCCATCCTAATTCGCTATAATTGGCTTTCACAGTTTGCAAGATTGCCCCGTTTTGAACAAAAGCCTCAAATCATGAACGCAGCATGCAATTTACGTCAAATCTTTCACACATTTTCTTACTAGGCTGAGGAATATATCCCACCCTTTTCACATTGGCCTGTTAGAGCGCCACCAACAGGTTGATTTTTGCAAAACACATTTTTGGAACAAAATGCCTCAAATCATCCAATTGCCATCAAAGGCAAACATATTACTTATTTATATTACTCCTAAACATTTTGCCAAACATCTCACACAGTCCTATCCTCCTGGTGGAGACCTGTGCCCAGAAGGGCACTTTTTCTAGTTATTTCTGTTATCATGTCAGTAACATGGCCAGTGATCAGTATCTTCGGGTTACTTCAGTAACCTCAGTTAGATAAGAGAGAGAGAGAGAGAGATAGTCATATGGGGTCCAAGCCAATAGATGGTGCAGGCACACAGCCTAACATACACTCACAGAACAATTCTATTGGGTTTTGAACTGTCGCTCAAGGCGCGGTTGTATACCCCACCCACCTGGTATATAACCTGAGGTCCGCCCTCAGCGCGTCATTCCTATCAACCTGCTTTCTGACAGACGGGCGTCTCTCTCTCTCTCTCTCTCTCTCTCTCTCTCTCTCTCTCTCTCTCTCTCTCTCTCTCTCTCTCATCTAACTGAGGTTACTGAAGTAACCCGAAGTTAGCTTAAGTCCCTCTCGGAGAGAGTCGTATGGGGAACATAACGCTCCCGTATGATCGCCCTTGGCTGATAGAAAGATCGACCCTAGGATCATCTCTTCTAGAGAGAGACTAACGCAAGCGGTGGCTCATAGAGTACCATCCCTGCACGTTCACCTAAAGAGACATACACTATGATGATGTCCTTGACCCAGGGGCTGACAGCTCTGCCGTTCCAGCTGCCCTGGTCAAGAAACATGGTCATCCATACCCACGGTCAGAGGCCAGAAGGGACCTAAAAACCAGTCAGACTGTCTGACTCAAGGAGCGGCAACCTCCAGGACTGCATGTCCCAGGTTTGCTGGGGGCCAGGTTATAATACGTGGCGAAAGTCGATGGAGGCGACCAACTCGCCGCGGCGCAGACATCTTGAATCGGGACTCCCTTGGCCAAGGCCCAGGATGTGGACAAACCTCTCGTAGAGTGTGCACATAGACCCTCAGGGGGCTCAGTACCACTTGAGGTATAGGCTAATCTTATAGCCTCCACAATCCATTGCGAAAGTCTCACCTTCGAAATGGGTTTAGCCTTCCATTGAGAACCCCAGGCTACAAAGAGCTGCTCACCCAGCCTGAAGGGGGCAGTCCTTGACCTGTACACTTTCAGGGCCCTCACGGGACAGAGACAGTGTAGTCTCCTGTCCTCCACCGATGAGAAGGGAGGGGGATGGAAGGACGTGAGGTCCACAGGCGCGCAGCCTGAGGGGAAGGTAGAAACGAAAGGTTCGGTCTAAGTGTGACCCTGGTGTCATTACCGCTGAATCTCAGGCAACTGGTCTGAGGTGCGTAACTCCTTTCATGAACTGACGGATCAGCAGGTGTTCACTGACTGGTCTATTGTTCATACCAACATGATAGGCCGCTATGGCCGCTAGGTTGACTTTGACTGAGGAGAGGCCCAGACCCCTGTCCAGGAACTCCTGCAGGAAAATCAAAATGTTCCTCACAGATGCTTGAAAGAGGAAGACCTCTTCCTGTCTGTTCGAGCACCAACGTTCAAACACATGCCATGCTGTGTTATAACGTCGTCTGGTGGAGGCAGCCCTGGCTCCGAGCATCGTTTCTACAACATTCGGAGGCAGGCCAGTCGCTTCCAGCGACACCCTTGGGCCAAACCCAGAGATCTAGGTCCTGAGGACGTGGGTGAAAGATCTCTCCTCCTACTAGCAGTAGCTCTGATCCCTGAGTCCGGCAATCCGTAGGCAGGTCTCCAGTGGAAGTTTGCAGCCTGTCTTGAACATGGCTACGCACTTCAGGAGGTCGTTGACTCTGTCCCGGCTCAGTTGTGCCTTGTAGGAGACAGAGTCCATGCCTATGAAATCCGTGGATTGGGTAGGTTCGCTTGGTTTATCCTGAAACCCAGTGAGGTCACATGGGACACAACCCGAGTTGTGTTCCTGGTTGCCTCCTCTGCTGAGTCCGTACATAGAAGCCAAGCGTCGATGTAGCTGGCCACCCTCAGACCTAGACGTCTCAAGGCAGGGCGGCCTCCGTGCAGCGGACGAACACTCTGGGACTGAGAAACATCCCGAATGGGAGGACCGTGTTCTCGTAAGCCTTTCCCTGGAACCCAAACCGCAGGAACTTCCTGTGAGGTGGGTATATAGGGATGTGGAAATAGGCGTCTTTTAGGTCTATGGACGTGAACCAGTCGCCTGGAGCGTACCAGCGACTTGGCCGTCAGCATCTTGAACTGGAAAGACTTGAGATGCTTGTTGAGTATCCGTAGGTCCAGGTTGAGGAGAAAGGCTCCTACTATGCGGTCAATGGCTGGCAGCTTGTCGAAGCCTTGGGAGGGCATCTCGACCGTGTCCAGAGGGACATGAGAGCGACACGGAGTAACCGGAGGAGCCATGGGCTACTTCCAGCTAGCCGTGTAGTGTGCTCTAAAACCTTGGGCCAGGGGAAGCAGGATCCTGCGGACCGGCTTCTTGGCCAGAGGCCTGGCGGAAAAGATCCAATAGCTCTCTGTCGTCAGCTGGTAGGGGAGGGTCGCTGGTAGGGGAGGGTCGACCCATTCCTGGTCGTCGGCCAGGAAGAGAGGGTGGAGGTCGTCAAAGGACTGAGAGCGGGGCCCAGTGGGCCAGGCGGCGTCATAGAAGTCCCATTGGGGAAAAAGGTGCGTTGGGGAAAAAGGTGCGTTGGGGAAAAAGGTGCGTTGGGGAAAAAGGTGCGTTGGGAAAAAGGTGCGTTGGGGAAAAAGGTGCGTTGGGAAAAAGGTGCGTTGGGGAAAAAGGTGCGTTGGGGAAAAAGGTGCGTTGGGTGCGTTGGGGAAAAAGGTGCGTTGGGGAAAATGGTGCGTTGGGGAAAATGGTGCGTTGGGGAAAATGGTGCGTTGGGGAAGGTGCGTTGGGGAAAAAGGTGCGTTGGGAAAAAGGTGCGTTGGGAAAAAGGTGCGTTGGGGAAAAAGTCCCATTGGGGAAAAAGGTGCGTTGGGGAAAAAGGTGCTTTGGGAAAAAAGTCCCGTTGGGGAAAAAGGTGCGTTGGGGAAAAAGGTGCGTTGGGGAAAAAGGTGCGTTGGGGAAAAAGGTGCTTTGGGAAAAAAGGTGCGTTCGGAAAAAGGTGCGTTGGGAAAAAGATGCGTTGGGAAAAAGATGCGTTGGGGAAAAGGTGCGTTGGGGAAAAAGGTGCGTTGGAAAAAAGGTGCGTTGGGAAAAAGGTGTGTAACGAAGACTCTGACTAGGACGTTGGACTATATGACATATGACATGTTTAGTATGACAATCCCTATATTTGGGCCCAAGCCGACCTAGTGCTGATATCAGATAGATATGGTAGAACCATATATGGATAGATCTAACTGGCTTAGTCATCGTGACAAGCCTGGTCGGAGAATATATAGAGGGTCGGCTTCAGGGAGAAGGCAGAAGTTGAAGCATCCTGGTTTAAGTTCTAACCGGACACCACTGCGGGGGTCCTAACCTAAGTAATCACCAATAGAGCCTTGAGCTATTTTATATGGTCCTTCGGAAGCACGGATTAGGGCTTACCGCAGTAACGGGATGCTGAAGTCTTCCAGACACATACGAACCAAGGTATCTGGCTTTACAACCCATATACCTTGAATAGGTTCTATTACTTTTGGCACGAGTCTTCTAGATGAGACAGAATAACTGGCTAATGGCTAAGCAATTCGTAGAGCAATTCAGTAGAGGTACGGCAGCAGGCCAGCTCTTCGGAAAATGGGGCTGGCGCGAGCAGCCAATTGGAGAATTGGGGCCTGGAAAGTGATGGCCGGATAGCCGCGGGACGGTCGATTTCGGAAGCTCCAGCGGCAAATTAAAGATTTAGTAGTTGAGCAGACTCGCTTGACTAATTCGATATCGTCATCAGGCCTTGGAAGTTATAGTGACCCTGGCCAACCCCTGACTCAGTGGCAAGATTCTAACCAGATGGTAACCCAGTTGCTGCCAGAGTCTGAACACTCTGGCAGTCATGGCTGCTCTGCAGGTGAGCAGCAGTATCTCGAAGCCATGAGATCCCCTCTGCTGTCAGAGCACGAACGCTCTGACAGTCCTGGTTGCCCCTCAGGTGGGCAGCATCATCTCGAAGCTGTGAGATGCACCCTGTTGCCGCCAGAGCACGAACGCTCTGGCGGTCCTGGCTGCTCCTTAGGTGAGCAGTAGCGTCTCGAAGCTGTGAGACTCGCCCTGTTGCCACCAGAGCATGAACGCTCTGGCGGTCTTGACTGCTCCTTAGGTGAGCAGCAGTGTCTCGAAGCTGTGAGACCCACCCTGTTGCCAGAATCTGGATGCCAGAATCTCTGAGCCGTGAGACCTCCCCGGCCCTTAGAGTCAGAGAGCACTGGTGATGTGCAGGAAAGAGAGAGCACTGGTGATGTGCAGAGCACTGGTGATGTGCAGGAAAGAGAGTGCACTGGTGATGTGCAGAGCACTGGTGATGTGCAGGAAAGAGAGCACTGGTGATGTGCAGAGCACTGGTGATGTGCAGGAAAGAGAGAGCACTGGTGATGTGCAGAGCACTGGTGATGTGCAGGAAAGAGAGTGCACTGGTGATGTGCAGAGCACTGGTGATGTGCAGGAAAGAGAGAGCACTGGTGATGTGCAGAGCACTGGTGATGTGCAGGAAAGAGAGAGCACTGGTGATGTACAGGAGAGAGAGCACTGGTGATGTGCAGAGCACTGGTGATGTGCAGGAGAGAGAGACTATCGGTATTAGAGGGAGAGAACTGGTGATGTGCAGGAGAGAGAGAGAGAGAGCACTGGACATGATCACCTCCCTGAAAGTAGCCAGGGTTGAAGTGATGGCGTGGTGTTGTAGACGCCAGGGTTGAAGTGATGGCGTGGTGTTGTAGACACCAGGGTTGACGTGATGGCGTCGTGTTGTAAACGCCAGGGTTGAAGTGATGGCGTTGTGTTGTAGACGCCAGGGTCGAAGTGGTGGCGTGGTGTTGTAGAAGCCTGGGTTCGAAGTTGTGGACCACCCTTGATACGATCAAGAGGGCGTTACTTCAAACTGGAACTGCATGTGTTGGCTGACTCTGACCCATTGACAGGGAACGCCCTTAATGGGTGGCATGTGATTTGATCTTGAGGTTTTTATGACCCACCGTAACATCAAAGGAAGAAAGCGGGAAGCTTGGACGCCCTCAATGGGGTGGCGTGAATGGCTGACGTTTGCTGTTCAAGCCTCAGTATGCTTGTATTGGGGTGGCCTGAGGGGTCTACTGTTCAAGCCTTCTTGATATGGTACAGATTTCCATGGGATATCTGGGGGTGGCAATGAATGTAACGATGGCTTTCACCTAGAGCTTAACGAAGGCTTTCACCTAGAGCTTCATGTGTCATCGTGTAACGAAGGCTTTCACCTAGAGCTTTATATGTCTTTAGGGCCAGAAGGCTCTGGTGGATATCATGAGAGCATTGTCTGGACAGCATGATGATGCAAGGGCATCGGAGCTATATCAACCCTCCCATAGATGTTGGAGCAGTCGGAGGACGGCAGAGGCTTCGTTCACCGATAGGATATCGAGATGAAAGTGCAAGCTGACAGACCAGAAGTCCAGGTTCATAGGGACCGAAGTAGTCCAGCAAGGAGGCTGGACGGTCACTCTTGCCGTATTGTCAGTACTGTAATAGCGGCACACACCATCTTGGGGTATGCGGCAGGTTCAAACGACTGAGTTTAATGGCGAAACGAGATTTGATATGACAGATGAAGCTGTGTTATCAGCAATGGACGTCGTCATCAGGCAAGAAACTGTAAACTACAGACTAGGAGTGAACTGTGGTGGAAGGCACCCTCTGGCTTTTCACAGTATTAATAGGAGCCGGACCCGGTTGAACCGGAGAGCAGATGAACATTTGCGGAACCCTAGGACACCTAAAATCGAGACGGGACAGGATTTAATATGGAAGTATATGCAGTTCTGGATGATGGTTCAGGGCGAACCATTTTGTTACACACAGTTGCCAAGCAGGTCGGATTGAAGGGTCAACCTGAAGAGTTGCGTATCAGAATCATGAGAGATCTTCAAGTTTTGCACGGGGTGGCTGTATCTTCCGAGGTATCTCCTGCCGTACAGCCAAACCAAGTCAATAATATTGAGGGAGCATTGATCGCCAAATAGCTTGGATTGTGAGCATACACAGATCGTCAGCAGACTAATGGAGAGAGATTAACATATTCGAGAGCTTCCCTTGCTGGATAACTACCAGGCCTGGCCTGTTAGAACCTAGCCGAAAGAAAGGAAAATTGTCTGAGTCTTCTGGATGCGGTATAGATTTCAACGTGAAATCTGGGGTGGCTGTAACGAAGACTCTGACTAGGACGTTGGGCTATATGACATATGACATGTTTAGTATGACAATCCCTATATTTGGGCCCAAGCCGACCTAGTGCTGATATCATATAGATATGGTAGAACCATATATGGATAGATCTAACTGGCTTAGTCATCGTGACAAGCCTGGTCGGAGAATATATAGAGGGTCGGCTTCAGGGAGAAGGCAGAAGTCGAAGCATCCTGGTTTAAGTTCTAACCGGACACCACTGCGGGGGTCCTAACCAAAGTAATCAGCAATAGAGCCTTGAGCTATTTTATAGGTGCGTTGGGGAAAAAGGTGCGTTGGGAAAAAGGTGCGTTGGGGAAAAAGGTGCGTTGGGAAAAAGGTGCGTTGGGGAAAAGGTGCGTTGGGGAAAAAGGTGCGTTGGGAAAAAGGTGCGTTGGGGAAAAAGGTGCGTTGGGGAAAAAGGTGCGTTGGGGAAAAAGGTGCGTTGGGGAAAAGGTGCGTTGGGAAAAAGGTGCGTTGGGGAAAAAGGTGCGTTGGGGAAAAAGGTGCGTTGGGAAAAAGGTGCGTTGGGGAAAAGGTGCGTTGGGGAAAAAGGTGCGTTGGGAAAAAAGGTGCGTTGGGAAAAAAGGTGCGTTGGGGAAAAAGGTGCGTTGGGGAAAAAGGTGCGTTGGGGAAAAAGGTGCGTTGGGGAAAAAGGTGCGTTGGGGAAAAAGGTGCGTTGGGGAAAAAGGTGCGTTGGGGAAAAAGGTGCGTTGGGAAAAAGGTGCGTTGGGGAAAAAGGTGCGTTGGGGAAAAAGGTGCGTTGGGAAAAAGGTGCGTTGGGGAAAAAGTCCCATTGGGGAAAAAGGTACGTTGGGGAAAAATGTGCGTTGGGAAAAAGGTGCGTTGGGAAAAAAGTCCCATTGGGGAAAAAGGTGCGTTGGGTCATAAATATGACAGTGTAAGACCATATGGGCCATAAGAAAGTCTACATTTGTCAACAGAAGTAATAAATATGACAGTGTAAGACTTTTCTCACCAATTTGGGCCATTATTACATTATGAACTTTTATTACATTATGAACTGCCATGTGGTCGTTCATAACGTAACACATTATTACATTATTACATTATAGAAAAATCTGTTATTACGTTATGCGCTCATACTTTTATTACATTATGAGCTGATTATTACATTATGAGTTTTTATTACATTTAAATTATTACATTATGAGCCCTTATGAGCCCTTATTACATTATGAGCAGTTATTACATTATGAGTTGCTACACGCCCCGATGTGAGACCATAAACGTCATCACATTAGAGTCCCCGGTTGAATGGCACATGTGCTCATCGAAAACACACACCCCTTTTAGTAACTTTATTTAAGCACTGTTTACGGACAGCTTAGTGAATCGGGCTCACTGAGAGTAACATTCTAAATACTGCTAATAGGGTTCCCACGGTCATGAAATTCCTGGAAATATTTTTAAATTAGAAGAAAAAAACTTTCCAGTCCTATAGAAAAGGTTAGGAATTTATCCTGTGTCCTGCTAAAAGCATTTGGATATGCATTGTTTTTGGCTATTGATTTAGTTAATAAAAAGCATTTCCCAAAACATGTACGGTCTAACATTACACAAAATATGTAACATAAGTAGTTTTTTCACCAAAAGGGCTGCGTGATTGCACCCTAATGTGTTCCGGACGTGACCAAAAAACAGATCTACAAGCTCACAACGTGCTGCAGCGTGATCCTGTGCCTTGGCATAGGTGGTGGTAGCAAAAGATTTGCTGCACAACTTGCTTTGAACAGTTAATCATTTGCTATATTGAAACATAATCCTTATAAAGCACTCCCTATAGTTTAAACTAAAGTAGGCAACATACTGGCATAGCTTGCAGTTGCCACGGTGATGGCCAAACACTAGCCGGCTGTGGTTTATGAGCAGTCTCCTACTCGGAGGTGTCCAGTACGTCACACAGAGTAACCCAGCCCCCTGTGTAGGAGAGGGCTTTATGAGTGTGTGTTCTGCAATGTAAATACTTAGGTTTTCAATGTAATGCGTCCCGGGACCCAGGGATGGTCTTTTTGATGGGTCCAACGGACATTTTAATGAGTCCTACTTCAATGACGTAGTGTACAGTACTGGGTACAGTATTGCATCCCAGGACCCCCGGAGCGTCCTTTCTCAATTTAGTGAGTCTAAGGATGCAGGATATTTCACTGTACTCCTAATGTTTTACTTAGAGGACCAAGGTTCATGTTTTAGGTTGTTATTAGAGAAAGTAAAAGATGAGGGTTAATTTTTGAGTGGTGCAACCACTCCCTTACGGAGCTATGTGTGTCCGTGGGTGGCTGGCTGGCTGGCTGTGTCCGTCCCCGGCTGGGTCTGTCCGAGCACGGAAATTGTGTTTGGTTGCTTTTCACAACCAAGTGTCACTGTTGCACAGCCACACACACACACAAAGTTTAGGTGTTTTGAAGGGGTGGTAAAAGTTTTTTGTGTTTTTATTTGTTTAAGACCAATGTTCTCAAATGGAACAAATGAAAGTTGTCCAAATGGATTAGTCAAAACCATGGTAATTTCTGGTCTAGGGACTGGTGATTGGCATCGGACCAAAACATCTGGCATGGGTCGGCCTGGAGTCTTGTTCCTACTGTACGTCTTCCTTCCAGTCTAGGCAGCTGGACCTGTTTAATTGCTCACTGAACCAAACAAGAGCGTCTCATTTGACTTGTTAGCAGATCATGTAAAATGATGTTATTGGTGTTGACATGTCTAGCTACTGCCTGGCTGACTCTGCTTTCAGTGTGTAAGTAATGCGGAATAGATATAGAACAAAGAGGAGATCCGGGCACACTTAATGTTAAAATGAGGAAAACTTTATTGAACTTTGGTTCAATAAAGTTTTCCTCCTTTTAACATTAAGTGTGCCCGGATCTCCTCTTTGTTCTATATCGATGTGTTATCCCGATTGATCCCAGGAGCACCTTTTTACTATTTTTACATTTTTTTAATACCTGCACACCTCCTGAGCACCTGGTTGCTTCCTTGCCAATGCAGAATAGATGTTTAACAATAATGTAACTATTGAGAGCGTAAAATTAAACCACTGGTTGAAAACCACTGCCCTAGTACAACTAGGGCAGGAGGCTCAGGAGGTAGAGCAGGTCGTCCAATGATCCATGGGTCGGCGGTTCGAATCCCGGCTCCTCCTGTCTACATGTCGAAGTGTCCTTGAGCAAGACACTGAACCCCAAATTGCTCCCGATGTGCTGGTTGGTACCTTGCATGGCTTCCGCCGCAATCGGTGTATGAATGTGTGTGTGAATGGGTGAATGTAATGCACAATCTGTGTAAAGCGCCTTGGATAAAGGCGCTATATAAATGCACCATTTACCATTTACCATTTAACATAAAGAAGTTGGGGAGAGGTGTGAAGTCCTCCACCTTATCAAATAACACTGCCATCCTTCACTTGTCCTCATGTGACCTTGATTTCACCTTTTATTACGAGTAATTGTGGATGTTTGTTTAAGATTAGCGAAGGCAGGCTTTAGCACAGCACTCAGTTTGAAATGACAGCAGTGTTAAAGGTGAAGTAAACTATGTTTGAACTCATAAGGAATAGGAATTTGTCTGTTGCGGCCGTGGCGGGTTGCTTAAATCAGATGGACCCGACTAACTAGATCAGATGTACAAATGAGTTTTATCACAAATCAATTATAACTTAAAAATCACACCTGTGTGAAGTGAGGGGTGCTCTTATCATCATGCATCATCTCATTCTGGCCATTCACAATATGCGTCCTCACTTTTGTGTTTACAGTGTAGATTTCCGTCATACACAAACATTACATTTCCATTGACAATGAATGGAGAATTTTACGTCATAGTGTCTGAGCAAATAGACATGTTACGTCATAATGATGTACGATGATAAGAGCGCCCCTCACTTCACACAGGTGCGGGATTATTTTTTACACAAACACTCAAAAGTAGTCATAGGAAACTGTAGCAAAACAATGTCTATTAGCACCCCTCAAAATAAATATTTTTGAGGGACGCTAGCCCCTCCTATGTCCAGCTTTGAGGGTCTGTGTAATCACAAACATTGAAGACAAAAGTGTGTAAACACAAACATTGAAGACAGAAAGTGTGTAAACACAAACATTGTTTTGAAGTAAGGACACAAATTGTGATTGGCCAGAATGAGATGATGTATCATAGACGTATGATGATAAGAGCGCCCCTCACTTCACACAGGTGTGATTTTGTTTATATATATATATATATATATATATATATATATATATATATATATATATATATATATATATGAAACATATGGCTAATAGAAGGTTCATGGGGCCTAAATTAGTTTTTGATGTAATCCCTGGTAAAATAAATGCTATTAGCCTAAATCCAGCTTTTCCTTGTTTAAACCATGACCAAAGTGCTCTTAACCGCTTATACTTAGGCTATTGGACACAATAGCAGATCTACAGGCTATTGGACACAATAGCAGATCTACAGGCTCACAATGCTATTGGACACAATAGCAGATCTACAGGCTATTGGACACAATAGCAGATCTACAGGCTCACAATGCTATTGGACACAATAGCAGATCTACAGGCTTACAATGCTATTGGACACAATAGCAGATCTACAGGCTTACAATGCTATTGGACACAATAGCAGATCTACAGGCTCACAATGCTATTGGACACAATAGCAGATCTACAGGCTTACAATGCTATTGGACACAATAGCAGATCTACAGGCTCACAATGCTATTGGACACAATAGCAGATCTACAGGCTTACAATGCTATTGGACACAATAGCAGATCTACAGGCTATTGGACACATTAGCAGATCTACAGGCTTACAATGCTATTGGACACAATAGCAGATCTACAGGCTATTGGAGACATTAGCAGATCTACAGGCTCACTATTGGACACAATAGCAGATCTACAGGCTTACAATGCTATTGGACACAATAGCAGATCTACAGGCTCACTATTGGACACAATAGCAGATCTACAGGCTCACTATTGGACACAATAGCAGATCTACAGGCTCACAATGCGTCTATTGGACACAATAGCAGATCTACAGGCTCACAATGCGTCACCATGTGACATGTTCAAAGATGTCACTTTTCAGGATTCAACTTAAAAAAAAGTATCAGATTGACGAGCTGCTTCGCGCTGCGTATCAAGCTTGCAGATCTGCTATTTGCTGTTGTAGTATTGAACAATGGAAAAAGACAATAATAATATGGAGATAACAAGGGGTTTGTGCCCGATAGCAACGACATGCTATTTTTGTGGAACATGTTCACCTATAATGCTCCCAATGGGGTGAAAGTGGTTGAATGAAGCTGCGGCTCTGGGTGACAGCAGTGAGTTAGCCCTGAGCCCGGACAAACGTGCTGACTTCTGGATCCATGCCCAGCAACCTGCTGGCGCTGAGTAACTGCAAGGCCAGCTCATCTACTCTGTAACATAACTGCAGTTTTTAAGTAGGGCTGGAAAAACTGTCGATGGTCTTGTAGATCGGCTATTTTCACTTTTCACCTGCAATGACACAACCCAAAATACTAAATAGGGATTGACTATTGATTGATTATTTTATAATCCATTATGAATCAATTGGTTCAATTAGGCTAAATGTTGCAGCCCTAGTTGCAAGATCGCATTGCCATTCTGTGTGCCGTTAACAAGTTTGTGTGTGTGCGCTCGTGCACACACACACATGCGTGCTTGTGCAGTGGGAGTACTCAGCCATGTGACTGAGTGTTTTCATCTTTGTTTTTCCACATAGTTGCCATCAGCTGATAGCCTGTGGCCCCAAGGGGCTCTATAGAGATGTGTATTTATATGAATGAGCGTGTGTGTGTGGGGGGAGGGGAGTTATAGTTATTACCGCTCATTACAGTTGCATGTTTCGATGCTGACGCAGGATCCACCGTTCATGATCTGATCATTTTAGTTTACAGTAACCATATTATCAGAGACCCAACAGTCTAACTGTAGATGGGAACCACTGGTCGTTGTAGATCTGCTCTTTTCACACATTTTTATTTTTATTTATGGAATTTCTTAGATTTGTTTTTGTTTTGTTTTAAAATGTCTACAATTATTTCTTACTTTTTATAAAAATAAAAATAAATGAATCTATATCTATATATATATATATATATATATATATATATATATATATATATATATATATACACTGTATATATACGAATGTAGGAAAAGGTATTTTTACTTGAGTCGTGACCCCTACAAATTGGTTCGTGACCCACAAATGGGTCCCGACCCAGTGTTTGGTAAACAGCGGTCTAGACTAACCCTAACACACAAGCCAGTGTGTCCTACTGGTTAAATCAGGCCCGAATCTATAGCCCAATTTGCACCGTCGGCAAGCTTTCTCTGGCAATTTTATTTTCCTTTTACAGTGTTCGCTTTATAACGCACGCTCCCAAAATGGGCACACCAGCTAGCTACAGGTTGAGTTGTCAAGTTTTCAATCACAAAACTATACTGAACACAGTGAACACTCAAATGTGTTGGTCTAACCCCAAATGAAACACATCTTCTGGCACTTGTTGTATTGTCCTGTAGTAAACCCAGCCCATCTGATGGTGTATAGACAAGCTAAAGTAAACTATTATATACGTTTGGAAATACTGCTGGGTCCAGGTCTGATATGGACAGGGTTCAAGGTTCAAGGAGTTTTAGGGTGCGTTCGGAAATGCGCCCTGAACACACTGGTGTGCTCTCTTGTCGTTCGTTTATTCAGTGCACTCGGTGCGTTGTCGTTCGAAAATCCAGTGCGCTGCGCACCGGGTGTGCCGAGTGTCCGCACTGAGCGACCCTACCCTGAAGCTGTTGTTGTCCGGTGTGAATGTGGTCGTTCGTAATTAAGGCACACTGAACGCACTCTGTGACGTCACCGCCCACCACACTCAACAAATTGCACATTTCCGGTGCGCATTTCCGAACGCACCCTTATTGTCATTCCAAATGAGTACAGAACTACATTTGTTTACTCAGGTCCTGGTCAGGCAAAAATATATAAAATACAATACATCCAAAAATAACACCTCATAGACATAAAACCTAAAGTGCAAAAAAAGCAATTGCACTACCCACTAACATTGCACATGCCCATAAAACAGCAGCAGCATTAAAAGGAAACGGTTCATGTGTCACAGCTCAAGTTCATAATGCAGAGTTCAAGTGTAATCACACAGATCACTAGTGCAAAGGTCACAGTTCAAGGTCACAGTTCAAAGGTCACAGTTCAAGGTCTAGAGTTCATAATTCTCACAGCTACAGGGGAGAAGCTATTCTTCTTCCTGGAGGTGCTGGCCTTAACCCATTTTAGGCCTGACGTCGAAATTTAAAAAATGTCTTCGAAATCCTGACTGTTTTCTGAAAAACCTTATGTTTCTGTATCAGTGGTTCTCAAAAAAGGCACATTTTCATGATTTTTCAAAAATAGCAGACCTACAAGTTCATAGCGCGGCACTCGGTGCCGCGCTATGAGCTTGTAGATCTGCTATTTTTAAATAGCTAAAGCATAACATAATGCTAACACCAACAGGGGTTCTCGCCCAAAATGGGTTAATACTACGCAGCCTCCTGCCCGAAGGGAGGGGGACGAACAGGCCGTGTGCATGGTGGGTGGCATCCTTCATGATGCCATGAAGGATGAAGGCCTTCATACTGTACAGCCTTATTCCTACACCTGCCTATAGACCGATTCAGAAACGGGTCTCATGGTCGCAGGCTACGTATTTCTTGTAGGCGGAGACGACGTATCTGCGGCGTAAACAGTCAGCTCTTCTACTACATTGAATGGTAGAGTGAGTGATGTTAGTCTACTCAAACGTTACTCTTTTACCTGCTTTTTACTAACACTAACTTTACAAAGATGCCCAGAACATGGGGCGGCGGTGGCTCAGGGGTAGAGTGGCTGGATGGTAACCGCAAGGTTGCCTGTTCGAACCTGGGCTCCCCCAGAGTTAGTGTCGAAGTGTCCTTGAGCAAGACACTGAACCCCAAATTGCTCCCGATGTGCTGGCTAGTGCCTTGCATGGTTTCTGCCGCCATCAGTGTATGAATGTGTGTGTGAATGGGTGAATTGATGCACAATCTATGTAAAGCGCCTTGGATAAAGGCGCTATATAAATGCACCATTTACCATTTTACCATTTAGAACATCAGGATGAACCTGTGTAGTTTATGGATGCTCCAACAGTAGTGGCAACATTCAACTTTGGAGATCAACGGAATGTCAAAATATCCACCGCGGTGGCTGAGACCAGAGCCATAGAGTAATGGTTGAGACGAAGCAGTGAAAGGTCCTGAAAGATACATCACATCAGTCTTGACTCTTAACCAATATCTTTCTGTTGTATGAACACAAGGCTGCTGTACTTTATACCTCATACTAAGCATTTAAAGTATGACATTCCGTTTCTCTCCAAAGTTGAATGTTGCCACTACTGTTGGAGCAGCCATAAACTACACAGGTTCATCCCGATGTTCTGGGCATCTTCGTAGAGTTAGTGTTAGTAAAAAGCAGGTAAAAGAGTAACGTTTGAGCAGACTAACATCAGTCACTTTCCCATTCGATGTAGTAGAAGAGCTGACTGTTTACATATGTCGTCTCCGCCTACAGGTTTCTGAATCGGTCTATATGTAAATGTCACTGAGGGCAGGAAGGCTGCATCCATGGATCTTGTGGGCAGACGATCACCACCCGGGTGTGGTTGGTAATGTGTGCTCAAAGGCAAATAGTTTTAGCCTATATGTTTTTATCTGGACATAAGACTGGACATAAAATGCTGACCACTGAAAGTAAAGCTGAACCGTATGGTCAAAAGGTCATGTCAGAGTTTCATTTGTTTGGACTGTACAGCTGTGTTTAATTATTCTTGTACTGACGTGCTGTGGTGCACATTGACAAACATCCAAAACAAGAGCAGGCCAGTTTGGTTTCTTGCCATTCTCGTTAGAGACATGATGAAATTAGTTCTACACACACACTAATGCCGGTCTGTTCCCCACACGTACGCACGCGAACACACGCACACATTATGAAATTGTCATGGTGCAACCTTTGTGCAATGTAAATACTTCATAATAATGATGATTTATTTGGGCAATTTGTAATGTAAGTCATTATGTTTGTCATGGAAAAAAAGAACCCGTAGGCTAATTATTCTAGGCATGTGTCAATGCAGGGAGAACTTATTCTAGGCATGTGTCAATGCAGGGAGAACTTGTATTAGATTATATTAGATTGTCATATTAACACTACAGCCCCAATGTTTATCGGTAAACATTCTAAATTGATTCAAACACGCTGACAATTTGTAGTCTATCTCTTACTAAACAAACTTTAGTTTAGTAGTATGCCACGACACAGTAATTGAGTGTAAATTGTCACGTCCCCTTTAGTCCCTCTGCCCTATTGGGGCCTGTCCTTCTGTCCTATTGGGGCCTGTGTGTGTTTGTCTGTCTATAATTGCCTTCAGGATCCTGCATGCAGGTGCCTCCAATCTCCTCAGCTAGAGGCTCTGCAGCACGTTTGTTTTCTTTGCCACTGCCTTTTGGTTAATCTATTTCTACGGGTGCAGTACTTAGTTTAGACAGTACTTAGTTTAGACAGTACTTAGTTTAGACAGTACTTGGTTTAGACATTGTCATTGGTTAGACCAGTCATTAGTCCTACAACTACAACCTATCTCAAACCCTCACCCCAAACCTTAATTGCCCAGACTCTTCTTCAACAAACATGGCGAAAGCAAACATTCTTTGTTCGGTACTCATACAATAGTATGGTACAAAACACTGAAGTCCTTAAACCAGAAACCTAAACCTAACCTCCCACGGGGCAGCACACCTAAACCTAACCTTAACCCATGTCTAACCAATGACTAGTCTAAACTAAAAGTATGCACCCCATTCCTACACCATAGGCTACACAACGGCCCACATTACATCTATATCACACCAACAACACATTGCCACTGAACAGCACTGATATACTAACCGAGTGGCGCGCTATGAGCTTGTAGGTCTGATATTTTTGAAAAATCTTAAAAATGTGGCGCAAATCTTTGAATATATATATTCTTTCAGAGCGAATGTTTTTAACTCGGGTCTAAATGGCTTTGAAAAGCTATCTAATGTAGGTCTCTTTGGACCACTGATGTCCTGTAGGCTTGCCCCGCCCCCGGACCCAATGTGCAGGGCTGCCCCGTACCCAATGTGCAGGGCTCTCTCCACGTTCCTGTAGGCTTGCCCTGTACCGTACCCAATGTGCAGGGCTGCCCTGTACCGTACCCAATGTGCAGGGCTCTCTCCACGTTCCTGTAGGCTTGCCCTGTACCGTACCCAATGTGCAGGGCTGCCCTGTACCGTACCCAATGTGCAGGGCTGCCCTGTACCGTACCCAATGTGCAGGGCTGCCCTGTACCGTACCCAATGTGCAGGGCTCTCTCTACGTTCCTGTAGGCTTGCCCCGTACCCAATGTGCAGGGCTGCCCTGTACCCAATGTGCAGGGCTCTCTCCACCTTCCTGTAGGCTTGCCCTGTACCCAATGTGCAGGGCTGCCCCTTACCCAATGTGCAGGGCTGCCCTGTACCCAATGTGCAGGGCTGCCCCGTACCCAATGTGCAGGGCTCTCTCCACGTTCCTGTAGGCTTGCCCCGTACCCAATGTGCAGGGCTGCCCCGGACCCAATGTGCAGGGCTGCCCCGGACCCAATGTGCAGGGCTGCCCCGGACCCAATGTGCAGGGCTGCCCCGGACCCAATGTGCAGGGCTCTCTCCACGTTCCTGTAGGCTTGCCCCCCGGTGTGTACTGTCTGTGGACATGATTTCACCCACAGAAAACTACAAGGTAGAGAGATCATTAACAACCCATCACGACCTGAGGCCAATTCTACAAAATCTTTTCTAAATCGGTAGTTCACAAACCTTTTTGTAAAAAGGGAAAAAAAAGAAGAAAAACAACTGTGTGTGTGTGTGTGTGTGTATGTGTGTGTGTGTGTGTGTGTGTGTGTGTGTGTGTGTGTGTGTGTGTGTGTGTGTGTGTGTGTGTGTGTGTGTGTGTGTGTGTGTGTGTGTGTGTGTCAAATTAGATGACTGCTCAGTGTCAATGGCCCGTCTGCTCAACGGTGTGTGACCCCAGTCATCTGCATGGGTCAATGGGTCGTACTCTAAACAAACAGACAGATATAGAGACACACAGCCCTTCATTGGAGCGGTGTGCGCAGCTCAAAAATAGCAGATGCCCAAGCTCGCAGTGCAGCACAAAGTGACGCGTTGTGAGCTTATAGATCTGTTTTTGAGTGGTGTAAACCACTCCTACAACTGGCTTTTTTGTGCAGAAAAAATGAGCATGGTTGCTATGTTCACCCTGTTGTAATGACGTAATGAAATCACACCCGGGTGAACAGGGTAAACATAGCAACCATGCTCATTTTTTCTGCACAAACAAAGCCAGATAATGAAATCACACCCGGGTGTGATTTCATTACGTCAGACATGATTTCATTACGTCAGACAGACCTTACACCACTCAGTTCACACGGGTGTGATTTTTTTTAATATCCAACGCTAAAATCTAAAATGGCATAGGTGCTTTCCCGGTTTTTAATGGGTTAAAAAAGTTTGAACCAACGTCTGAACATGAACACTGATAAACGCTCTGATTGGGGATGTGCAAAACAATTCATTTCATGGTCACTGCTGTTTAAACATGTATTGTAAAGGTTTATTTGAATAATTGGTATTGTAAAGGTTTATTTGAATAATTGGTATTGTAAAGGTTTATTTGAATAATTGGTATTGTAAAGGTTTATTTGAATAATTGGTATTGTAAAGGTTTATTTGAATAATTGGTATTGTAAAGGTTTATTTGAATAATTGGTGTAGCAAAGTAGGTCAAATGAATTCTGCGTGCATAATAAATAGTGGCATTATTCATTAACTTCACAATAGTAAAGGATTACTTTTCATATTTGAGGGGATCTCAACCTCAAGGGCGTCCAAGGTGTTCTTGAACATTGAAACTAACTTGAACCAACTGTCCTGTCATACAGTGACCAGACATACCATGTTCTACTAACTAGCAATCTGAGAACCCATCGGCAAATAAAGGAGAAACAGCGCAGATGAAGCCTCAGTGAATCCACGCTATGAGTCTGGCCAAAGTCAGGCTAACTAGTGTTATATTGGTGGCTAGCATGGTTTCTCCTGGTGGCTACAGCAGGGTTTTTGAGTGGTGCAACCACTCCCTTACGGACTTGTGTGTGGGTGGGTGCCTGCCTGCCGGCCTGCCTGCCTGGCTGGCTGGGTATGAGCATGAAAAGAGCATGGTTGTTTTTCACCACCTGTGCGCAACCTAACACACAGTCACAAACACACACACACACACATATTAACTGTATATATGATGATTTCGGGTGTGGCACACCCGGGGACCCCCACATGGTAACTCTGTCATTCCCCCCCCCCCACCCCCCCACCCCCCAACTCACTTCACACGGGTGTGATTTTTAATGTCAACTTGTTTTCTTTTATAGTAATCTCTCTCTCTCTCTCTCTCTCCTCTCTCAGTTTGCTCGGGTGTGGATTCCCGACACAGAGGAAGTCTGGAAGTCGGCTGAGCTATCGAAGAACTACAACAGTGGCGACACTTCCCTGCAGCTGGTGTTGGAGGATGGAACGGTAAGGAGGAGAAGAGAGGGAAGGAACAGGAGGAGATAACGTTCTTTCCTCTAGCTCAGTTGTTTTCAACCAGTGGTCCGGGGACCACCAGTGGTCTGGGGACCACCAGGGGTCTGGGGACCACCGGTGGTCCGGGGACCACCAGTGGTCTGGGGGACCACCAGTGGTCCGGGGACCACCAGTGGGGACCACCAGTGGTCTGGGGGACCACCAGTGGTCTGGGGAACCACCAGTGGTCTGGGGACCACCAGTGGGGACCACCAGTGGTCTGGGGACCACCAGTGGTCTGGGGGACCACCAGTGGTCTGGGGGACCACCAGTGGTCTGGGCGACCACCAGTGGTCTGGGGGACCACCAGTGGTCTGGGGGACCACCAGTGGTCTGGAGACCACCAGTGGTCCTTGAGGGTGTCCCAGGTGGTCCCCTGCAGCTAAATGATGGAGAGTTGGTAACAAAGTGGACCCTTATTAGATATTTAACTCTTGAGAGTGTAAAATAAAACCAAATGGACCCGTCAGGGTCTCAAGAGTTAAATTATTGTTACATACCTCCATTAGGCTACGTAATTTACAAGAAGTCTACACGACTACATGTAAAATAATTGTCATTTTGATCAACGTGTGCCTTATCTCAGCTATGGTACCACATCAACACAGCATGGAATTGTGGGCAAAATGGTATCCAACGACAACAAAATATTCTTTAGTTTTCGGTCTGCGAGGCAAAATCTCATCGTGGTGGGCCGTGGCTTAAATGCCGAACAAATGATAGGCCTTGACCTGAAAAGGGTTGGAAACCAAACCACTGCTCCTGAAAAGGGTTGGAAACCAGACCACTGCTCCTGAAAAGGGTTGGAAACCAGACCACTGCTCCTGAAAAGGGTTGGAAACCAAACCACTGCTCCTGAAAAGGGTTGGAAACCAGACCACTGCTCCTGAAAAGGGTTGGAAACCAAACCACTGCTCCTGAAAAGGGTTGGAAACCAAACCACTGCTCCTGAAAAGGGTTGGAAACCAGACCACTGCTCCTGAAAAGGGTTGGAAACCAAACCACTGCTCCTGAAAAGGGTTGGAAACCAAACCACTGCTCCTGAAAAGGGTTGGAAACCAAACCACTGCTCCTGAAAAGGGTTGGAAACCAGACCACTGCTCCTGAAAAGGGTTGGAAACCAAACCACTGCTCCTGAAAAGGGTTGGAAACCAAACCACTGCTCCTGAAAAGGGTTGGAAACCAGACCACTGCTCCTGAAAAGGGTTGGAAACCAAACCACTGCTCCTGAAAAGGGTTGGAAACCAAACCACTGCTCCTGAAAAGGGTTGGAAACCAGACCACTGCTCCTGAAAAGGGTTGGAAACCAAACCACTGCTCCTGAAAAGGGTTGGAAACCAAACCACTGCTCCTGAAAAGGGTTGGAAACCAAACCACTGCTCCTGAAAAGGGTTGGAAACCAAACCACTGCTCCTGAAAAGGGTTGGAAACCAAACCACTGCTCCTGAAAAGGGTTGGAAACCAGACCACTGCTCCTGAAAAGGGTTGGAAACCAAACCACTGCTCCTGAAAAGGGTTGGAAACCAAACCACTGCTCCTGAAAAGGGTTGGAAACCAGACCACTGCTCCTGAAAAGGGTTGGAAACCAAACCACTGCTCCTGAAAAGGGTTGGAAACCAGACCACTGCTCCTGAAAAGGGTTGGAAACCAAACCACTGCTCCTGAAAAGGGTTGGAAACCAAACCACTGCTCCTGAAAAGGGTTGGAAACCAAACCACTGCTCCTGAAAAGGGTTGGAAACCAGACCACTGCTCCTGAAAAGGGTTGGAAACCAAACCACTGCTCCTGAAAAGGGTTGGAAACCAAACCACTGCTCCTGAAAAGGGTTGGAAACCAGACCACTGCTCCTGAAAAGGGTTGGAAACCAAACCACTGCTCCTGAAAAGGGTTGGAAACCAGACCACTGCTCCTGAAAAGGGTTGGAAACCAGACCACTGCTCCTGAAAAGGGTTGGAAACCAGACCACTGCTCCTGAAAAGGGTTGGAAACCAGACCACTGCTCCTGAAAAGGGTTGGAAACCAAACCACTGCTCCTGAAAAGGGTTGGAAACCAAACCACTGCTCCTGAAAAGGGTTGGAAACCAGACCACTGCTCCTGAAAAGGGTTGGAAACCAAACCACTGCTCCTGAAAAGGGTTGGAAACCAAACCACTGCTCCTGAAAAGGGTTGGAAACCAAACCACTGCTCCTGAAAAGGGTTGGAAACCAAACCACTGCTCCTGAAAAGGGTTGGAAACCAGACCACTGCTCCTGAAAAGGGTTGGAAACCAGACCACTGCTCCTGAAAAGGGTTGGAAACCAAACCACTGCTCCTGAAAAGGGTTGGAAACCAAACCACTGCTCCTGAAAAGGGTTGGAAACCAAACCACTGCTCCTGAAAAGGGTTGGAAACCAAACCACTGCTCCTGAAAAGGGTTGGAAACCAGACCACTGCTCCTGAAAAGGGTTGGAAACCAGACCACTGCTCCTGAAAAGGGTTGGAAACCAAACCACTGCTCCTGAAAAGGGTTGGAAACCAAACCACTGCTCCTGAAAAGGGTTGGAAACCAGACCACTGCTCCTGAAAAGGGTTGGAAACCAGACCACTGCTCCTGATGATTCATGCTCTGTTGGAAACCAAACCACTGCTCCTGAAAAGGGTTGGAAACCAGACCACTGCTCCTGGTGATTCATGCTCTGTTGGAAACCAGACCACTGCTCCTGGTGATTCATGCTCTGTTGGAAACCAGACCACTGCTCCTGGTGATTCATGCTCTGTTGGAAACCAGACCACTGCTCCTGCTGATTCATGCTCTGTTGGAAACCAGACCACTGCTCCTGCTGATTCATGCTCTGTTGGAAACCAGACCACTGCTCCTGGTGATTCATGCTCTGTTGGAAACTAGACCACTGCTCCTGAAAAGGGTTGGAAACGAAACCACTGCTCCTGCTGATTCATGCTCTGTTGGCATCGCACGCCAGAAACTGACCTACAACTTCAAAGCTCACAGCATGTTGCGGATGCGACGCATTGTGAGCTAGTAGAACTGCTACACTGCTACTATTGTCGAAATACATTATAGAAATAAATAAATAGAAATCAGGCTTAACCCATTTTGACCTGAGATCAGGTTCTAAAAATGTCTTCTACATCCTGACAGTTTTCTGAAAAAGCTATGTTTCTATGTCAGTCGTTCTTCGATTTTTCAAAAATAGCAGACCTACAAGCTCATGAGCTTGTAGATCTGCTGTTTTTCAATAGCTAAAGCATAACATAATGCTAACACCAAAAGGGGTTCCCGCCCAAAATGGGTTAACTCAGTCTGGCTCTGTAACAATCAATTTCACCCTAACAATCAATTTCACCCCTGCTCACTTTTCTTGTACATACATTCTCTCTCTCTCTCTCTCTCTCTCTCTCTCTCTCTCTCTCTCTCTCTCTCTCTCTCTCTCTCTCTCTCTCTCTGAGACACACGACACACTGCATCTCATTATTGCTTATTGGCGTTGGCATTAGCTCTCTCAATAAACAAGACCTTCCAGATGCCTTGAGGAGTCGTAAATATCGCTAATTAAATTCCTCTGCTTGGAATACATACAAACAGCTACCGTCCACCATACAGTTCCTAATTAACATTTACCATCATCACATGTGTTAAATAATCTTCCCCTTGAGAAACTGAAGCCGTTAACACATGTGTTGCTTCTGGTGATTCTACAAGCCTATAGAGGCTCTGCACGTATGGAATCACATATGAAATAGGGTGTTGATTAAGCACTCACACATTTCTTTCCCCCTCAAGTAGTTGGATGTACTACATTGTTGCGAACGCAGTGAGCATTTACTATGAGACCCAGCAGATCATGTCTGTCTGTCTGTCTGTGTGTGTGTCTGTGTGTGTGTCACGCTGTAAACACCACCCGCCCACCACCAGAGGGCGCAGCTGTATCACACACAAAAACACACACACATGCACGCACACACACACACACACACACACACACACACACACACACACACACACACACACACACACAACTTAAAAAAAAACTTAACTTAAAAAAAAAACGTAAAAAGAGAACTTAAAAAAAAACCTTAAAAAAGTACGTAATTTATTCTAATTGTTATTGCAATTTACGAGCTGCGTTCGCTTCCCGCGTTTGCGCGTCTTACTTGTGTTATCTGTCCTGAGATTGTGCACCGTAAATATTTCACACCAGAACTGAAAGTGGGCTTTTACCTCCATACATTCTCCATATAAGGCCCCATTTACACTGGCAGCCAAATCTAGCCTGAATCAGATCTGTTCCACATCCAGATTGGAATCTGATTTGTTTAACATAATGTGTTGCTTCTGGTGATTCTACAAGCCTATAGTGGCTTCGCACGTACATTATGGAATCACATATGAAATAGGGTGTTGATTAAGCATTCACACATTTCTTTCCCCCTCAAGTAGTTGGATGTACATCGTGTTATCTGTCCTGAGATTGTGCACTGTGAATATTTCACACCAGAACTGAAAGTGGGCTTTTACATTCTCCATATAAGGCCCCATTTACACTGGCAGCCAAATCTAGCCTGAATCAGATCTGTTCCACATCCAGATTGGAATCTCATTTGTTTAACCCATTCTGGACAGGAACCCGTTTTGTTGTTTTAACTAAGCATTATGTTATACTTTAGCTATTGAAAAATAGCAGATCTACAAGCTCGTAGCGCGCCACCGAGTGGCGCGCTACGAGCTTGTAGGTCTGCTATATTGTTTTTTACGTAAAAATGCGGCACAAATCTTTGAATATATATATTCTTTCAGAGCGAACGTTTTTCTTATTTCGACGTCAGGCCTAAATGAGTCTAAATGCAGCAGGTCACATACAAGTCACATGGAATCAGATTGCCACATTCAAAGGTGGTTTCCAATCTGATTCAAATCTGATTTGAGGAGATCTGTCTCAGTCTGAACGCAACAACCTGATCTAAATCGGATTCCATGTGACTTGTGTATGTGACTTGTTTGCGTTTAGACTTATTTAAAGAAATCAGATTCCAGTCTGGATGTGGCACAGATCTGATTCAGGCTAGATTTGGCTGCCAGATTTGAATCCAATTTGACTTGATGTGACTGCAGTCTAAAAGGGGCCTATAGTCTCATTAACCCATTTTGGACTGAGGTCGATTAAAAAAAGGCTTCTAAATCCTAACAGTTTTCTGAAAAACCCATGTTTCTATGTCAGTGGTGTCTTTTTCATGTCAAGGACCCCCAGAATTATCTGTATTAGGCTGCGGACCCCCATCTGAACATATGTTGTTCCAGTGACCCCCCAGATGCAAAGATTTGAGTTAAAAATGCTCTAAAGCATAACATAATGCTTAAAACACCAAAATGGGTTAAAACTCTGGTCAGTGGAAAACTGACAGGGAGCACAACATATAATATCGTTGCTGTCGGGCAGAAAACTCTTATCTCCAAATTCTAACTTTTTGTGTTTTTAAAGCCCTACATTAAATGAAAGCCCTACTTGATCATACTACGGCATCACACCAAAGTATCAGATCCGTAATCTCCGCGACACGTTTCCGAGCTGGTCGATCTGCTACTTTTGATATTTCTGAATTTGAATCCTGAAAAGTAAGAGTGTTGGACATAATGAGGTTTTTTCCACCCGCCAGAGACGACATATAACGAAACTAATTAATGCTCTTTCTGAAGGTCCACATTCTCTATTCATCAAACTAATTAATGCTCTTTCTGAAGGCCCACATTCTCTATTCATCAAACTAATTAATGCTCTTTCTGAAGGTCCACATTCTCTATTCATCAAACTAATTAATGCTCTTTCTGAAGGTCCACATTCTCTATTCATCAAACTAATTAATGCTCTTTCTGAAGGTCCACATTCTCTATTCATCAAACTAATTAATGCTCTTTCTGAAGGTCCACATTCTCTATTCATCAAACTAATTAATGCTCTTTCTGAAGGCCCACATTCTCTATTCATCAAACTAATTAATGCTCTTTCTGAAGGCCCACATTCTCTATTCATCAAACTAATTAATGCTCTTTCTGAAGGCCCACATTCTCTATTCATCAAACTAATTAATGCTCTTTCTGAAGGCCCACATTCTCTATTCATCAAACTAATTAATGCTCTTTCTGAAGGCCCACATTCTCTATTAATCTAACTAATTAATGCTCTTTCTGAAGGCCCACATTCTCTATTAATCTAACTAATTAATGCTCTTTCTGAAGGCCCACATTCTCTATTCATCAAACTAATTAATGCTCTTTCTGAAGGTCCACATTCTCTATTCATCAAACTAATTAATGCTCTTTCTGAAGGCCCACATTCTCTATTCATCAAACTAATTAATGCTCTTTCTGAAGGCCCACATTCTCTATTCATCAAACTAATTAATGCTCTTTCTGAAGGTCCACATTCTCTATTCATCAAACTAATTAATGCTCTTTCTGAAGGTCCACATTCTCTATTCATCAAACTAATTAATGCTCTTTCTGAAGGCCCACATTCTCTATTAATCTAACTAATTAATGCTCTTTCTGAAGGCCCACATTCTCTATTAATCTAACTAATTAATGCTCTTTCTGAAGGCCCACATTCTCTATTCATCAAACTAATTAATGCTCTTTCTGAAGGTCCACATTCTCTATTCATCAAACTAATTAATGCTCTTTCTGAAGGCCCACATTCTCTATTAATCTAACTAATTAATGCTCTTTCTGAAGGCCCACATTCTCTATTAATCTAACTAATTAATGCTCTTTCTGAAGGCCCACATTCTCTATTAATCTAACTAATTAATGCTCTTTCTGAAGGCCCACATTCTCTATTCATCAAACTAATTAATGCTCTTTCTGAAGGTCCACATTCTCTATTCATCAAACTAATTAATGCTCTTTCTGAAGGCCCACATTCTCTATTCATCAAACTAATTAATGCTCTTTCTGAAGGTCCACATTCTCTATTCATCAAACTAATTAATGCTCTTTCTGAAGGCCCACATTCTCTATTCATCAAACTAATTAATGCTCTTTCTGAAGGCCCACATTCTCTATTAATACTTTCAGCTCCATTGCTGTTGATTAATGCCAATTGAAGCCTAATTTTGATACTAACGCTTAACGCCATTGCCGTTGATTAATGGCAATTGCGCTTTTATAGTGCATTCGATCAATTGAGCCATAATGCGAGCCATAAACTTACGTTAGCCGGTTAGCTAGCTATGTTAGCACAGCACTGGCTCGTCCATCATAGATCGTCGTCGCCATAATAATCCATTCTATCCGTTTCTTTCAATCGCCTGTATCTCCTATTCATTGTCCCAGATGGCATTTTGGTCAAAACAGCGTTTCTTTGATGGCACAGAGCCGGTGATGTGGAGCTCTCCAGAGCCCCGGTTTGGATTCACATTGTAAACAAGGCCTGTCTCGGCTCCGTTGAGCGTCCTAGGATAAGCTACTTCCGGTAGACTGGAACTGTGGCTTTTCAAAATAAGAGCTCGACTGGAAAAAATGCTGGCGTGAATTAGATCCTAATTTTTCAATAAATGCTAGCGCTGAAAGGGTTAATCAAACACATGATCTTATGTTGGGGCCCTGATCAGTGATTTCACATTATCTTTAAATCTGTCATTTCATTTAAATGGATGTCATTTGCTTGAAAATGTTGCGATTAAAAGAAGTGGTCATGACGGATACCAAACCACACCAGGAGACGAGGATGATGGTACAACATTCTCACCACTTAAAAAATATACAGTGTATATATATATATTTTTTTTAGAGAGCTATATTTAGTCAATAATAATTTGCCGTTGTTACTAAATCATTTAACTAATGTTTGTTAGTAAGGATGTCCCGATCACGTTTTTTTGCTCCCGATCCGATTTCCGATCATTTAACACTTTTGCAATATCACAATAGTAAAATATACAAAATCACAGACATTCTCATGATATAATATTGATACTAGGGATGTCCTGTCCTTTTTTGCTCCCTATCAGATTCCGATCATTTGCAAATGATGTGATTTCCGATCACATGATCGGATCGGGACTACTTGTTAGTAATAGTCAAAGGAGTATGTATGTGTTTACCGGTATTTGACACAGTATGAGCAAAATGGTTGCCGTGCGGCGTGCAGTGAAGCTGTTGTCTCCTCCTCCTCCTCCTTGCTGATTATGACGTTATCTTCAACAGGACCTGGAACACAAGCTGGACCCCAAGACGAAGAACCTGCCATACCTGCGGAACCCGGACATCCTCGTGGGCGAGAACGACCTCACAGCGCTCAGCTACCTCCACGAGCCTGCCGTGCTGCACAACCTCAAAGTCCGCTTCGACTCCAAGCACATCTACACGTACTGCGGTAGGCAGCCACGCATGCACAGTCGCACACGCACAATTTACAATTTAGGCATTCAGCAGACGCTCTTAATCCAGAGTGATTTACAGTAAGCAAGAACAACACATGGTAATACAAATACATAATAATAGGAAGCTAATAGTAAGCTAATAGTAGTCTATAATATCTGTTTAATGAAACTATGAGTATACGCTATAGAGCAGGGGTCGGCAACTGAGATTGTCCTCGGGCCAATATTATTCCCAGACATTCCATCGCGGGCCGGCCGTCTGGCGCGTGCGCGCGCGCAGCGCGCGTGCGCCCGTGAAGGCGCGCGTGAAGGCGCGCGAAAAATTTCGGGTCTAATTCGGGTCTAATTCGGTCTAATTCGGGTCTAATTCGGGTCTATTTGACCAATATAAATCAACTTTTTTCTTTTTTTTTTGCTGGAAAAATATGGTGCTGACACGACGTTATGCTGCTTTCACACGGGCAGATGCAAAGCTACACTAGTACACCTAGTCACAGAACAGTGTCGTCGTTAAGCAGCAGGAGGATCCCACTGGCAGCACCTGTCCGTTTATCATTAGCACAACCACGAACGTCCAACACATATACAATGAATTACTCACCTAATGCTGCCTGCAGGTTCCATGTTTAATTCCAGCGGTGTGTAACCTACATTGTCTAAGTGACAGTTTTCATATTGTAAATATGGTCGCTAACGTGGGACTTAGAAAAAAAAAAAAAAAAAAAAAATCTCTAAATTATCTCACGGGCCAGATATTATTTCTGGGGGGCCAATTTTGGCCCGCGGGCCGCCTGTTGCCGACCCCTGCTATAGAGTGCTATTGTCTACATACAATGCTATCTGAATGACACAAGTTGAGCCTTTGCATATGCCTGAAGGTCGTCGGGCAAGTACTGTAGAAAGTGCTATGACAAGTGCTATGCACGCGCACACACACACACACACACACACACACACACACACACACACACACACACACACACACACACACACACACACAGTCACTATACCGATGACGTTACACCATTGGCCGGCCGGCAGAGTGTTGGAGTTTTCCCCACTGGCCGTTATTCTTTTGAAATGATGATGATGTGAACAGCAGCGGCTCCACAGTCTTCAGTCTTATGCCCGCAGGGCTCTTCAATCAGATCATATATGAGCAGTAATATGGTGTAACTTTATCACTCGCCTCGGCTGAGAAACACCACTGCCTGGATCCATTGTTCAAATTAAAAGCTCTCTAGCTGAGCATTTCATACATGGTCCAGCCATACACTGTACAGTTCTAGGATGTGTTACTACTGTTTATACATCAAAGTATATATATATACTATATATATAAATATATTTTATAATTATTTTCCCCCAGTGGAGTTCAGTAGATAGGAGGCATGAGGAGTAAAATAAACCATTCTTGAAGCTCATAGTGTGTGTGTGTGTGTGTGTGTGTGTGTGTGTGTGTGTGTGTGTGTGCGTGTGCGTGTGTGTGTGTGTGTGTGTGTTGCAGGGATCGTGCTGGTTGCCATCAATCCCTATGAGACACTCCAGATCTACGGTACAGACATAATCAACGCCTACAGTGGACAGAACATGGGCGACATGGATCCACATATCTTTGCTGTGGGAGAGGAGGCATACAAGCAGATGGCCAGGTGTGTGTGTGTGTGTGTGTATATCTCTGTCGGGCGGAACCCACATTACTATTATCTTGTGGATCTGCTACTTTTGATGCTTGTTTGACGCAAAAAAAGAAAAAAAAACAGAATACGGAGATAAGAGGTTTCTGCCCGACAGCAACGATATGCAATATGTCTACTGTAACAACAACCTATATACACAACAGTTGTTGTACGCAGTGTTGTTTTTGGCAGCGAAATTTGATTTTAGTTTTAGTCCTAGTCTTTTGAATAGTTTTCACTTAGTTTTAGTCACATTTTAGTCACCTGGAATGTTTTAGTGTTAGTCTAGTTTTAGTCGACTAAATGTCATGAGATTTTAGTCGACTAAATCTACGGTTGATTTAGTCGACTAAAATGTATTTTGGCGGGGCTTGATGCCGTCGTAATGACTGTTTTTACACTTGCTGAAAATAGCCGATCTACAAGCTCACAACGCGTCGCAGCGCGACGCGTTGTGAGCTTGTAGATCGGCTATTTTCAGCATGCAACCAAGTGTAAAATGACTTATACTGGATATCTTGTCCACTAGTCCCTTCCTAACATTTTAGTCTAGTTTTTATTTGTTGACGAAATTGTCGATATATTTAGTCTTAGTTTTTGTCATCATAGTTTAGTTTTTATTTAGTTTCTATTTATTTTTTGTCAATGAAAAAAGGTAGTCAACGAACATTTTTTGTTTAGTTTTAGTCGACGAAAACAACACTGGTTGTACGGTATGTAATTATCTAAAGTAAATATATGTATTAGCATCCAATGACCCATGTGGTCCCCTCACTTCTTTCCCCTCATTCTTCTCCTCTTTGCTCTCCGCCATGCAGGGACGAGAGGAACCAGTCCATCATCGTGAGCGGGGAGTCCGGCGCGGGGAAGACCGTCTCCGCTAAGTACGCCATGCGGTACTTTGCCACGGTCAGCGGCGCCGCCAGTGAGGCCAACGTGGAGGAGAAGGTCCTGGCGTCTAACCCCATCATGGAGGTAAGAAAAGAAAAAAACTAAAACAACTAAACATTTCAACAACCCCCATTTCTATATTTTTAGCTTTCCTCGAGATATCTCGTGGATGGCTTGGATTGGGTGAAGTTATGAAAAAAATTGCACCCGAGTGGTGCAACTATACTTTTATTGTTACTTATAGTTACTGTGTGTGTGTGTGATTAGCCAACTGCTCAGTGTGAATGGCCTGACTCCGCCAGATGGGGCAGCAGAGAGTACAGCAACCCAGTGTACTCTCTGCTGCCCCATCTGGCGGAGTCAGGTTACAGTGTGATTGGCCCGGCTCTAAACAGCAGAGTCAATAGGTCGTACTCTAAACAGACATAGGGTCACCCATAGCTCTTTAACCCATTCTGGGCGGGAACCCCTTTTGGTGTTTTAACTAAGCATTATGTTATACTTTAGCTATTGAAAAATAGCAGATCTACAAGCTTGTAGGTCTGCTATTTTTGAAAAATCATAAAAATGCGGCACAAATCTTTAAATATATATTCTTTCAGAGCGAACGTTTTTTTTTATTTCGACGTCAGGCCTAAATGGATGGAGACGGTGGTTGTGCACCACTCAAAAACACCTACGGAAATAAGACGTTTCTGAACAGCCAGCAACGAAACACGGAGATAAACAGTGCATGACAAAACCAATCAGAGAGTCTTTGGTGTGGTTTAATTACTTCCATTTTAGTTACGGTTGGGAAATGTTAGTTCTGTGACTAGGCCTGTCACAGTTAATACTATAGTGTAATCTCCTTATCGCAATTAATTTACATAAATTCTCTGCAGAGAATCATCTGTTGCAAGATGTTCACACACTTTCAAATATTTCCCCCCAAAAAATAGATCTAAAAGATCTGCTACTTTTGATACTTTTGTGTAACACTGTAATATGATCAAGGAGGGCATTCATTTACAAAAAACAAACAAACATTCAAAAAAAGTAAGAATGTGGCTGAGCTTTCTACCCGACAGCAACGATGTTAAGGTTATTGTAGTGGTCAGTCTGTATAGAGCGTCGCAGTCCCGCCTCCTACCCTGGACCAGGAAATGAAACCCAATGCATTTTCCTC
>NC_136808.1:56774468-56802102 GCF_951216825.1 Electrona antarctica | reverse complement strand
GGGGTGAGAGAGGAGAAGGGGGGGTGAGAGAGGAGAAGGGGGGGTGAGAGAGGAGAAGGGGGGTGAGAGAGGAGAAGGGGGGGTGAGAGAGGAGAAGGGGGTGTGAGAGAGAAACTCCAAGATGAGAGGGAGAGGATAAAGGAGGAGTGAAAGACAGGATATGAAATGACAGCAGGAGAGGGGAAGAAATAAGACAAGGTTGGAGAGGAGGAGAGGAGAAGGGGGGGTGAGGAGGAGAGGAGAGGAGGAGAGGAGAGGAGAAGGGGGGGTGAGAGAGGAGAGGAGAGGAGAGGAGAGGAGAGGAGAGGAGAGGAGAGGAGAGGAGAGGAGAGGAGAGGAGAGGAGGAGAGGAGAGGAGAGGAGAGGAGGAGAGGGGGTGAGAGAGGAGAGGAGAGGAGAGGAGAGGAGAGGAGGAGAGGAGGAGAGGGGGTGAGAGAGGAGAGGAGAGGAGGAGAGGGGGTGAGAGAGGAGAGGAGAGGAGAGGAGGAGAGGAGGAGAGGAGGAGAGGGGGTGAGAGAGGAGAGGAGAGGAGAGGAGGAGAGGAGAGGAGGAGAGGAGAGGAGGAGAGGGGGTGAGAGAGGAGAGGAGAGGAGAGGAGAGGAGGAGAGGAGGAGAGGGGGTGAGAGAGGAGAGGAGAGGAGGAGAGGGGGTGAGAGAGGAGAGGAGAGGAGAGGAGAGGAGGAGAGGAGGAGAGGGGGTGAGAGAGGAGAGGAGAGGAGAGGAGAGAGAGGAGGAGAGGGGGTGAGAGAGGAGAGGAGAGGAGGAGAGGAGAGGAGAGGAGGAGAGGGGGTGAGAGAGGAGAGGAGAGGAGAGGAGAGGAGAGGAGAGGAGGAGAGGGGGTGAGAGAGGAGAGGAGAGGAGAGGAGAGGAGAGGAGAGGAGAGGAGAGGAGGAGAGGGGGTGAGAGAGGAGAGGAGAGGAGAGGAGAGGAGAGGAGAGGAGAGGAGAGGAGGAGAGGGGGTGAGAGAGGAGAGGAGAGGAGAGGAGAGGAGAGGCTCGTTTCAAAGCTTAACAATTGCTCCAATGAGATGAAAGCTTTTCTCTTAAAGTTTTTAACTCAACTGGCCAATCAGCACTCAGCAGAGCATCAGCAGGCAAGCACTCGGCAGACAGATTTTCCAAGCAGCTGGGACTTCATCCTGTTCTGATCATACCCTAATCCAGTGGTTCTCAAGCGATTATGTCAAGGATGCCCAAATTAATATCTGTATTTGGCAGAGATGTTTTACCAGCTGCTGTGGAAGCACAGCTGGTCAATGTTCTCTCACTTGCTGTAGTTGAGACCTATGTTTCTTGCTGTAGTTGAGACCTATGTTTCTCATTGGCTGACAACCAGATTCTTTTGTTTATTTCTTCATGAAAGTCCCTTTTCTTTTTTTTTGTGCTTTTTTGGGAATATCTTTTGAAAATGTTTTTAAATTATAATAATAATTAAAAACAAAATATAAGAGACAAAATAAAGGGACCCATACAAATGTGTCCGTGACCCATAAATGAGACTCCCGACCCAGTGCCGTAAAGAACAGGCCTGCAACAGATTCATATGGGTTCACATCCATGTCAGAGCCATGCGGGCCTCGCCTCGTCCTACTTCTCTGTCTAATTAAACGGCAGCAATATGCTTAAAACACACACACACACACACACACACACACACACACACACACACACACACACACACACACACACACACACACACACGCGCTGTGCATTGTTGTGCACTGACCTTGTCAAGCCCTGACCCATAGTGTGAGAGCCACTAGCTTTGTCCTATAGACAGAGGGTTGTTCTAATGTCTATAGGACATACATAGGTTCTATGTATGGCCTTTTATCCAAAGTTTGTTATCTCATATGAGCACTTCGAGGGCCAGTCTGAATAAAAAGTAGTGTATGAATCCATGTATTGTGTTCATTTTTTAGCAGGGAATGGAAGCCCTACCCCTGCTGGTACTGTATTACAGTGATTCTCAAACCATTTAGGCCTGACCTCAAAATTAAAAAAAAATCTTCTAAATCCTCCAGTTTTCTGAAATAAATATTTTCACGATTTTTCAAAAATAGCAGACCTACAAGCTCGTAGGCCACTCGGTGGGCGGGCGCTATGAGCTTGTAGTTCTGCTATTTAATAGCTAAATTATAACATAATGTTTAAAACACCAAAAGGGGTTCCCGCCCAAAACCACCTCGAGGCCCCCCAAATTGTATTGTTTGTTTGAATGCCAAATGAGTCAAATCAAAATATCAGTTGATGATGAAACTTCCATGTCATTCTCTCATCAGGCCATCGGGAACGCCAAGACCACTCGGAACGACAACAGCAGTCGCTTCGGCAAATACATCGAGATCGGCTTCGACAATCGCTACCGCATCATCGGGGCCAACATGAGGACATATCTGCTGGAGAAGTCGAGAGTCGTCTTTCAGGTTAGCAGCACAGCATGTAAAACAGGCATGCGAATGCACGCACGCACGCACGCACGCACGCACGCACGCACGCACGCACGCACGCACGCACGCACGCACGCACGCACGCACACACACACACACTGTGCTTGTAACTTTCTGCTATTTCTGTCTCTATTATCAATCTATCATCTAGTCGCTATAGAGCAGTTAACAGTTCGACATCAATGCAGTTCAGTTCCTTAAAAACAAGGATTTTCCAGTTGTTCAACAAAACACCAAACGAGGAAGCAACTTCTCTTTCTGTCCTTGGGGTTTCCCCACAGAGACTAAAGAATGTACGGTGTTATGAGAACTTATATAAGCATACAGTTGAAGTAGCAAGTAGCTGTCAATCCAACTCGGGTCCACTTGAGACCAGAGGAACTAATTATATAGCACCTTTAGTTTATCCAAGGCGCTTTACATAGATTGCATTACATTCACCCATTCATACATGCACACACATTCACCCATTCATACATGCACAGTTGCACACACATGCACCCATTCACCCACACACATTCACCCATTCATACATGCACACACATTCATATGATGGCGGAGGAAACCATGCAAGGCACCAACCTGCACATCGGGAGCATTTAGGGGTTCAGACTCTTGCTCAAGGACACTTCGACATTAACTCTGGGGGAGCCCGGGATCGAACTGGGAACCTCATGGTTCCCATACAGCTGCTCTACAGGCCACTCTACCCCTGATCCACTGCCACCCCTAACTAAGCAGTGTAGAGGAGACCCAAAGTACCCAAACCCTACTTAAATCTTATCTTAACCCAAGAAGGGTTACAAAACTTTGGTTGTGCCAACTGCTGTGGACATTTTAAATAAAACAATGTTTAAATTAGTTCACCACCTGATCCCCACAGCCCATGATCACTGTTGCTGTGTTATGTGAATGCATTTTATATAGTACTTTAATGCATTTGTGTATTTTAATATGTAATGTTTTATTGTTGTAAACTGACTGCCGGTGTGCCAAAGACACATTTCCATTGTATGTAAATTGAATGGAAAATAAAGTTTTCTTTATCTTTATTGTAAGAAAAATGAGTGAAATTCATTTTTGTACAAACTCACATCATTTGTAGTTTTCAGGACAGCGAAGAATAGACATCGAAAATAGAAATAACAAGAAAAACTGCTCAAATATTAAAACATCTCAGATAAGAGTAGAATTTCATATGATGAAGTATGACGTTTGGAATCGGATATGAGTAGTACAGCAACAAACTGAAATCCAAACCAAGTCTTATACAAGTCTTCACACAACCTGCTGCTCAGTTAACTACATTCCTCTCTTTTATTTCCTTTCCATTTCTTGTTCTCCTTGTTTCTTTCTTCCGTGTGTGGGTGTGTGTGTGTGTGTGTGTGTGTGTGTGTGTGTGTGTGTGTGTGTGGGGGGGGGGGGGGTGTTTACTTTCTAATGGAGCCAGTAGCGCAGTCTACACACGTGCGTGCGTGCGTGCGTGCACACACACACACACACACACACACACACACACACACACACACACACACACACACACACACACACCCTGCCACAGACGGAACTCTGCTAAGGAATGAGGATATAGTACAAACTGTGCCAACATTTCCTCTAACATTCCATGCATGCTTGGCTCTAACATGCAACATGCACCTGTTAAATATAAAATATTGAAAATAAAACTTGACTCTTTTTGAAATCCGCATACTGTGAGTCAGCATCAATAACTGTGTGTGTGTGTGTGTGTGTGTGTGTGTGTGTGTGTGTGTGTGTGTGTGTGTGTGTGTGTGTGTGTGTGTGTGTGTGTGTGTGTGTGTGTGTGTGTGTGTGTGTGTGTGTGTGTGTGTGTGTGTGTGTGTGTGTGTGTGTGTGTGTGTGTGTGTGTGTGTGTGTGTTTGCTTTCAGGCGGATGAGGAAAGAAATTACCATATCTTTTATCAGCTGTGTGCTTCATCTCATCTGCCGGAGTTCAAACCTCTGAAACTGAGTAAGACACACACACACACGCACGCATCACGCATGTGTGCAGGGGTGTGTGCACACACACACCCCTGCACTTTAATACCAACCTCTAACCTTAGGCTACACACCTAACTCTAAACGAACCCTAGTCATTAATACTAAACCCTAAAAATAAATACTAAACCTAAAAAATAACAAATAAATCTTTGCTCTCCAGGATTTGTGTGTGTGTTCTGAATACTAATACACACAAACGGCTGTTTATGTGGTTGTGGTCTTTTGGAATGAACAAACACTTTGACTGTTAATTCACGGCATCAAAAATGAACCAGTCTCTGAAACGCATTCTATAATTACTGAAATATATTACTGAAATAAATAAATGGAGGTCAACCACGATTGCCTCATTTCCGATTTTTTTTTATCATCACTCACTAGCATTGCTCTATATGTTCTGACTGTTCCTAAACGCCACTAACCACTTTCAAACTGGCTTTCAATTTTGGGTACGTCATTATACTGTAGGCAAGTTTTCTATAGGCAATGTTATAGTATATAGAGCTTAAAGCTGCTATAAGCAATAATATGTCAAAATTTTAATGACCTTTTTATTTTTTATTTTTTTGGTATTCAGACAGCCAGCAATGGGTAGAACTACAAAAAAATGTAGTCTCTGTGACACATCTAGGGGCCGCAATCTGCATTCAAAGATGTTCCTAGAAGCTTTGTCATTGGTCGAAAAAAACCCGGGAAGCAGACAGGCAAATCGACCAATGACAAAGCTTCTAGGAAAATCTTTGAATGCAGATTGCGGCCCTTAGATGTGTCACAGAGACTAAATATGCGTTTTACCCATTGCTGGCTGTCCAAATAAATAACAAGGTCATTCAAATTTTGACATATTATTGCTTATAGCAGCTTTAATGGCCCTGTAATTATACTGTAGGTGAAACCTTCCCCCAAACCTCCAGAAAATGTAAAACTTTTCAAATCGTGGAAAGACACACAACACGTTGCACCTGGTCGCGTCGTGATCTTGTAGATTGGCTTTTCGCCGGCGTGCGGCAAAGTGTATAGAAGGGTTTAAGTGGTTTGATGCAGCACATAGTTGTCATCTGGTTCAGATCAGCCGTTGGACGGTAGGTAGCATGGCCATGTGGTATCTATCTGTATGGTGTAGGTAGGTAGGTAGGTAGGTAGGACGGTAGGTAGCATGGCCATGTGGTATCTATCTGTATGGTGTAGGTAGGTAGGTAGGTAGGACGGTAGGTAGCATGGCCATGTGGTATCTATCTGTATGGTGTAGGTAGGTAGGTAGGTAGGTAGGTAGGTAGGTAGGACGGTAGGTAGCATGGCCATGTGGTATCTATCTGTATGGTGTAGGTAGGTAGGTAGGTAGGTAGGACGGTAGGTAGCATGGCCATGTGGTATCTATCTGTATGGTGTAGGTAGGTAGGTAGGTAGGTAGGACGGTAGGTAGCATGGCCATGTGGTATCTATCTGTATGGTGTAGGTAGGTAGGTAGGTAGGTAGGACGGTAGGTAGCATGGCCATGTGGTATCTATCTGTATGGTGTAGGTAGGTAGGTAGGTAGGTAGGACGGTAGGTAGCATGGCCATGTGGTATCTATCTGTATGGTGTAGGTAGGTAGGTAGGTAGGACGGTAGGTAGCATGGCCATGTGGTATCTATCTGTATGGTGTAGGTAGGTAGGTAGGTAGGTAGGACGGTAGGTAGCATGGCCATGTGGTATCTATCTGTATGGTGTAGGTAGGTAGGTAGGTAGGACGGTAGGTAGCATGGCCATGTGGTATCTATCTGTATGGTGTAGGTAGGTAGGTAGGTAGGACGGTAGGTAGCATGGCCATGTGGTATCTATCTGTATGGTGTAGGTAGGTAGGTAGGTAGGTAGGTAGGTAGGTAGGTAGGTAGGATGGTAGGTAGCATGGCCATGTGGTATCTATCTGTATGGTGTAGGTAGGTAGGACGGTAGGTAGGTAGGACGGTAGGTAGCATGGCCATGTGGTATCTATCTGTATGGTGTAGGTAGGTAGGTAGGTAGGTAGGTAGGTAGGTAGGTAGGTAGGATGGTAGGTAGCATGGCCATGTGGTATCTATCTGTATGGTGTAGGTAGGTAGGACGGTAGGTAGGTAGGACGGTAGGTAGCATGGCCATGTGGTATCTATCTGTATGGTGTAGGTAGGTAGGTAGGTAGGTAGGTAGGTAGGTAGGTAGGTAGGATGGTAGGTAGCATGGCCATGTGGTATCTATCTGTATGGTGTAGGTAGGTAGGACGGTAGGTAGCATGGCCATGTGGTATCTATCTGTATGGTGTAGGTAGGTAGGACGGTAGGTAGCATGGCCATGTGGTATCTATCTGTATGGTGTAGGTAGGTAGGTAGGTAGGTAGGACGGACGCTAGGTAGCATGCCCATGTGGTATCTATCTGTATGGTGTAGGTAGGTAGGACGGTAGGTAGGTAGGACGGTAGGTAGGTAGGACGGTAGGTAGGTAGGACGGTAGGTAGCATGGCCATGTGGTATCTATCTGTATGGTGTAGGTAGGTAGGTAGGTAGGTAGGACGGACGGTAGGTAGCATGCCCATGTGGTATCTATCTGTATGGTGTAGGTAGGTAGGACGGTAGGTAGGTAGGACGGTAGGTAGCATGCCCATGTGGTATCTATCTGTATGGTGTGACCGCTAGGGCTGGCTGTCACCATAATTAAATCCTAATTGTCATACCAATCATTTCGATGTATGGTTTAATTGTGTTTTTGGCACATTGGAACACATACATGTATATGACATTTCTCTTTGACTTTTGTAAACAAAAATTGTCACAAGGAAGATTTTGACAAATAACGGAAACCTACGCAGAAACGATTGACAATGATCGGTACCTATAATCAAGATAAATACTAGTACAATGGCCAAAACAGGTCAAGCATTTAATAATTTTATACTTTGTAAAAAAAATAGGGGGAAAAAGGCTATCTACAAGCTCACAACAGATGAATTCATACAGGTGAACGGAAACTATTCTGACAATTAGGCAGAATAATTGCCATTACTGTATGTCAAATAATTAAGGTCACTATGTAATAATTGTGCCAGACCTTAACCCATTCAGGCCTGACGTCGAGAAAAAAAAAAAAAAAGTTTTCTAAATCATGACAATTTTCTGAAAGATTTGAGGCACATTTTAACGATTTAAAAAAAATAGCAGACCTACAAGTTCATAGCGCGCCACTCGGTGGCGCGCTATGAACTTGTAGATCTGCTATTTTTCATTAGCTAAATTATAGTATAATGTTTAAAACACCAAAAGGGGTTCCCGCCCAAAATGGGTTAAGGCCTAGTGAGTGCAGAATAGATAGAGAGCATTGTGAAGGACATGTGTTCATGAAGCCAGGCAGGCACGCTGGGGCTCCACCTCGCCTCAAGATGCGTTCATGAAGCCAGCCAGGCACGCTGGGGCTCCACCTCGCCTCAAGATGCGTTCATGAAGCCAGCCAGGCACGCTGGGGCTCCACCTCGCCTCAAGATGCGTTCATGAAGCCAGCCAGGCACGCTGGGGCTCCACCTCGCCTCAAGATGCGTTCATGAAGCCAGCCAGGCACGCTGGGGCTCCACCTCGCCTCAAGATGCGTTCATGAAGCCAGCCAGGCACGCTGGGGCTCCACCTCGCCTCAAGATGCGTTCATGAAGCCAGGCAGGCACGCTGGGGCTCCACCTCGCCTCAAGATGCGTTCATGAAGCCAGGCAGGCACGCTGGGGCTCCACCTCGCCTCAAGATGGGTTCATGAAGCCAGCCAGGCACGCTGGGGCTCCACCTCGCCTCAAGATGCGTTCATGAAGCCAGGCAGGCACGCTGGGGCTCCACCTCGCCTCAAGATGCGTTCATGAAGCCAGCCAGGCACGCTGGGGCTCCACCTCGCCTCAAGATGCGTTCATGAAGCCAGCCAGGCACGCTGGGGCTCCACCTCGCCTCAAGATGCGTTCATGAAGCCAGCCAGGCACGCTGGGGCTCCACCTCGCCTCAAGATGCGTTCATGAAGCCAGCCAGGCACGCTGGGGCTCCACCTCGCCTCAAGATGCGTTCATGAAGCCAGGCAGGCACGCTGGGGCTCCACCTCGCCTCAAGATGCGTTCATGAAGCCAGGCAGGCACGCTGGGGCTCCACCTCGCCTCAAGATGGGTTCATGAAGCCAGCCAGGCACGCTGGGGCTCCACCTCGCCTCAAGATGCGTTCATGAAGCCAGGCAGGCACGCTGGGGCTCCACCTCGCCTCAAGATGCGTTCATGAAGCCAGCCAGGCACGCTGGGGCTCCACCTCGCCTCAAGATGCGTTCATGAAGCCAGCCAGGCACGCTGGGGCTCCACCTCGCCTCAAGATGCGTTCATGAAGCCAGCCAGGCACGCTGGGGCTCCACCTCGCCTCAAGATGCGTTCATGAAGCCAGCCAGGCACGCTGGGGCTCCACCTCGCCTCCAGCCAAGCTCAATCTGCTCCGGTGCATCTCAGGAGCAGGAAGACGACTAGGAGGTGCATCTCAGGAGCAGGAAGACGACTAGGAGGTGCATCTCAGGAGCAGGAAGACGACTAGGAGGTGCATCTCAGGAGCAGGACGACTAGGAGGTGCATCTCAGGAGCAGGACGACTAGGAGGTGCATCTCAGGAGCAGGAAGACGACTAGGAGGTGCATCTCAGGAGCAGGACGACTAGGAGGTGCATCTCAGGAGCAGGACGACTAGGAGGTGCATCTCAGGAGCAGGACGACTAGGAGGAGAGTAGAATATCGTTGCCGTCGTGTGCAAACTCCGTGTTGTCCAAAACGTTTCGATCTTGTGGATGTGCTACTTTTGATGCTTTTGTGTGTCTCTGTAGTATGGTGTGTAGTAAAGGTGCTATTTTACGAAAAAACACAAAAAAGTAAAAATGTGGAGATATGAGGTTTCTGCCAGACAGCGATGATGAAGGAAAAAGGAACTGCTGCAGGACATTTATCAATACATCTTCACGTCGAAACGTTGTCACGTAACTTTTGCCTGTGAATTCAAGGTAATACAAATGAGTTTTCTCCATTGCCTTCTCCTTCATGCACTATAGAGCATCGCAGTCCCGCCCCCTACCAGGGCCCAGTCCCGCCCCCTACCAGGGTCCAGTCCCGCCCCCTGCCAGGGCCCAGTCCCGCCCCCTACCAGGGCCCAGTCCCGCCCCCTACCAGGGCCCAGGAAATGATTCTCCGTTCATTTTCCTCATAGACATTTCAGAAAGTATTTATTTAAAGACGTTTACGCCGCGGACAAAGCCAACTCTTGTCGGGACAAATCATGACAACAAACACAATTTTTCGGGCCAAACAAAGAATTAGAAAGTAGAAAAAAACGGCAGGTTACAACACTTTTTTTGTTGTTTTTCTTCTATGTAATTATTTGTTTGGTCCAAAATATTGTGTGTGTTGTCATGATTTGTCACGACTCGAGTTGGCTTCGTACGACGCTTAAAAGGTCTTTAAATAAATACTTTTTGAAATGTCTATGGGAAAAATGCATTGTGATTCATTTCCTGGGCCTGGCGTCGTCATGAAAGGGGGCGGGACTGCGACGCTCTATACAGACAGTCATCTAGACAGTGCGCCGTGTCACTGGCGACCCACTGTGTATGTGTGTGTGTGTGTGTGTGTGTGTGTGTGTGTGTGTGTGTGTGTGCACCTGCTCATTACACTCAACGTCATGTTGCACACACACACACACACACACACACACACACACACACACACACACACACACACACACACACACACACACACACACACACTACTGGCACTACCACTCATTGGCTCACAGTTGGCATGTGCATTTTCTCATGCACTCTCAATCTCTCTCCCATTATCTCTCTCTTGCGTTCTCAATCAATCTCTCTCTCTCTCAATCTCTCTATATCTCTCAAACACACTCATGCACGCGCGCACACACACACACACACACACACACACACACACACACACACACACACACAGTCACACACACACACACACACAGTCACACACACACACAGTCACACACACACACACACACACACACACACACACACACACACAGTCACACACACACACACAGTCACACACACACACACAGTCACACACACACACACACACACACACACACACACACACACACACACACACAGTCACACACACACACACACACACACACACACACACACACACACACACACAGTCACACACACACACACACACAGTCACACACACACACACAGTCACACACACACACACACACACACACACACACACACAGTCACACACACACACACACACACACACACACACAGTCACACACACACACAGTCACACACACACACACACACACACACACACACACACACACACACACACACAGTCACACACACACACACACAGTCACACACACACACACACACACACACACACACACACACACACACACAGTCACACACACACACGCACACACACACACACACACACAGCACGCCACTGTTGCCTCTCTCTCACTCCCTGCTTACTTCCTGGCTCAGTAAATGGAGGGGTTGTCACGGTAATATCAGGGCCTCTTGTTGCCGGGAAACTGGCGCTGCATTAATTGTGTGTATACAGACTGTGTAAAGGAGTTGGTTGTTGGCAGTTTGGAGGTCAGTGTGTGTGAGACACAAGCCTCTGCTTTAGTTCACCCTGCAATCTAATGACTTGGAGCCCTCATCAAGGCAGCTGCGCGTGTGTGTGGGTGTCCACCTACAGCACTGATTCTTCAGTTCAGTTCAGTTTTTATTTATTGCCAGCTGTTTTGGACAACAGAGTGCATAGCAATTACCATGCAGATAAGGCACAATCACCAGGGAAACAAGGAAAGTCCAAGGCACACATTGTCAAGTCCATTTGACATTAGAAAATGTCCAAGATGCTGGAAAGGGAGAAGCATGATGCTTATCGAGCCCTACCCCTGGCTCATTTAGCAATAAATTGATAATGATAATGATAATAATAATGATGAATACAATAAGTTGTCAAAATACTTAAATATGATATATTTGCACACAGCATTCATACAGCATACCCTCCCATATGACCCTCGCTCTCTTTCACGCACACTCAACAATTATCTCTCTCTCATGTGAGAGTCAAGATAGCAAAGAGCTATACAAGTGTCCCCGTGGAATGCGTGGCACACGTCTCATGAACGTATAATAATTATAATAATAATTTCGTTTTTTCATGTCATATGAAAGCGGGGAATCATAGCTTCAAATTGACATATTGGTTGTTCAGTTTGACCCACCAGTTTTGGAGATATGGCTTATAGAGTAATGTCTTGCAGAGAAACAGCGAGTTGAGAAAACAGGCTTGAAAGGTTCACTTCTGTGGTCTCTAACATTACACCTAGCTACATGTTTGGGCATTTATTTCATATTTACATGTCGATAAATGCCCAGACACTTATTTCAGACATGCTCTAGTATGTGAAGAGTCTGCCTGTGCTATTATCTCATTTTGGGAAAAAAAAAAAAAAAAAAGTTTTTCTCCTCTGGTGAAAAGCTGTAATTTGCGCGATGGCAGGCTCTCAGTCAAATCTGGTCACATATTATAAATATAATAAATGCACCAAGTCTCTGTGTGTATGTCTGTAATCCACATAACTCGGAAACCGTTCGCCCCACCGACGTGTTCAAATTGGACACATGCGTTCCACACCCCCACAGGGAGTGCAGTGCCCGGTGTCGTTCCACACCCCCACAGGGAGTGCAGTGCCCGGTGTCAAGACCGCTGGATCGCCGGTTGGCCAGAACCATGCAGCACAAAAGCCTCTGCCCGGGCTCCGGACAGCTGGGCCCAAATCCAGACCACCCCTAGATCTCCATATATGGAGCTGGCCTGTTCTGACGTCACAATGCTGTTCTGACATGGGTCCGACCACCCCCGGGTCCGACCACCCCCGGGTCCGACCACCCCCGGGTCCGACCACCCCCGGGCACTGAACTCCCTGCGGGGGTGTGGAACGTGTGTGTCGAATTTGAAGTCGGTGGGGCGAACGGTTCTCGAGTTACACGCATTACAGACGTACAGACAGACGGAGACGTGGTGCATTTATAGATGGATATGATACAATTCTCAACCTGTATAGGCCTGTCACCATTACTACATAATCGCCTAATCGCAATTATTTTCCATAATCGTTTCCACGTTGAGAACGGTTCACACATTTGAAACATTTACAGAAATAGTGGAAATGGCAGATCTACAAGCTCACAGCGCGTCGTGCTGCATGTGACCTTTAAACCCTAATGCATCATACGACGACCAGCAAAAAAAAAAAAATCTGATCTACAAGCTCATAATGTCGCAGACCTCACAATGCGATGTGTTGTAAACTTATAGATCTACTATTTTCAAAAGGAAATTGCCGTATAATGACATGCTCAGAATGGGGACTCCAGGCTAAATGTAGTTAAGCTGTTTTTATTTTTTGTCAAATGTTCTAACCATGGAATGAGATTAGATTATTGTTTTAATGCTTTTCTTTTGTAACCCCAATCACTATGATCTGAATTCTAAACCCCATCTGCTGCTGTAGTGCTGCGTGCGTGCGTGCGTGTGTGCGTGCGTGCGTGCGTGCGTGCGTGCGTATCATTGTCCAGTGGACTCAGAAAACCCCCGGTTAGATAGATAGATGAAAAGAAAACACAGGAACATAATCTCTCTCTTTTTGCATAAATGGATTGGGCAGTGGAGCTCAACCAGGGGTCCTTGAGGCCTGCAACTCTGAGAGTGTATACAAATTACAGGTCTGCAACTCAGAGTGTACAAATGGACCCTTCTGGGTCCATTTGGTGCCATTTGTTTTCACTCAAGAGTGAAATTAAAAGGTTAGAGAACCACTGGGATAGGTCATGAGTGGCATTCACCGCTAGGTTACAGGGTTAGGTTCCCTCCAAGTTAAAATGTGTGCCCCCCTCTCCTCCTCCTCCTCCTCCTCCTCAGGTCACGCCAACGACTTCTTGTTCACCAAGCAGGGCCGGAGTCCTGTCATCGAAGGAGTGAATGACACCCAGGAACTCTGTACCACCCGCCATGCCTTCAGTCTGCTGGGTAACACACGCACACACACACACACACACACACACACACACACACACACACACACACACACACACACACATGCAAAGCTATTTTTCATCTACATGACTACAAGAATAAAGATGGTGATCTTGGGGCAGTAAAGAGTAAAGACATTGGCAGGATAATCCAGCTCAGTGGCCTTGTGTTTTTTGAGTGTCTGCCCTGAGTTTGGGAGGTCGGGAGTCATAGAGAAGACCAAAGACAAATGGGACCCAATGGACCTTTTTGAAACCAGCTCCTCGCCACTCCCCCTACACACTTCCACTCGGTTTGAGCATAGATATATAAACAATAGAGACGGCACCGGAATGCCCCTCCCATCCGGTGCTGTCTCTATTATTTATATATCTATGCTCAAACCGAGTGGAAGTGTGTAGGGTGAGTGGCGAGGAGCTGGTTTCAAAAAGGAGGGAATGCCTCCCTGCTGCAGTCAGCAGCAAGGGTTGTATTGGAGGTGTGTCCCTGCGACAGTCATACTGTACTAGCGTCATGTCCAGGTGATCAAGCTGCCTCACGCTACAGAAACAAGAGATAGGCTACTTACTATTGGCCTGATATGTATTGTGATCACTCTCTCTCTCTCTCTCTCTCACACACACACGCACACGCACATGCACACACAAATTTAGGTGGTACAAGATGTTGTACCATTCGATAAACATCAGATGGACCACTTTAAAAGCTTTTAAAAGCAGATATCTTGTATTAAGTAATCTAAAATACTACCTGTAATGTCTTTTATTGTACATAATTTATTGTTATTGATTATATTGGGACATTATGACCTAAGTGATCTTTCTGTCTGTTGTGTTGACAGTCAATAAGACATTGATCAATCATTGGTGATCAATGATGACGAGTGTTAATGATCATGTTATTGTGTGTACAATGTGTTACTGTATACTCTTGTTCTGTTTGATAGTTGTATGATATTTATAACTGTGAAATGTGGGAATAGCTTTGCAGCAAAACATAGCACCAACAAATCTAAATAAAATATTTTAACCATTTGAATCCTAGAATCCCTATTCTGGGGGAAACAATCTGCCAAAAATGTCTGATTTCCATCAACAATGTTTCAACGCACCACAATTTGAGCGTGTTCGGTCGGCTAATTTTGCCAAAGAGATTTGGGGGTGGAAACAGCAGACCAAGTTCAGAGCCAACCTATAAGTATAGAGGGTTTAAGTCTAAGTAGTTAGTCAAAATAGAATGGTAATACAACTTAAAACAAGAATGACACGCGTATCATTAACTGCCAGGTGAAACAAGCACTCTCCGTTGTGCATCTGTCCCTTTTTTTTTTCTTCTTTTTTTTTACGTGTATGTTAACCTCGCGGCCGTTGTTTGCTTTCGTTTCCGACGTTCTTTTGTTGGTTCAATCACTGTGTTTAGTTTTGGCTTTCTTGTAGCTCCGTTAGCTCATAACATGAGCCGCTGTGGCTCCTCGCTGTGGCTCCTCGCTGTGGCTCCTCGCTGTGGCTCCTCGCTGTGGCGTTGCAGTGGCTCCTCGCTGTGGCTCCTCGCTGTGGCTCCTTGCTGTGGCTCCTCGCTGTGGCTCCTTGCTGTGGCTCCTCGCTGTGGCTCCTCGCTGTGGCGTTGCAGTGTGGGAGGAGCAGACTTCCGCGTTACGTTGTGCCAGGCAGAGTGTAGAGTAGGAGAGTATAGCGACACGCTTTGATCTCGCCGCAAAGCGGGTGCCTTATGGGCTATAGTTCCAAACATTGCTCCTATGGCTGGAAGTTGGAACTATCACATTGAGAGCACTTCCGCATTCCATTGTTACAATGGGAGTCAACACTAGTGTCGCCACTCTCTTACTAGATTACTCTGGTGCCAGGTCTTAGGAGGCAGCCAATCATGACTAGGTCGCTACTACGCGATTGGCTGGCGGTTTTTCAGAGTATGGAGTCAGACTCCCATTGGCTTAGGCGGCGTTTCAGAATATTGGGTCAGACTCCCTTTGGCTTAGGGGCAGCCAATCATGACTAGGTCGCTATTAAAAATGGAGCTGTTATATGCCAGGTGTTCACCTGGCAAAAAATACGTTAACTGGGGATATTTGATAGGTGTGTTGTGAAGCTTTTGAGTCACTAGCCAACCAGCCAGTAGACAGATGATTCACTAGCCAACCAGCCAGTAGACAGATGATTCACTAGCCAACCAGCCAGTAGACAGATGAGTCACTAGCCAACCAGCCAGTAGACAGATGATTCACTAGCCAACCAGCCAGTAGACAGATGAGTCACTAGCCAACCAGCCAGTAGACAGATGAGGCACTAGCCAACCAGCCAGTAGACAGATGAGTCACTAGCCAACCAGCCAGTAGACAGATGAGTCACTAGCCAACCAGCCAGTAGACAGATGAGTCACTAGCCAACCAGCCGGTAGACAGATGATTCACTAGCCAACCAGCCAGTAGACAGATGATTCACTAGCCAACCAGCCAGTAGACAGATGATTCACTAGCCAACCAGCCAGTAGACAGATGATTCACTAGCCAACCAGCCAGTAGACAGATGAGTCACTAGCCAACCAGCCAGTAGACAGATGATTCACTAGCCAACCAGCCGGTAGACAGATGATTCACTAGCCAACCAGCCAGTAGACAGATGATTCACTAGCCAACCAGCCAGTAGACAGATGATTCACTAGCCAACCAGCCAGTAGACAGATGATTCACTAGCCAACCAGCCAGTAGACAGATGATTCACTAGCCAACCAGCCAGTAGACAGATGATTCACTAGCCAACCAGCCAGTAGACAGATGATTCACTAGCCAACCAGCCAGTAGACAGATGAGTCACTAGCCAACCAGCCAGTAGACAGATGAGTCACTAGCCAACCAGCCAGTAGACAGATGAGTCACTAGCCAACCAGCCAGTAGACAGATGATTCACTAGCCAGCCAGCCAGTAGACAGATGAGTCACTAGCCAACCAGCCAGTAGACAGATGAGTCACTAGCCAACCAGCCAGTAGACAGATGAGTCACTAGCCAACCAGCCAGTAGACAGATGAGTCACTAGCCAACCAGCCAGTAGACAGATGAGTCACTAGCCAACCAGCCAGTAGACAGATGAGTCACTAGCCAACCAGCCAGTAGACAGATGATTCACTAGCCAACCAGCCAGTAGACAGATGATTCACTAGCCAACCAGCCAGTAGACAGATGATTCACTAGCCAACCAGCCAGTAGACAGATGATTCACTAGCCAACCAGCCAGTAGACAGATGATTCACTAGTCAACCAGCCAGTAGACGGATGATTCACTAGCCAACCAGCCAGTAGACAGATGAGTCACTAGCCAACCAGCCAGTAGACAGATGATTCACTAGCCAACCAGCCAGTAGACAGATGATTCACTAGCCAACCAGCCAGTAGACAGATGATTCACTAGCCAACCAGCCAGTAGACAGATGATTCACTAGCCAACCAGCCAGTAGACAGATGATTCACTAGCCAACCAGCCAGTAGACAGATGAGTCACTAGCCAACCAGCCAGTAGACAGATGATTCACTAGCCAACCAGCCAGTAGACAGATGATTCACTAGCCAACCAGCCAGTAGACAGATGATTCACTAGCCAACCAGCCAGTAGACAGATGATTCACTAGCCAACCAGCCAGTAGACAGATGAGTCACTAGCCAACCAGCCAGTAGACAGATGATTCACTAGCCAACCAGCCAGTAGACAGATGAGTCACTAGCCAACCAGCCAGTAGACAGATGATTCACTAGCCAACCAGCCAGTAGACAGATGAGTCACTAGCCAACCAGCCAGTAGACAGATGATTCACTAGCCAACCAGCCAGTAGACAGATGAGTCACTAGCCAACCAGCCAGTAGACAGATGAGTCACTAGCCAACCAGCCAGTAGACAGATGAGTCACTAGCCAACCAGCCAGTAGACAGATGAGTCACTAGCCAACCAGCCAGTAGACAGATGATTCACTAGCCAACCAGCCAGTAGACGGATGATTCACTAGCCAACCAGCAAAGTAGACAGATGATTCACTAGCCAACCAGCCAGTAGACAGATGAGTCACTAGCCAACCAGCCAGTAGACAGATGATTCACTAGCCAACCAGCCAGTAGACAGATGATTCACTAGCCAACCAGCCAGTAGACAGATGATTCACTAGCCAACCAGCCAGTAGACAGACTAGCCAACCAGCCAGTAGACAGATGATTCACTAGCCAACCAGCCAGTAGACAGATGATTCACTAGCCAACCAGCCAGTAGACAGATGATTCACTAGCCAACCAGCCAGTAGACAGATGATTCACTAGCCAACCAGCCAGTAGACAGATGATTCACTAGCCAACCAGCCAGTAGACAGATGATTCACTAGCCAACCAGCCAGTAGACAGATGATTCACTAGCCAACCAGCCAGTAGACAGATGATTCACTAGCCAACCAGCCAGTAGACAGATGATTCACTAGCCAACCAGCCAGTAGACAGATGATTCACTAGCCAACCAGCCAGTAGACAGATGATTCACTAGCCAACCAGCCAGTAGACAGATGAGTCACTAGCCAACCAGCCAGTAGACAGATGATTCACTAGCCAACCAGCCAGTAGACAGATGATTCACTAGCCAACCAGCCAGTAGACAGATGAGTCACTAGCCAACCAGCCAGTAGACAGATGATTCACTAGCCAACCAGCCAGTAGACAGATGAGTCACTAGCCAACCAGCCAGTAGACAGATGATTCACTAGCCAACCAGCCAGTAGACAGATGAGTCACTAGCCAACCAGCCAGTAGACAGATGAGTCACTAGCCAACCAGCCAGTAGACAGATGATTCACTAGCCAACCAGCCAGTAGACAGATGAGTCACTAGCCAACCAGCCAGTAGACAGATGAGTCACTAGCCAACCAGCCAGTAGACAGATGAGTCACTAGCCAACCAGCCAGTAGACAGATGAGTCACTAGCCAACCAGCCAGTAGACAGATGATTCACTAGCCAACCAGCCAGTAGACGGATGATTCACTAGCCAACCAGCCAGTAGACAGATGAGTCACTAGCCAACCAGCCAGTAGACAGATGATTCACTAGCCAACCAGCCAGTAGACAGATGATTCACTAGCCAACCAGCCAGTAGACAGATGATTCACTAGCCAACCAGCCAGTAAACAGATGAGTCACTAGCCAACCAGCCAGTAGACAGATGATTCACTAGCCAACCAGCCAGTAGACAGATGAGTCACTAGCCAACCAGCCAGTAGACAGTTGATTCACTAGCCAACCAGCCAGTAGACAGATGATTCACTAGCCAACCAGCCAGTAGACAGATGATTCACTAGCCAACCAGCCAGTAGACAGATGAGTCACTAGCCAACCAGCCAGTAGACAGATGAGTCACTAGCCAACCAGCCAGTAGACAGATGAGTCACTAGCCAACCAGCCAGTAGACAGATGAGTCACTAGCCAACCAGCCAGTAGACAGATGAGTCACTAGCCAACCAGCCAGTAGACAGATGATTCACTAGCCAACCAGCCAGTAGACAGATGAGTCACTAGCCAACCAGCCAGTAGACAGATGAGTCACTAGCCAACCAGCCAGTAGACAGATGAGTCACTAGCCAACCAGCCAGTAGACAGATGTGAACAGTTAAACTGTTTAATTGCGTCAAGCTTTGTACAGCATGAATGAGTGGTTTGTTTGCCGTCGGCAGTGCTAGAAGTTCTTATGTCACCTGACTACAGTCAAGCAGCTGTTCCACTCAAGTCATTCCTTTCCTGTGTAGACTATATGGAGACGATGTGTGTATTTGTTTGTGTATTTATTTTTATTTTTAACGTAGTAGAATTGAAGGAACGAATGAATGAAATGTAAATGTGACGTGTACACAGTTGTATTCCCACTCCAGCCCAGTGCCCCAGCACAGGGGCTCAAAAACGTATAACAACGTATAAAATTGTCTCAACAACAAAGAACGAGTTCAACTGGGATTGTACCTGCACATCATGTACTGTGTGTGTGCGTGTGCGTGTGCGTGTGTGTGTGCGTTGCGCAGGTATCAGTGAGTCCAACCAGATGGGGTTGTTTCAGGTCCTGGCTGCCATCCTCCATCTTGGCAACGTGGACATCAAGGACAGAGATTCAGACAGCAGCACCATCCCTGTGAGGACACGTACACACACACACACATCATACACTAGCTGTGAGGACACGTGCACACACTCACACATCATACACTAGCTGTGAGGACACGTGTACACACACACACACACACACACACACACATCATACACTAGCTGTGAGGACACGTGTACACACACACACACACACACACACACACACACACACATCATACACTAGCTGTGAGGACACGTGTACACACACACACACACACACACACACACACACACACACACTCACACATCATACACTTAGCGTTTTAACACAGTCACTACCCCCAGGTGCCCAACGTACCTGGGGTTATGGGTACCCCACCTACCCCCAGGTGCCCAACGTACCTGGGGTTATGGGTACCCCACCTACCCCCAGGTGCCCAACGTACCTGGGGTTATGGGTACCCCACCTACCCCCAGGTGCCCAACGTACCTGGGGTTATGGGTACCCCACCTACCCCCAGGTGCCCAACGTACCTGGGGTTATGGGTACCCCACCTACCCCCAGGTGCCCAACGTACCTGGGGTTATGGGTACCCCACCTACCCCCAGGTGCCCAACGTACCTGGGGTTATGGGTACCCCACCTACCCCCAGGTGCCCAACGTACCTGGGGTTATAGGTACCCCACCTACCCCCAGGTCCCAACGTACCTGGGGTTATGGGTACCCCACCTACCCCCAGGTGCCCAACGTACCTGGGGTTATGGGTACCCCACCTACCCCCAGGTGCCCAACGTACCTGGGGTTATAGGTACCCCACCTACCCCCAGGTGCCCAACGTACCTGGGGTTATGGGTACCCCACCTACCCCCAGGTGCCCAACGTACCTGGGGTTATAGGTACCCCACCTACCCCCAGGTGCCCAACGTACCTGGGGTTATGGGTACCCCACCTACCCCCAGGTGCCCAACATACCTGGGGTTATGGGTACCCCACCTACCCCCAGGTGCCCAACATACCTGGGGTTATGGGTACCCCACCTACCCCATGTTTAGCTTGCTACCCCCAGGTGCCCAACGTACCTGGGGTTATGGGTACCCCACCTACCCCATGTTTAGCTTGCTACCCCCAGGTGCCCAACGTACCTGGGGTTATGGGTACCCCATCATGTTTAGCTTGCTACCCCCAGGTGCCCAACGTACCTGGGGTTATGGGTACCCCACCTACCCCATGTTTAGCTTGCTACCCCCAGGTGCCCAACGTACCTGGGGTTATGGGTACCCCATCATGTTTAGCATCCCATTCTAATAGAGGTCTAGAATGGGATCCTATGGGGAGACACGAGTCCCCTCTTTATTTATGGAGGTTTTTCCACAGAGAGGGGAGGGGCTCTGTGGAAAAACCTCCATAAATAAAGTGGGGACTCGGGCCAACATGTGTATGGTAACAATTATGGTAAGATTAGTGGAACTGGAGGTATGTTAGAATGGCCATACAAAGCACGTTTTCTTAAATCGTTCTGACATTTAAAAGAGAATTCTGACGGTGGACGTTAATAACCAGATCCTTCCCCCCCTGTCTGCGTCATCAGCCAAACAACATGCACCTGACGGCGTTCTGTGAGCTGGTGGGCGTGTCCTACCAGGACATGTCTCATTGGCTGTGCCACAGGAAACTGAAGACGGCCACGGAGACGTACATAAAGACCATCCCGCGCCTGCAGGCCACCAACTCGCGCGACGCTCTGGCCAAGCACGTCTACGCCAAGCTGTTCAGCTGGATCGTGGAGCACATCAACAGGGCCCTGATCACCAGCGTCAAGCAGCACTCCTTCATCGGAGTCCTCGACATCTATGGGTGTGTGTATTAGGGCATTCAATTCTAGTCATTTTTACTAGTTGACTAGTTGCCTAGTTTACTAGTCGACTAGTTGTTTAACTACCTAGTATGTAAAAAATTAAATAAATAAAAAAAAAAAATATTTGTACATTGAAAAACTGTGTACATGGTGACTATAACTATAATCTACCTGATCTTGAGGCCTACAAAATCGGGAAAAAAATAAAAAAAATAAACTTTTTTTTTTTCTTATCAACTAGTCGACTAGTTTACTAGTCGACTAGTAAATCCACTAGTCGACCTTGTTGGTACTAGTTGACTAGTTGATAAGAAAAAGAAAAAAAAAAGTTTATTTTTATTTTTTCCCTGATTAGTTGCTTAATGCCCTAGTGTGTATTACTTTACTGTACTGCTCCTTTTTATATCCATCTATAAATGCACCAAGTCTCTGTACGTACGTTAATCCACGCAACTCGAGAACAGTTCGCCCCACCAACTTCAAATTCGACACATGCGTTCCACACCTACCCCCACAGTAGCCTGATTATCAGACTGTAGCTTTCTTGAAGCTTCAGTCTGACATTGTCTCCTGTCTGAGCGATTTCAAGGGGGAGGGGATTAGAATTTCCCTCAACCAGTAGCCATTGGTGTTGTTTTTCCCTCCTTCCTCTGTGTGTTGCGCTGCGTGATGACGCTGAAAACGGGACTCGGCGCTGATTGGTTGTTCGTTAGACCCACCCCCACCACCGATTCTCATTGGATAATACATTTTTGTACCGAAGAAATTATAGGTTCACAGAGCAACACCAGACCAAGAGACGCAGTCCACTCAGAGAGTGGGCGGGGTCTTTGGGCTGGATCCAGGCTACCCCCACAGGGAGTGTACTGCCCGGGCTCTGGACAGGGCCCCCTGCCCATGGTCCATACAGTATATGGAGCTGGTCTGTTCCGACATCACAACACTCTGCCTGACACAGAACTCCATATATAGGAATAAAGGGACACAGAGAGACACATACAGACATCTCCATATATGGGCATAAAAGGGACACAGACAGATGGGTGGAACGGATACTCTCATTTCCGGTTGTCCAAAACCAGCTCAAAAGCCTCTTATATCTGCCCCGGGCTCTGGACCTGATCACTCCTACACTATATCTCCATATGGATCTGGCCTGTTCTGACATCACAACACGGGCACCGCTCTAGTTACTAAAAGAAACAATTTAAATAGTGAGAATGGCTGACTCTCCGTTGTGAGTTTGTAGATGGTCTATTTTCACTAGTTGTGTGCGTCACTTGTGTAACGACCTTTTATGGAGTCTAGAGGCTAAGGAGTAACATACGGTACCACAAACACAGGTAACAGGTTACTGAATTAATAATAAGGTATAATAAAGTATATAATGCATAATAAAGTCGAGGTTACAGAAACTTAATAGAAATGTTAATAGGGAAAGCGTATATCGTCGGGGGGGCCAATGCCAAACATGCACAACAAACAAAACTCCACCTTACCTGAAAAGGAATAGAGTTAAGCTACAGCAACCCAAACAATCTAAACCGCCCTTATTAAACATAAACAATGTAAAAAATAAAGAGAGATAATTAAATTAAATGTCAGCACACCCCTACCAAGCTTCCCTCGTCTTTTCCTTAAACATTAAGTATTAAAGTTACCATAAGCACCAAGCATATGGCATGGGAGTGTAGCCTACACTACAGACTCAGAAAACATGCAGGAATGAATGCTATAGCTACAAAACAGGGTCCAGCACATGGAGGTTGGCAAAAGGACTGGTGTCCACACACCGTGTGTGACTGCGTGTGACTGCGTGCGATTAGCTGTTATGGACTTCAGTTAAAGTCCTTTACCCGGTGGTCTGTGTTTGTGACCTGTCATTTCCATCTGTCATGTCCTGATTGCAGCTGTACGAAAAGCTTGAATTATCCTCTTTCTATCTGCAAAGTTTTTGTTTCATAAAAATCCACCATAGAAACGTTACGAGCTACTTTCTGTCAAGAAATGCCCTGCATTTGATTATTTTTCCAAGTGTCAGAGTTTGGAAGTGCTTGTTTTCAATAACACAGCATTTTGCTGCCTCCTGCATTATGTGACATTTAGAAACGGGTGGTACGCAGGACGGTTGAGTGATTTCCAACGAGCGCTTCCAAACTCCAACACTCCATGCTGCTCAATGTTTTGCCACTCAGTCTAGATGAGGGGGGCGTGTCCTGATGGGAAAATCATGCATGTGCATATACTCTCTATTGTATGTGCAAAGGCCACCTGGCAGTACACATAATTGTGATTGTAGAAACTTAAGTGGACTAAAGGGAAAGTGATACAACAACACAGCCTGGCGTACAGTATGTGGATGTGGGTGTCATGTTCATGTCAGGGATGTGAACACAATAGTTCTGGTAAACTCAGTAAACGGTGGCAGTGACACCCTACAATAGTTCTGGTAAACTCAGTAAACAGTGACAGTGACACCCTACAAGAGGAGTGGCAACAGCTTGTTGACGCTTCATTGTTTATTCTCTCCATCCTTTCTTTCTCTTCCTCCCTCCTTCCTGACAGGTTCGAGACGTTTGAGATCAACAGCTTTGAGCAGTTCTGTATCAATTACGCCAATGAGAAACTCCAGCAACAGTTTAACATGGTGAGGTGTGTGTGTGTGTGTGTGTGTGTGTGTGTGTGTGTGTGTGTGTGTGTGTGTGTGTGTGTGTGTGTGTGTGTGTGTGTGTGTGTGTGTGTGTGTGTGTGTGTGTGTGTGTGTGTGTGTGTGTGTGTGTGTGTGTGTGTGTGTGTGTGTGTGTGTGTGTGTGTGTGTGTGTGAGTGTTCTCAAACCTTTTCATGTGAAGGACCCCCAAAATCAGTGCCAGGGGCCTACAGAAGCAAAAGTTGGAGTTAAACATGTTCGCATTAAAAGATTTGCACAAACTTCTGCATTAAAAAAAAAATGCAGATCTACAAGCTCATAGCGCAGCGCGAAGTGACACTCATATATCTGCTTTTTTGTAATAGTATTAAATACGGTTAAAGTGGTTAAAACGATTGTGACACTATATTTACACATTTTGCTGGTACCCCCACTTTTAGAACCAATGGAGTGTACCACAGCATATTGGTTTCAGCTGTCATTAAAGTCTAAAGCTGCTCTAGACCAGGGGTTCTCAACCCGTGGGTCGCGACCCCTCGGGGGGTCGCCAAATTATTTTGGGGGGTCCCCAAAAAATAAAGAAATACAAAATAAAATATATATTTTTTTTTTGCAACTGAATGGCTGGAAAATGGAAATGAAGAGTTTACATATAGTACACAGTACATGCATACACCTTCCCTAATGATTATATCTGGTATATTTATGGTGTATTGTCTATATTATTAAGGTTATTGTAGCAGTCAATTTATATTGGGGGTCAGGAGGGGGCGGGGCGGGGGTCCCGAGACATTGCCAAAGCATTTTTGGGGGTCCCCGGCCAAAAACGTTGAGAACCCCTGCTCTAGACGAATGCTCTGATTATATCAGAGAGATAATGTGTTACGTGTTTGGTCAGTATTGAAAATGTTTAGGTATCTTCTCTTAATGTGCATCATAATGGCTTTCATCATTACATTTCGGAGTGGGGCTGCACAGTACGTACGTCATTGGAGAACATCTACATGTATTTACCTTGAGCAAATGTAACTAATTCTGTCAAATAAGCAAGTATGGATGCAATTTGCAATGCGTTGTGATGCCGTAATGTTGCATACATAAATAGCTAACCGTGTGTGTGTGTGTGTGTGTGTGTGTGTGTGTGTGTGTGTGTGTGTGTGTGTGTGTGTGTGTGTGTGTGTGTGTGTGTGTGTGTGTGTGTGTGTGTGTGTGTGTGTGTGTGTGTGTGTGTGTGTGTGTGTGTGTGTGTGTGTGTGTGTGTGTGTCTGTGTGTAGCATGTGTTTAAGCTGGAGCAGGAAGAGTACATGAGGGAGCAGATTCCGTGGACTCTGATAGATTTCTACGACAACCAGCCCTGCATCAACCTGATCGAGGCCAAGATGGGCATCCTGGACCTGCTAGATGAAGAGTGCAAGGTTACCTTTATTGATACTTTTACATGAACATGACATTATTAGGTTACATTTGTAAAAATGAAAAAAATCTTAAAAATGATCTAAAATAGCAGATACAGGTAATTTTGCTGCTGCTTTGTATTGTACTACATTTATTATGTACAATTTTTGAAAATAAATAAACATTTGAATTATAAAAAAATAAAGTGTAAAATAGCGCTTAAAGTAGCTGTAAGCTAAAAAGAAAGAAAAAAAGAAAGGTCATTCAAATTTTGAATGACCTTTCTTTTTTTTGTATTCAGACAGTCAGCAATGGGTAAAACACTCCCAAAGGAGTCTCTGTGACACATCTAGGGGCCGCAATCTGCATTCAAAGATTTTCCTAGAAGCTTTGTCATTGGTCGATTTGCCTGTCTACTCCCTGATTGGTTAGTCATTTCTGCAGGGTTTTTTTCGACCAATGGCAAAGCTTCTAGGAAAATCTTTGAATGCGAGAGCGTTTCAGAGCGTTTAACCCATTGCTGGCTGTCTAATTTAAAGAAATGTGCTTCTCGATTATTTGACTGAAAGAATCTTGAAAAAGGCATCGATAGCATAGTCACCAAGAAGATAATAGATAGTTGAAACCCTAAACCATTGCTGTTGCTTTACTAACAAAAGTCACTATCTAGTAAGGAGGAATCTAAGACATGCGTGTGCGTGTGCCCGTGCAGTGACCTGCATGGGCCAGATGGAGCAGCAGTGTGTATGTGGGTTGTGAGTGTGTGTGTGGTGGAAAATGTGCATTGGAGTCAGTGAGTCCATCTGTTCATGTACGCCTCCTTGCTGCTTCAACAGTCTGCCTGTTACTGCCTCCTACCACACTGCAGCAACACAACATGTACAACACAGTAAACACACCCACACCATCATCATGTACGCCTCCTTGCTGCTTCAACAGTCTACCTGTTACTGCCTCCTACCACACTGCAGCAACACAACATGTACAACACAGTAAACACACCCACACCATCATCATGTACCCCTCCTTGCTGTTTCAACAGTCTACCTGTTACTGCCTCCTACCACACTGCAGCAACACAACATGTACAACACAGTAAACACACCCTACCTGTTACTGCCTCCTACCACACTGCAGCAACACAACATGTACAACACAGTAAACACACCCTACCTGTTACTGCCTCCTACCACACTGCAGCAACACAACATGTACAACACAGTAAACACACCCTACCTGTTACTGCCTCCTACCACACTGCAGCAACACAACATGTACAACACAGTAAACAGTCTACCTGTTACTGCCTCCTACCACACTGCAGCAACACAACATGTACAACACAGTAAACAGTCTACCTGTTACTGCCTCCTACCACACTGCAGCAACACAACATGTACAACACAGTAAACACACCCACACCATCATCCACATTGATTAAATCAGTGGTTTTCAACCCACTTCATCTTGATATGATTATTTATTTGGCAGAGCCACGGAGCACCATTTGATGACATTTAGCCTCTCAGACTCAAAACAAAGGAATGTTTTTGTTGTCGTTGGATATGATTTTGTCTACACGGACCACTGGTTGAAAACCACTGGATTAAATGACTGCGTTATGGCTTGGCAGGTCTTTCTATTTGTTTTGCCTTGGTGAACAACATGTGGTGGACAACATGGGCGACTGTGGCTCAGGAGGTAGAGCAGGTCGTCCAATGATCCATGGGTCGGCGGTTCGAATCCTGGCTCCTCCTGTCTACATGTCGAAGTGTCCTTGGGCAAGACACTGAACCCCAAATTGCTCCCGATGTGCTGGTTGGTACCTTGCATGGTTTCCGCCGCAATCGGTGTATGAATGTGTGTGTGAATGGGTGAATGTAATGCACAATCTATGTAAAGCGCCTTGGATAAAGGCGCTATATAAATGCACCATTTACCATTTATGTAATCTACTAGTTCCTGTACGCGTGGTGAAGTTAGACACTTTCGGCATTACGTACTGTAGTTCTTTACCAGGCTTTATTTCTTGATGTGAGATGAGAACCGTGAACGAG
>NC_136808.1:56689468-56769468 GCF_951216825.1 Electrona antarctica | reverse complement strand
AAAATACCGGTTTAAATTAACCTAACGCTATCTAAAACATTGTCAACTTTAAGAAATGTATAAAATAGTAACCTGTCATGTATTTATACACAATGGAAAGCAGTAGCAGTTAAAGAAAACTTCTGAAAACTTTCAATAGCCACACAACCCTAGTTGTGGGTTGTGTTAATTGTGCGTGTTTATACTTTAATGTTTCCTGTGTTTATGTGGTTGTATTTGTTGGTGTGTGTGTCCATTATGTTGTCCATGTATGTTGGTTCCCATCATGACAACCCTTCCCTTCCTGCCCAGCAGCAGGTAAAACACAGAGCTTTGTGCCAACGCAGGGACAACCTCTGTCTCTCTACCTTTCTCTCTCTCTCTCTCTCTCTCTCTCTCTCTCTCTCTCTCTCTCTCTCTCTCTCTCTCTCTACTAGTGACCACGATTGAGCCTCTGTGTGTGTATGCGCGCACACATGTGTTTTGTGTCTGTAATATACCTGTGTGTGCCTACATGCAAACACCTGCATGTGTTTGTGTGTGTGTGTTTCCTTGTTGTATTTAACTAAACGCACACCTGTGCATGCAGGTGTGCGTGTTTGTGCGGTGTACTAGAATTTCAGACGTGAAAAATATTAGCAGCACCTGTTCCTCCAACTCACGTGTGTGTGTGTGAACATATGTCTAATATGATGTAATATAGTGCAACAGGCTTCACAGCCCCTGATGAAGTGATAGTTGACCTAGTATTTCTGGTCTATTTAAAGGTACTTAGTCTCAGTTTACAATAAAATGGGACCACGGCCACGGTGGGCTTTCCCAAGCGTGGGGTCGGGACCCTTTGCGGGGTCCTGTCTGTATCTGTAAATGGGCCCCTTGTGTTCATCGATTGACGTCTAAAGATGACAAATGAAGGACAGCAGCGCAATATCAGTGCTTAAACCATCATGATGTTACTTATCACTGGCTAGCTTACAACAAGAACTTCTACCATCACAAAATGCAATGACTTTTGAGTGCAGTTCACGGTCTCCATTTTATCTGTAGCTTTAACGCAGTCATTATATATTTTTCAGTCAATGGGTCTCATTCACTAAGCTACATGCTGTGTGTGTGTGTGTGTGTGTGGTAAGCTTGCAGATTTTGGAGTGCGAAGTTGCAAGTTGAACTTGGCACTTCTCACTCAACATGTTGGATGTTCTGGTTGTTGGTATGATGTGAAATTGGGCGTGGAACAATCCAGTACTCTACACATAAATGTGCTTTTGAATGACACACAGGTGGGATTCATCGTCAGATACGCCGCTTTATACCCAGCCTTTCGTGAATCGCTCGTCGGTCTGTACTTTATTCCTGTACAATAAAACGACACTAAAATATAATTAATTTACGAAGAGCTTTGTGAATGAGGCCCAACGTCATAACATGTCCTCAGTCATTACCAACTGCATTAGGTACAAAGTAGCTTCAATGCACATACTGTAGCTACCTTCACATACTGTAGCTACCTTCACATACTGTAGCTACCTTCACATACTGTAGCTACCTTCACATACTGTAGCTACCTTCACATAATGTAGCTACCTTCACAACGTAACCTGTAGTGTACATGGATACTGTAGCTACCTTCACAACGTAACCTGTAGTGTACAAGTAGCTTCAATGCACATACTGTAGCTACCTTCACAACGTAACCTGTAGTGTACAAGTAGCTTCAATGCACATACTGTAGCTACCTTCACAACGTAACCTGTAGTGTACAAGTAGCTTCAATGCACATACTGTAGCTACCTTCACAACGTAACCTGTAGTGTACATGCTGTAGCTACCTTCACAACGTAACCTGTAGTGTACATGGATGTAGGTTCTCAGTCACCATGACTGATTTGGGGTTAGCCGTTTGGTTTCTTTTAGAGGTCAGCATGTCTTTCTCTTGGCTTTTAACTTTAACACTACTGCTCTGCACCATTAGACTCTGTGGGCAGTATTATGCGTGTCTTAAGTACCAGGTCTTATTACTTAACTTAAGACCTGGAGGCGTGATCAATGCCATTTGGCTATTCTGAGTGGCCAAACAGCATTGACCACGCCTCCAGGTCTTAAGTTAAGTAATAAGACAAGGTCCAACTAAAAGGATGGATCATGGACAATCAAAACATTTTTTATTTGGCTTGGTTTTCTTTGTTACTGCAGGTTTTTTTCTCTTTTTTCCCCCTTTTTGTAATATTCTTTTGTATGTGCTCTTTTGTGATGTTGCTTGTTTTTCGTATGGGGACAACGGATGGAAATTAGCATTCTTGCTAAATCTGGCATATTTACATTGCATTGTATGTGTGGTGTTCATCGGTATGTGCTGTCCTCCAAAATAAACACATAACAGAATACACTAGTAATAGATATTCTATTTTAATATTATATAGTAGCCTAATTGCATTTGTCATATTAGCAGTAGAATACTTTTAATTTTCAGAAGCATATTCCATAAAGCCCTATATTTCATAAAAGTAAAGGTTAAAGCTGGTTGGAACTAACGCAACAACACAAATTCTCAAGTGGTGGTTGTTGTTTTAGAACAAAACGTAAGGTCCGCACACTGGCTAATGCTCCAAGGCTTTAAAAGACATTTGTTAAGGTCCCTTACACACCATAGTGGACATGACGTTTCGAGCCTTGAAACGTTCTATTGTCACTATATACTTCGGCCCGGCACCTGGCTTTTAAGTGAGCGGATGTGCGTGCTTCATTGTACTTTTCTGTTGTTCTTTTAGACGTGAGTGATGTGGTTGCCTTATTGCATGTGGTGTCCTGTGTTGTTGTTGCCCACAGGTGGAGTACCAGTGCGAAGGCTTCTTAGAGAAGAATAAAGACACAGTCAATGAAGAGCAGATCAACGTACTGAAGGCCAGCAAGGTGAGCAGAGATATACACAGTACTGTATACGTACTTGGTCGTATGAGGAAAAATAGCTGATCTACAACCTCAGTCAGAGAGCCTCTCACACCAACGTGTTGTAGATAAGATAGGATGTGTAAAAAAAAATGTATTAATAGTAGTAGTAGTAAAGTAAGTAGTAGTAAGTAGCCTTAATCCAGAGTGATTTACAGTAAGCAAGAACAACACATGGTAATACATCAAATACATAGAAATAGTCATCAAGGATCATTACATTTAAAAAGGTTTTCCTTTATATGCTCAGAATAGGGACAGGTTGAACACTATGTCCCACCATGACCCATGAAGGTGAAAATGTAAAAACTCACCCAACGTGACAAATGTACAGTCAATAAACATAACCGAATAAATGTCAAAATATGCATTTAATGGCCAGTGTTAGTGAGATAGCACCCCCTGCTGTCTGTGTGAAGATGGTGCTAAAAGGTGACATCTTCATCAGCAATGATAGCATGGCTTAGTGCCTTTTGTAAGAACTACCAAAAAACTGACAAGGACAACACACACACACACACACACACACACACACACACACACACACACACACACACACACACACACATTCACACACACACACACACACTGCAGTATGATGTTCACAAATGCCCTATATATGACTGTTTGTGTTGTAGACCTCATGAAGAGCAGACATAGGTAAGGGTTGAAGTGCAGTCTCACGGTTACCTAACCTCTAACACCACCTCCTAACAGACGCTCGCTCACACACACACACACACACTAAAATGGTAATGACCTAATGAGTCTTATAAAATATCCTTTTTAGTTCGTAGCCAAGATTGTGTGTGTGTGTGTGTGTGTGTGTGTGTGTGTGTGTGTGTGTGTGTGTGTGTGTGTGTGTGTGTGTGTGTGTGTGTGTGTGTGTGTGTGTGTGTGTGTGTGTGTGTGTGTGTGTGTGTGTGTGTGTGTGTGTGTGTGTGTGTGTGTGTGTGTGTGTGTGTGTGTGTGTGTGTGTGTGTGTGCGTGCGTGCGTGCGTGCGTGCGTGCGTGCGTGCGCGCGTGCGTGCGTGCGCGCGTGCGTGCGTGCGCGCGTGCGTGCGTACCCGCGTACCCGCGTACCCGCCCGCCGACCTAGTTATGAGAGCCACAATGTGTTAAATGTCAGCTGCAGCGTATGAGAACAAACCAGAACCTCATGTGAAAGCGAGCTGCAGCGTATGAGAACAAACCAGAACCTCATGTGAAAGCGAGCTGCAGCGTATGAGAACAAACCAGAACCTGATGTGAAAGCGAGCTGCAGCGTATGAGAACAAACCAGAACCTCATCATGAGGTTCTGGTTTGTTCTCATACGCTGCAGCTCGCTTTCACATGAGTCATGTGAAAGCGAGCTGCAGCGTATGAGAACAAACCAGAACCTGATGTGAAAGCGAGCTGCAGCGTATGAGAACAAACCAGAACCTCATGTGAAAGCGAGCTGCAGCGTATGAGAACAAACCAGAACCTCATGTGAAAGCGAGCTGCAGCGTATGAGAACAAACCAGAACCTCATGTGAAAGCGAGCTGCAGCGTATGAGAACAAACCAGAACCTCATGTGAAAGCGAGCTGCAGCGTATGAGAACAAACCAGAACCTGTGAAATACGTCCCATGATGCTCTGGGATGGTGCATCCAGACTCAGAGCAACTTCATTTGTCAAGAACTCATTATCCCATCATGCATTTCAGATTTCACCTTTGTTTTTTTTCTTCAGTTAAAATCATAGTCCTATATATATAGTTTTGCAATGTTGGTGATGATGATTTTTTTTTTTTTTTTTTTTTTTTCCCTGGGTTGTATACCGGCGTTCTTTTTTATTTTATTTATTTGTTATCCTTTCCTGTGTTTTAATGTCATTGTGTTTGTTTCCGTGTGTCCCTCTGTTGTCCATGTATGTTGGTTCTGTCCTCCATCATGACAACCCTTCCCTTGGTTCTGTCCTCCATCATGACAACCCTTCCCTTGGTTCTGTCCTCCATCATGACAACCCTTCCCCTGTTGGTTGTGTCCTCCATCATGACAACCCTTCCCCGCCAGCAGAAGGTAAAACACACAGCGTTGTTCTCCCCAACGCTGGCCCGCCTTCAGCTGTAGCTCTCGCTCTCCATCTTCCTCTGTCTCAGTTTCTTTTTTCCCCCCTTTCCGTTCACTCTCTCTCAAGACTCTCAAGACTCTCAGTGCATTGCCTCTCTGCACAATAACAGCTCCAGGGGATTGAAGTGATTGGTGTGTGTTTGCACGTGTGTGTTGCACCAGGCTTGGCCGAGCATCTATCTATCTATACGGACACAATTGGCTTTGTTTCGTAAAGGGAAGCCGGGCGGGGAGGGCGGTCTAAAGGCCTATTCATAGTTGAGTTTTCGGCTTCGGTGGTGAGTAAAAACAAAGAAGGGCTGGGCAGAGAACGGTGGTTTTCTCTTCACCGCAGCTCAGTGACGTCATGTTGTAGTTTTTGGTGATAGCGGTGGTCACCTCAGCACCGTAAACTGGACTATGAATAGGCCTTTAGTCACTGTCTGTGCTAGCGACTCCTACGGGCTGGGATTGACAGCGGTGGTGTTGAACGAGAGGAATAGGACTGGTGGCGCTACGTCCTCCCGGTGGGGGCACCTCACTGGCACGTAGGGTACCACAGTAGTGGAAACACCGAAATGTGTGAAGAGGGATAATTGGGATAAAATAATTCTCACAAAAAAGACAAACTTTTCAGGGGACACACAGTGGCTATGCCACAGTAAGCATGAAGCACAGATACAGGTAAGAGTAGAGAGACACGAAACGGTAGAGGTAACAATAATTAAATCGGAACCAAACATCACAGGTTTACATGTGTAAAGAAGTGGGTGAAATACAGAAAATGGAGAAGAGATAGAGGAGAGGAGCAAGGAGAGTTTATATACCTATAGGTTGCAGGTATGTACATGAGGCTAGAGGAAAGAGCAAGGAGAGTTTATATACCTATAGGTTGCAGGTATGTACATGAGGCTAGAGATGATGGTGGTGCAACAATAAAGGTGAGGTTAACCCATTTTGACCTGAGATCAGATTCTAAAAATGTCTTCTACATCCTGACAGTTTTCTGAAAAAGCTATGTTTCTATGTCAGTCGTCAGTCATTTTTAAAAAATAGCTATGAGCTTGTAGATCTGCTATTTTTCAATAGCTAAAGCATAACATAATGCTAACACCAAAAGGCTTTACCGCCCCAAAATGGGTTAAGGCTAATGGCAACCGAGATGCAGATACATAAGATACAAATGTATAATATTTCAGAGGAGAAAAGGCAAGCAGGAGACAGAGAAGACAAGAGCATTTGTTTCAGCGTTTTCGGTTCATTAGTTTTGCGAGCCGCGCTGCAGTGAGCAAGCAGCTTGTGAACAACACACGCGGGCGGCTGTGGGTTCATGCTTCACGCAGCTGGAGGGAGGGAGGGAGGGCAGGCAGGGAGGGGATGCACAGCGGGACAGAGCTCTGTGCGTAGCAGGAGGAGCTCTGCTTGGGGGGGTTTCACAGCATGGCAGCAGCTCCGCACACACAGGAGGAGGACCAGAATGCAACAGGGGTCAGCATCTGGACCAAAGCCTCCTCCATATAAACCTTATAGGGCTTATATGGGACAACATGATGTGATGATGTATGATGCCATTGGTTCTCAGCGTCGGCTCCGGGGACCACCGGTGGGCTTGGGAAACAGTGGACCCTTACAGGTCTGTAACTCAGAGGATCTTAACAGGGTAGATTGGGGTACCAGAGATTACAAATAGATAATAATTATAATAAAATTCAGTGGTCGAAAAAGTACTCCCAGTTTTTGCTTAAGTAAAAGTATCAATACTGAAATATAGAAAGTGGAGGAAACCAACTAACTCCATTTTTGAGGTTTTTGATTTGATTTTATTTTTGCAATTTTGATTTGCATAAATCAGTGCTATATTGAACACCCTTTACGTCTGTGTGTTGGTTAAAACAATATTGAACCAATGAAAAGTAGCAAAAAGTGCTTGGTACAAAACCTCTTTGTTTTCAAACTATAGGCTAAGATTTTCTTTCAATTCCTGAAAAATGAACATTTTGGGGTGGTTTCTTCCTGACGGCAGAGATATATTTGGTTCCATTTGTACACACTCGTAGCTGCTGACCCATAAGTGTCCGCTGGTGGTCTCCGGATCGACGTTGACAAACAGTGTCGTACCGTATTGTCTCGGCTGAAGTTGGCCCGGTGCGAAGCACGTTACTTGTCGACACTGCATAGGGTGACTTTATCTCATACTGATACCATGTTGTGAGTTTCCATTCATATACATATATGACAGTGGGTGTGTGTATCGTCATATATGTCATATTCTTTATTTTTAATAACATTTATCACCCTTTTTATAACCTCTTTGATGACTGATTTTAATTTTTAACCAATACAAATCTGCCAGTGACTAACCACTTACCAGCTAAAAACCTTTGCAGGACGTTTCAGTTGCGCCTTACATAATCCTACTGATTTCAAAGATTGGTACTGAAACAGAAACTAATTGTCCTGGCTTGTTCAAAATGCACATGCAGTCATGCTTTGTGCGCATACCGGTGTGCACGTATTCATGGTAAGTAACTAAGGTTAAGAGGGTGTTTATTAACCCGTTTAGGCCTGACGTCGAAATAAAGAAAAACGTTTGCTCCGAAAGAATATATATTCAAACATTTGTGCCACATTTTTACGATTTTCTTTCAAAAATAGCAGACCTACAACCTCGTAGCGCGCCACTCGGTGGCGCGCTACGAGGTTGTAGATCTGCTATTTTTCAATAGCTAAAGCATAACATAATGCTTAGTTAAAACACCAAAAGGGGTTCCCCCTTATGAAGTAGGATTTCATAATGAAGACATGAATTCATAAGACACTAATAAGATAGTATTTCACTGAAGCAGTTACTTGAATTATTGATTTACAACAAAAATAAACTAACTATAACTAATTCTACATTCTCCAGCGCCACGGAGAATGTAGAATGATGTTACCATAGGTGTGCGTCACTGTTTGATGACGTTGTGTAGAGTGGTCCTAATGGGCGAAAGAGGTGGCTGAAATGTGCCTGAATAATGCATTTTATATTAACTGTACAATATGTGAAGACATTGAGGTCAGGGTTTAATAAGCCTAGGACCTTGGCAGAGTACTTGTGAATAGTCTGTGGAAGTGTGGAGGCAAGTGGAGTGCTGGTAAGCTCGGCCCGATAGCAACCAGACACCGTGTCGACCCTATAGAGCGTTGCAGTCCCGCCCCCTACCATGGACCAGGAAATGAATCCCAATGCATTTTTCCCATAGACATTTCAAAAAGTATTTATTTAAAGACGTTTACGCCGCGGACAAAGCCAACTCGAGTGGTGACAAATCATGACAACAAACAATTTTTTGGGCCGAACAAATAATTAGAAAGAAGAAAAAAACGGCAGGTTACAACACTTTTTTTGTTGTTTTTCTTCTTTGTAATTATTTGTTTGGTCCAAAATATTGTTTGTGTTGTCCTGAGTTGTCACGACTCGAGTTGGCTTTGTCCGCGGCGTAACCGTCTTTAAATAAATACTTTTAGTACCAATACTTTCTGAAATGTCTATGAGGAAAATGAACGGAGAATAATTTCCTGGTCCATGGTAGGGGGCGGGACTGCGACGCTCTGTTATGATTCTGGTAGTGGGATTTCTATGCAGTAAGTCCATGCCTACCAGTCACTGTTGTCTGTCTTTCTGCTGGCTGCTGTTCCCAGTTTAACCTACTGATGGAGCTGTTTCGAGACGACGCCAAGGCCAAGGCCACCAGTCCCACCGGTCAGCCCCCGTCTGGGGGACGCACGCGCCTCAGTGTCAAACCCGACAAGAGCCGGCCGGGGACCACCAGCAAGGAGCACAAGAAGACCGTTGGCTGCCAGGTAGAGTAGTTACAGTAACCTGCTGTTTTATTGCTCTTAAAGCAGTGGTGCACTGGTGCTAAAACTTTTTCATGTCAAAGGACCAACATAATTAACTGCATTTGGCCGTGGACCCCCAACTGAAAATATGTTGTTCCAGGGACCACCCGGAATAATATTTGAGTTAAACATTCACTGACACTGCGGAACCCGAGTTACGTCCGAGTTTTGGCCTAAATGTTTTCCCCCGCCGAACCCGAGTTACCCACGTTTGTTTTCTTCTTCTATTAATCCAGAAGTAATCCACCGAGTACTTGCCTCCCCGTCGCTAGACAATGCTTGCTTCCGCGGTGTAACGTCATTGAAATGTTTCCGCTCCATATGCTGCATTCACATGGGCAGATGCAAAGCTACAGTCTACCATTTATTGTCAAGGGAAGCCAGCGACATGAAGATGCAAAGATGCATCCGACGTTTGTAGCTCCTGTGAATGCTACAACAGCTACAAATACACTGTGTAGCTTTGCATCTTTTGATCTGCCCGTGTGAACACAGCATGTGTACTGTTAACTTAAGATCGATATTTTGCCGGAAACACAGTGAACAAGGACAATGTCATAACCTCCCAGGGTATAGTGGCTATGAGCCACGAAATAAGGCTTGAATCTCTAACACTCGCAATCATCGTACCCTTCGTACCCTTCTTATTGTGTTGTTTGATGCAGTGATGACTGTCTATGATACTGCAACCAATTGGCCCTCTGGGGACTTTAAATAAAACCTTGAACCTACCCAGTGACATCACAGGGCTATAAAACTCCAAGCTACATTTCGGAAGAATGCTCCAGTTTTATGGCGGCCATTAGACCTGTGTCTCGTGGGCCTTAAACAGCGTCATTTATAATGGGAGGAGGACATTTTGATAACTTCTGTCACATGGCGGCAGCAGCACCCGGCCCGACCTCTTTCTGTCACATGGCGGCGGCACCCGGCCCGTCGGGTGGAAACCTCATATGTCCAAAACTGTTACTTTTCAGGAGTCTAATAAAAAATCACACCCCGTGTGAACTGAGTGGTGTAAGGTCTTATATAGACTGATCAGCTGTGGTCTGACGTAATGTCTGACGTAATGAAATCACACCCGTGTGAACTGGGTGACCATAGCAACCATGCTCATTTTTTTTGGTACAAACAACAAAGCCAGTTGTAGGAGTGGTTTACACCACTCAAAAAAATGAAAAGCAGCAGATCGACAAGCCCGAAGCGCCACGTTTACAGCTTGTAGATCTGCTACTTTTGATGCTTTTGTTTGACGCTGTAGTATGATCAAGCAGGGGCGTTACTTTATGGAAACGAACACAAAAGGGTAGAATATGCCGACGTTATATAACACGTGTGTGGTTGTTGACGATGGTCATAATGGCCTTGTGGTCTTAAACCTGTTCTCTCCTCTCCTGTAGTTCCGTAACTCTCTTGCGATGCTGATGGAGACACTGAACGCTACGACGCCTCACTATGTGCGCTGCATCAAACCTAACGACTACAAACTGGCCTTTACGTGAGTTCTCTCTCTCTCTCTCTCTCTCTCTCTCTCTCTCTCTCTCTCTCTCTCTCTCTGAATTCTCCTACAGTAGGCTTTGGGATTATGTTCATTGGTAAACAACACAAGTTTAGATGTTCATATGTTAGAGTACCGTATATATGAATAGAGACGGCACCGGATATCTCCTCCCATCCACTTGCATTAAGTTGCTCAAAAGCGCATGAGGCGATTTCACTCAGGAACAGAGTGCATTCTGGGATGGATTTGCCCCAAACACATGAACGCGCTGGCCGTTGACTATCATTGCACGCGTTCACGTATGAAACAGCGTTCACGTGTCATCGTGAACGTGCACAATGATAGTCAACGGACCAGCGCGCTCATGAGTTTGGCCCAGCGCTGCAATACCAAATCCGGCCACTATGTCCATTTCGCCTCAGGGATTCCTCCGGGTGCCGTCTCTATTCATATATACTCTAAGGTTCCCAAACCATTTAAGGCAGCTGCTGGACCACAAGAAAACCATAGTAAAACATAGAAGGAGCTACAGTATGCACACCGTTGTTCCCTTAATCCATTGATACCTGGAACGCATCCATGTCACGTTAGCGTTAGCGTTTTAAACATTATGTTATAATTTAGCTATTGAAAAATAGCAGATCTACAAGCTCATAGCGCGCCACCGAGTGGCGCGCTATGAACTTGTAGGTCTGCTATTTTTGAAAAATCGTTAAAATGTGCCTCAAATCTTTCCGAAAATTGTCATGATTTAGAAAACTTTTTTTTTTTAATTTCGACGTCAGGCCTGAATGGGTTAAGTGCACTTTATCGTTCCCTGCACCAGCAGTGACTGCTCTTCGCCAGACTCATGGTGGCTCAGGCTGATGAAAAGCATTAGCTTAAAACCTTCACTACCGCTGGAGGAAACAATAAAATACACTTGAAAGCACAATACAGTGTGCAGACTTTATTTTTATTTGTATTTTGTTCACTGTTGACCTTTTATGCGCGTGTGTGTACTTTTGTGTTGCCAGCCCAGTACTGACTTAATGTGATAGTTTTATTTTATAGATTTGTTTAATTATAATCTTTTGTTCCAGTTTTAAGTGTGTGTGTGTGTGTGTGTGTGTGTGTGTGTGTGTGTGTGTGTGTGTGTGTGTGTGTGTGTGTGTGTGTGTGTGTGTGTGTGTGTGTGTGTGTGTGTGTGTGTGTGTGTGTGTGTGTGTGTGTGTGTGTGTGTGTGTGTGTGTGTGTGTGTGTGTGTGTGTGTGTGTGTGTGTGTGTGTGTGTGTGTGTGTGTGTGTGTGTGTTGCAGGTTTGATCCAAAGCGTGCGGTACAGCAGCTCAGAGCCTGTGGTGTCCTGGAGACTATCCGCATCTCAGCTGCTGGATTCCCATCCAGGTAGGGGAACACTTTGACACTTGACTATCTAGAGGAATTAAAAGTGGTAACAAGGTTTCCGTAGGTGAACCTGTGGAAGGATCATTAGGCCTACCGTTTCTGTGTTGTGACCGTGTTGAGGCAAATTAAGCCTCAGGCTCCACTCCTGGTGGTGCCCTTCCGTCACCGTCAATTCCTTTTAACACATTTTGTGCCCAAAACGTCTGTGGACGTCCTGGGTATTACCGCACGTGCATAGCCCAAGACGTCTGTGGACGTCTTTGAAAAAAAAAAATATATATATATTTTTATTTTTTATTTTTTTATTTTTTTTTTATTAAAAGAAATCACCCTTTTTTTTTTTTTTTTTTAACACGTGGTGCCAAAGTTCGTGTTTTCGCCATTGAGAATGCATTTGGCGTTTAAATTAAATAACTCAGAAACTATAAAACATTTCAAAGTAAAAAGTTCCAGCATGTGTCTCCACAGTCAGCTGAATTATAAAAAATGTGAATGGATTTTCTAGGTGAAAGTGATTTTGGGCAGTTTTGCATGGGCTCTCAATGTGTTAAGTTCCAGCTTTGCAACCAAAGACTTTGGTTTCCCAGGCACTGCCCGGCGAGTCATGGGTGTATCACCGCCGGAATGCGAGTCGGCATAGTTTATGGTCGTAACTACGGCGGTATCTGATCATCTTAGAACCTCTGACTTTCGTTGTTGATTAATGAAAACATTCTTGGCAAAATGAATGCTTTTTCTTTTGTTCTCCCATTATAACACACTGTTACAGCACCACTCGGTTTGTTTATGTTGGTCTTGGTGATACCTGTATCCATTGTCAATTGCTACGTGTGTGTGTGTGTGCGTGCGTGTGTGTGTGTGTGTGTGTGCGCGCGTGTGTGTGCGTGCGTGCGTGCGTGCGTGCGTGCGTGCGTGCGTGCGTGTGTGTGTGCGTGCGTGCGTCAGGTGGACCTACCAGGAGTTCTTCAGCCGCTACAGAGTGCTGATGAAACAGAAGGACGTTCTTCCTGATAAGAGGCTGACCTGCAGGAACGTTCTGGAGAAACTAGTGGAGGTCAGTCAGGAGGATCATGGATATTGAATTAGTTCTTGTTCTCTTTTGCCTAAACCAGTGGTTCTCAGCCTGTGCGTGCCGTGAGGATATTAACCACCCTAAACCACCCTAAACCAGTGGTTCTCAGCCTGTGCGTGCCGTGAGGATATTCCAAGTAGTAATTGGCAAAACACTAAAGATTGTAATAATAATAGAGCACCGAGGTCTGACTTAATATACACCAAAAATAAACAATCCTGGCGGTTTCACTCATATGGATATGAAGAATCAACTGACGGCGAGACACCGCAGTCCGCTAGTGTTATTGTGCACTAAGCGCTATTTGTAAAATATTCGCCAGACACAGACTGTATCAAATATGAGTGACTGACTGTCGTAAACGATACAGAGACACCTCCCTGACAATATGGCAGAGACACTTTGTTTGTTTTTGGACCATAATTCTTATGAGACGATTCTAAGATGACCCTGTTATTCTCCATAGAGAAATTACAGGACTTCGGTGCTCTACACCATTAATACGTAAAATAATAAAATGTAAAAAAGAAAAAAACGTATTTTCTTCTTTGAAAGCTTTAAAAATGTGTTTTCATTATGATACTGCTAAATACTTAAGGTATACCATGTTAGTTCCATTTATCCAAGCCGGAACACAATCGATTGATTGACCGATTGATTGATAAACATGCTATAAAAATGCACGTTGCCCACCCATGACCACAACCTGCCTTCATTGTCGCTGTGAAATTCCTGCCCTGGGTACTTAGTCCAGTAATAATGTAATTTGACCTCAATCTAATTGCAAAAAAAAAAAAAACTCAGCTGATTTAGCATCTTCAATATATCCTGAACAACAGAAAAAAAGTTGCCTGGAATTGTCTGAGGGGAAAGTGTTGAAAATGGCCTGTACAGTTTTGGCCACCATTGACATCCTATTATAAGGCAATCTTTTCTACATTTCCTTATGCTTTAAGTAGCATGTGACATATCAAACTAGGGGGTTTTCATGATGCTGAATCCATTCCAAGCATTAGTTTTGCAGAAAAACACTCATTGGGCTAAATTTGGCCATAGCAACTTGCCCAAATGTGATGATGTCGCAAGTTGCTATGGCCAAATTTAGCCCAATTTGGCCATACTGTACAGGCCATTTTCAACACTTTCCCCTCAGACAATTCGAGGCAACTTTTTTTCTGTTATTCAGGATATATTGAAGATGCAAAATCAGCTGAGTTTGGGTTTTTTGCAATTAGATTGAGGTTGACCCTGTATTTTCCTTAGATTTCCTGTACTAACTAGCCTTTATGCTCTCACTCTCTCTGTCTCTCTCTTTCTCTCTCTCTGTCTCTCAGGACCAGGACAAATACCAGTTTGGTAAGACCAAGATCTTCTTCCGGGCCGGCCTGGTGGCCTACCTGGAGAAGCTGAGAGGCGACAAGCTGCGCGCCGCGTGCATCCGCATCCAGAAGACCATCCGCTGCTGGCTGGCGCGCAAGAAGTACCTCCGTCAGCGTCATTCCGCCATCACCATCCAGAGGTTCACCAGAGGATACCAGGCCCGCCGGTGAGCAATATAGGCCACAGCGCCTGCCAACCAGCACCCATGTTAGCCAATCAAAAATGAGTTTCGTCGAGTAAAATCGTCGTGCCTGACGTCGAAGCAAAGACGTATTAATTTACCACATGAACCCATAGGGCCCTATTTTGCGTGTCTTAAGTACCAGGTCTTATGACTTAACTTAGGACCTGGAGGCGTGGTCAATGCTGTTTGGCCACTCAGAATAGCCAAATGGCATTGATCACGCCTCCAGGTCTTAAGTTAAGTAATAAGACCTGGTAATTAAGACAGGCATAATAGGACCCATAGAGTCCCTAATTCTGGACGTCTCATTGTGGGCAAACATCTGGCAAAAAAATAGCCGATCTACAAGTATATATATATATATATATATATATATATAATTTAAGTAAAGTTTTTAACATAAAAATGGAATACACTGAATATCAATACGAAGCAACTGAAAACCCCTCGTTATTTCAATGGTAGTGGATTGAGAGAAAGGATTTTTGTCCAACCAAGAAACGCCAACCGATTTGGCGCGAAGAGGGGCATAACCACCGGGCGGGACTTGACAAAGTGTCAATTAGTGCTTTAACCCATTTTGGGCGGGAACCCCTTTTGGTGTTAGCATTATGTTGTGCTTTAGCTATTGAAAAATAGCAGATCTACAAGCTCGTAGCGCGCCACCGAGTGGCGCGCTACGAGCTTGTAGGTCTGCTATTTTTGAAAAATCAAAGAACCACTGACATAGAAACATAGCTTTTTCAGAAAACTGTCAGGATGTAGAAGACATTTTTAGAATCTGATCTCAGGTCAGAATGGGTTAAGGCCCTCCCTGTGATCAATGTTGGTGTATATTACTGTAAAGCCTCTAGAAGATAATGATCCTTACCCCAAAGCACTGTGGCGCCTCCCTTATGATCCTTACCCCAAAGCACTGTGGCGCCTCCCTTATGATCCTTACCCCAAAGCACTGTGGCGCCTCCCTTATGATCCTTACCCCAAACCACTGTGGCGCCTCCCTTATGATCCTTACCCCAAAGCACTGTGGCGCCTCCCTTATGATCCTTACCCCAAACCACTGTGGCGCCTCCCTTATGATCCTTACCCCAAAGCACTGTGGCGCCTCCCTTATGATCCTTACCCCAAAGCACTGTGGCGCCTCCCTTATGATCCTTACCCCAAAGCACTGTGGCGCCTCCCTTATGATCCTTACCCCAAAGCACTGTGGCGCCTCCCTTATGATCCTTACCCCAAACCACTGTGGCGCCTCCCTTATGATCCTTACCCCAAACCACTGTGGCGCCTCCCTTATGATCCTTACCCCAAAGCACTGTGGCGCCTCCCTTTTGATCCTTACCCCAAACCACTGTGGCGCCTCCCTTATGATCCTTACCCCAAAGCACTGTGGCGCCTCCCTTATGATCCTTACCCCAAAGCACTGTGGCGCCTCCCTTATGATCCTTACCCCAAACCACTGTGGCGCCTCCCTTATGATCCTTACCCCAAAGCACTGTGGCGCCTCCCTTATGATCCTTACCCCAAACCACTGTGGCGCCTCCCTTATGATCCTTACCCCAAAGCACTGTGGCGCCTCCCTTATGATCCTTACCCCAAAGCACTGTGGCGCCTCCCTTATGATCCTTACCCCAAAGCACTGTGGCGCCTCCCTTATGATCCTTACCCCAAAGCACTGTGGCGCCTCCCTTATGATCCTTACCCCAAACCACTGTGGCGCCTCCCTTATGATCCTTACCCCAAACCACTGTGGCGCCTCCCTTATGATCCTTACCCCAAAGCACTGTGGCGCCTCCCTTTTGATCCTTACCCCAAACCACTGTGGCGCCTCCCTTATGATCCTTACCCCAAAGCACTGTGGCGCCTCCCTTATGATCCTTACCCCAAAGCACTGTGGCGCCTCCCTTATGATCCTTACCCCAAAGCACTGTGGCGCCTCCCTTATGATCCTTACCCCAAAGCACTGTGGCGCATCCCTTATGATCCTTACCCCAAAGCACTGTGGCGCCTCCCTTATGATCCTTACCCCAAAGCACTGTGGCGCCTCCCTTATGATCCTTACCCCAAAGCACTGTGGCGCCTCCCTTATGATCCTTACCCCAAAGCACTGTGGCGCCTCCCTTATGATCCTTACCCCAAACCACTGTGGCGCCTCCCTTATGATCCTTACCCCAAAGCACTGTGGCGCCTCCCTTATGATCCTTACCACAAAGCACTGTGGCGCCTCCCTTATGATCCTTACCCCAAAGCACTGTGGCGCCTCCCTTATGATCCTTACCCCAAAGCACTGTGGCGCCTCCCTTATGATCCTTACCCCAAAGCACTGTGGCGCCTCCCTTATGATCCTTACCCCAAAGCACTGTGGCGCCTCCCTTATGATCCTTACCCCAAAGCACTGTGGCGCCTCCCTTATGATCCTTACCCCAAAGCACTGTGGCGCCTCCCTTATGATCCTTACCCCAAAGCACTGTGGCGCCTTCCTTATGATCCTTACCCCAAACCACTGTGGCGCCTCCCTTATGATCCTTACCCCAAACCACTGTGGCGCCTCCCTTATGATCCTTACCCCAAACCACTGTGGCGCCTCCCTTATGATCCTTACCCCAAAGCACTGTGGCGCCTCCCTTATGATCCTTACCCCAAAGCACTGTGGCGCCTCCCTTATGATCCTTACCCCAAACCACTGTGGCGCCTCCCTTATGATCCTTACCCCAAACCACTGTGGCGCCTCCCTTATGATCCTTACCCCAAAGCACTGTGGCGCCTCCCTTATGATCCTTACCCCAAAGCACTGTGGCGCCTCCCTTATGATCCTTACCCCAAACCACTGTGGCGCCTCCCTTATGATCCTTACCCCAAAGCACTGTGGCGCCTCCCTTATGATCCTTACCCCAAAGCACTGTGGCGCCTCCCTTATCGGCCATCTTAATTAACTACCAAGTTGTCGTCGTTCTGCAAGTCCTAAAATAGCCTGTCCTTCGTGAGGTTGAATTTCCGTTATCTTGTGGTCCCATCCTGAAAAAGGATGGGATGTCTGAATATCTGAGTGTGCGTGTAGGCTTGTAAGGAGCCAGCATGTCGGAGACATATTGGGGAGCCTGACCATTCACCGCTTTAAAAGTCAAAAGTAAAATATTGAAACTAACTTAAACTGCTTTATTGGGTCGTCCACTCACAGTTAACAGTCTTTATATTGAGTTTGTGCTTGAAATGTACTGTAATTCTGCAAACTGTAAATACATATTTCAATCAATCAATCAATCAAACTAACGGGTAACCAGTGAAAAGTGGCTAAAAATATGGTTAACACCTTGCTTGCCCGGACCTATTTAATCCATTACTAAAATGAGCCCATCATTTATAGCGCCCGGACCACTTTTACCGGCGCACCGGAAGTTGTTGTGAATGTCTGTGTAGCAGCTAACAATAGCCACACCACTCTAGAGTCGATCGACAACAACGGGAGGTAAGAATAAATCTATCGCGACTAGCGACTGGACCGCGGAGCGCCGTCTAACACAGGATATTTTTTTCATAATTAGACGGGATGATTTAGATCGCGAGTTATGAACGTTTTAAGATTTTCGTTTTCGTCAGCTAAACAGGCACTAGGGAACATTTTCGATGACGTGTCACTCTTGCGCGTCATCGAGGATTGGGCAACAAGTGCTCCTAGGCTGTGGAGCGATGCGATCGGTTTTGATATCATTAATCTCCGTCCTATTTATCAATCTCCGCCTTGGGCACTTGACCATGAACTTGACGGAGATCTCCGCCCTGGGCCTCCATGGTGTTAAAGACATAGTAGGAGCACAACAGCGTCTCAAAATGGGAACAGTAGACAAAGAAAGACCTGAGAGAGACTCAACTTGGCCTTTATTTAAAGACCTGAGAGAGACTCAACTTGGCCTTTATTTAAAGACCTGAGAGAGACTCAACTTGGCCTTTATTTAAAGACCTGAGAGAGACTCAACTTGGCCTTTATTTAAAGACCTGAGAGAGACTCAACTTGGCCTTTATTTAAAGACCTGAGAGAGACTCAACTTGGCCTTTATTTAAAGACCTGAGAGAGACTCAACTTGGCCTTTATTTAAAGACCTGAGAGAGACTCAACTTGGCCTTTATTTAAAGACCTGAGAGAGACTCAACTTGGCCTTTATTTAAAGACCTGAGAGAGACTCAACTTGGCCTTTATTTAAAGACCTGAGAGAGACTCAACTTGGCCTTTATTTAAAGACCTGAGAGAGACTCAACTTGGCCTTTATTTAAAGACCTGAGAGAGACTCAACTTGGCCTTTATTTAAAGACCTGAGAGAGACTCAACTTGGCCTTTATTTAAAGACCTGAGAGAGACTCAACTTGGCCTTTATTTAAAGACCTGAGAGAGACTCAACTTGGCCTTTATTTAAAGACCTGAGAGAGACTCAACTTGGCCTTTATTTAAAGACCTGAGAGAGACTCAACTTGGCCTTTATTTAAAGACCTGAGAGAGACTCAACTTGGCCTTTATTTAAAGACCTGAGAGAGACTCAACTTGGCCTTTATTTAAAGACCTGAGAGAGACTCAACTTGGCCTTTATTTAAAGACCTGAGAGAGACTCAACTTGGCCTTTATTTAAAGACCTGAGAGAGACTCAACTTGGCCTTTATTTAAAGACCTGAGAGAGACTCAACTTGGCCTTTATTTAAAGACCTGAGAGAGACTCAACTTGGCCTTTATTTAAAGACCTGAGAGAGACTCAACTTGGCCTTTATTTAAAGACCTGAGAGAGACTCAACTTGGCCTTTATTTAAAGACCTGAGAGAGACTCAACTTGGCCTTTATTTGACCACTACTGCGAAGACAGGACAGGACACACATTTGATTGTTGCATCCCAGTGATTTGGACGCTTCAAATTCAATCTGTCTTTTGAAAATGACATCAAACCAAAGCTATTCCGAGCAAATAAATGTGGCAATTCGGGGTAAATCATGGCAATAAAGTCTGTCTGTGTAACATCCATTTTAGTAGTCTTCCCGGAATGCCAGAGTTCAGTTTGAAAAATATATAAACTATAAACTATAGTGTCTGGAGCTGAGACTCGTGGCTAAATTAGTGTTAACACTTGAGTGTCTGTGAGGTCTTTTTGACCCATTTTGAGATGTTGAAGTTGATTATCTTTTTGCCCATGAAGCTCTCAGAATGTTGCCCTTCCATGACTTTTCCTAAATATTATTTTTTTCATCTGAAACATTTTCGAGATATGAATTTAGGCATACTTCTACTATCTCTATGCTATATACTATAGAACTATACTATACTACTGTATACTTCTACTATCTCTGCCTTTTCGTTTTCGGTCAAATGTCAGCCTTTTCTCCCCCACGGGAGTGGACTTCACACCTCCAGACAGCCCATTCAATTTAACCCATTTAGGCCTGACGTCGAAATTAAACAAATGTCTTCTAAATCATGACAATTTTCTGAAAAACCTCTTTTTTTCTATGTCAGTAGTTCTGTCATGTCAAGGACCCCAAAAATGATATGTATTTGGCCGCCGACCCCCATCTGAAAATATGTTGTTCCAGGGACCCCCCCCCCCCCCCCCCAGAAGCAAAGATTTGAGTTAAAAAACGTTCGCTCTGAAAGAATATACATTCAAAGATTTGCGCCACATTTTCACGACTTTTCAAAAATAGCAGATCTACAAGCTCATAGCGCGCCACCGAGTGGCGCGCTATGAGCTTGTAGATCTGCTATTTTTCAATAGCTAAAGTTTAAAACACCAAAAGGGGTTCCCGCCCAAAATGGGTTAAAAGACAATGGCTCTACCCCGCGGGGGGAGAAGGTGTCAAAGTGTCTGGAGCTCCAAGGGAGACAGTAGCAGATAACATTGCAGGAAAAAAAGGTGTTTTTTTTACCTGAAGTCAGCTTGTGTGGTACCTGGCCTAAAAAAACAAAAATACATCGCATGGATTCACCTGGGACGTATCCTCAGTGATGTATCCCAAGGTCATCAGGGTTTCGGGTCTCCCAACATCATACCCCTCACTCAGGTGACCCAGCCGGGGTGATCAAGTCCCGACTTACGTCCCAGTAGCTACCCTCGATCAGTCCCAGTCCCATTAGGGAAAAACCAGGGCCACACAATCCGTTCCTCCTGAACTACTCTGCCGGGACTGGGAGGTACCATTCTGGCGCGTACTGGCCTTACTACAGTCATGCGAGTGTTAAGAGAAGATGTCAAACAACACATTTATGTGGAATTGCTGTAATCACTTAACATGCTTTTCTCACCTGTTTTCTCTCCTGTGCGTTCTTTGAAATTCTCTCCCATCCATCCCTTCATCACTCACTTTATCCCGACCCCACCACCACCTTTATCCTCCCCAACCAAACACCTCCGACTCCCTACACCACCACCTTTATCCAACCTCCCCTCGGCCCATCCCTTCCTGTCAACCAAACACCTCCAACTCCCTACACCATCACCCCGAACAACCTCTCCTCGGCCCATCCCTTCCTGACAAACAACAACATCCCCCCCACCCCATCCTAGCCTGGTGAAGTTCATGCGTCGTACGCGGGCAGCCATCACCATCCAGAAATGGCAGAGGATGTATGTGCAGAGGAAGATCTACAGGCAGAAGCAGGCTGCTGCCCTCATTATGCAGACCATCCTCAGAGCTTACATGGCCAGGCAGAAGTACCAGAGGGTAAGAGCGCATGCACACACACACACACACACACATACATGCACACACAGCTGAAGTTATGTGCAACCTAGATGACAGAGATTTCCTTCAGTCTAATATATGAACCACTTAATCGAAAAATATGTGATCTACCAGTTCAAAGTTACATGAACTTGAATATCTTCAGTATTTTTTATTTTATTTTTTTATGACTTTTACTTATAAAATGACGGTAACCAGATTAGCTTTAGACGATTTATCTTCCATAACTTTGGGGTTCATTTTGGGGTCTTCAAAATAAAAGTCCCGGCTGTATCCGTTGGCAGGGAAGAGGGACTACGAACTGAATCAATAATGCTGGCAATAAATAAGTTAACCCATTCTGGACGGGAACCCCTTTTGGTGTTTTAACTCAGCATTATGTTGTAATTTAGCTATTGAAAAATAGCAGATCTACAAGCTCATAGCGCGCCACCGAGTGGCGCGCTACGAGCTTGTAGGTCTGCTATTTTTGAAATATCGTGAAAATGAGGCACAAATCTTTGAAAATAGATTTTTTTATTTCGACGTCAGGCCTAAATGGGTCAATTGAGGTGATTGAAATATGCTGTGTTTGATTACTTTAATGCTGTAGGTTTGTATGTCTATATTGTCTTACTTTCCTCACAAAGACGCGTAATTACAGTCATGCCCTGAACTACAGTAAAGGATAGATAGAACTACAGTAAAGGATAGATAGAATTACAGTAAAGGATAGATAGAACTACAGTAAAGGATAGATAGAACTACATTAAAGGATAGATATAACTACAGTAAAGGATAGATATAACTACAGTAAAGGATAGATAGAACTACAGTAAAGGATAGATAGAACTACAGTAAAGGATAGATAGAACTACAGTAAAGGATAGATAGAACTACAGTAAAGGATAGATAGAACTACAGTAAAGGATAGATAGAACTACAGTAAAGGATAGATAGAACTACAGTAAAGGATAGATAGAACTACAGTAAAGGATAGATAGAACTACAGTAAAGGATAGATAGAACTACAGTAAAGTATGGCGGCACATCATTGGGTGTAAATCCTCTCCTTCTCCCACGTAGCTACTGCGGGACACCAAGGCCATCATCATCCAGAAGTACGCGCGCGGCATGCTGGCGCGCCGCCGGCGCAAGCGGTGCCTGCGGGCCATCGTCTACCTGCAGTCCTGCGTGCGGAGGCTGATCGCCAAGCGCGAGCTCAAGAAGCTGAAGATCGAGGCGCGCTCGGTGGAGCACTTCAAGAAGCTCAACATCGGCATGGAGAACAAGATCATGCAACTGCAGAGGAAGATCGACGATCAGGTGAGCTGTTGATGCATGCCGTGTCCACACCGAATAAATACAACATCACTTTCAGCATTAGGATATTAGGTCTAAATCAGTGGTCCTCACATTTACTCTCAGGCCCCGTGGTTTCCACCACGGAACTAGTTCTGTTCTAGATTCTTGGAACCTTGGTGCTTTCCTAGAACCGGCGGCAAAAAAGAAAAACTGAGCCGGTTCAACCCCGGTGGAAAAGGTGCCTCAGAGACAGAGTTATGGGGCTCCTTTAAATAAAAAACAGTAAGTGGTGCAGCTCTGTGTGGGGGGGGGACCCCCACACGTTCCTGTGCGTTCCAGACCCAGGGTGCCGGCCCGATTCTGGTGAGCCGCCCCGCGTCCGAAACGGTTGAGAAATGACAGAGTTACCGTGTGGGGGTCCCTCTACTGTACCCTCTACTGTACTGTACTGTACTGTACTGGCACACCTGAAATATCCATATATACAGTTAATATGTGCGTGTGTGTTTGTGTGTGTGTTAGGTTGCGCACAGGTGGTGAAAAACAACCATGCTGTTTTCGTGCTCAGGCATACCCAGGCAGCCAGCCAGGCAGGCACCCACACACATAGTCACTTAAGGAAGTGGATTGCACCACTTAAAAAACACGTTTGAGAACCTCTGATATCCAAATCATCTTTGCCTCACCTGTTCTGTCCTTCCCTCCATCCTACCACCAGAACAAAGAGAACCTAACCCTGTTCTGTCCTTCCCTCCATCCTACCCCCAGAACAAAGAGAACCTAACCCTGTTCTGTCCTTCTCTCCATCCTACCACCAGAACAAAGAGAACCTAACCCTGTTCTGTCCTTCCCTCCATCCTATACCACCAGAACAAAGAGAACCTAACCCTGTTCTGTCCTTCCCTCCGTCCTACCACCAGAACAAAGAGAACCTAACCCTGTTCTGTCCTTCCCTCCGTCCTACCACCAGAACAAAGAGAACCTAACCCTGTTCTGTCCTTCTCTCCATCCTACCACCAGAACAAAGAGAACCTAACCCTGTTCTGTCCTTCCCTCCATCCTACCACCAGAACAAAGAGAACCTAACCCTGTTCTGTCCTTCCCTCCATCCTACCACCAGAACAAAGAGAACCTAACCCTGTTCTGTCCTTCTCTCCATCCTACCACCAGAACAAAGAGAACCTAACCCTGTTCTGTCCTTCCCTCCGTCCTACCACCAGAACAAAGAGAACCTAACCCTGTTCTGTCCTTCCCTCCATCCTATACCACCAGAACAAAGAGAACCTAACCCTGTTCTGTCCTTCCCTCCATCCTACCACCAGAACAAAGAGAACCTAACCCTGTTCTGTCCTTCCCTCCATCCTACCACCAGAACAAAGAGAACCTAACCCTGTTCTGTCCTTCCATCCATCCTACCACCAGAACAAAGAGAACCTAACCCTGTTCTGTCCTTCCATCCGTCCTACCACCAGAACAAAGAGAACCTAACCCTGTTCTGTCCTTCCCTCCATCCTACCACCAGAACAAAGAGAACCTAACCCTGTTCTGTCCTTCCCTCCATCCTACCACCAGAACAAAGAGAACCTAACCCTGTTCTGTCCTTCTCTCCATCCTACCACCAGAACAAAGAGAACCTAACCCTGTTCTGTCCTTCCCTCCATCCTACCACCAGAACAAAGAGAACCTAACCCTGTTCTGTCCTTCCCTCCATCCTACCACCAGAACAAAGAGAACCTAACCCTGTTCTGTCCTTCTCTCCATCCTACCACCAGAACAAAGAGAACCTAACCCTGTTCTGTCCTTCCCTCCATCCTACCACCAGAACAAAGAGAACCTAACCCTGTTCTGTCCTTCCCTCCGTCCTACCACCAGAACAAAGAGAACCTAACCCTGTTCTGTCCTTCCCTCCATCCTATACCACCAGAACAAAGAGAACCTAACCCTGTTCTGTCCTTCCCTCCATCCTACCACCAGAACAAAGAGAACCTAACCCTGTTCTGTCCTTCCCTCCATCCTACCACCAGAACAAAGAGAACCTAACCCTGTTCTGTCCTTCCCTCCATCCTACCACCAGAACAAAGAGAACCTAACCCTGTTCTGTCCTTCCCTCCATCCTACCACCAGAACAAAGAGAACCTAACCCTGTTCTGTCCTTCCATCCGTCCTACCACCAGAACAAAGAGAACCTAACCCTGTTCTGTCCTTCCCTCCATCCTACCACCAGAACAAAGAGAACCTAACCCTGTTCTGTCCTTCTCTCCATCCTACCACCAGAACAAAGAGAACCGCGGCATCATCGAGAAGCTGACGGCCCAGGAGAGCACGGACCGTGTGGAGGGCGAGCGCATGCGCACCGAGCTGACGCGCCTGCGTGGCGCCAAGGAGGAGGCGAGGAACAACTCCAACCGCGTGATGACGCTGGAGGAGGAGCTGGAGAGGCTGAGGAAGGAGCTGAGCACCACCCAGAAGGAGAAGAAAACCATCGAGGACTGGGCGCAGAAGTACAGGGACGAGATGGAGAAGGTAGACGTACAGACAGTACACACACTCTCTGCTCAGTTTTGCCATATCCGGTGATTATAAGTGACTTCGTAAAGTCGCTTGTAAATATTGGTAGTTTGCGGGATGCGATTTATTTTAGAGGGGCTTGTTCCTATAGTGCAGTTGCTTATTTGGGGCTTGCTTCCTAATGTTGTTTAAACCAGTGGTTGTCAAATATTTTCATGACCCAAATTAGTATGTAATTGTCCGCATATCGCCATCTGAAAACATTTTGTGCCAGGGGCCCCCGTACCAGATTCATGTTGTTAAAATGTTTTTTCCCCAATAGTTTTTTGAAAATAGCCAGTGCCCCATGTGGGGCCCGAGAGCCATACGATTGGATTTTCTTTGTAGATTCCTGATGATGACCAACCATGTCTGTATTGGTCTGTTATTGGATTCTCTGACCAAACCTTTTCTAGGATTTAAGAACATAATTCAGGTTTTGAAGGAATTGCAGTCAAAGTGATTTAGGCATTTAGCAGACACTCTTAATCCAGAGCGATTTACAGTAAGCAGGAACACATACATCAAATACATAGAAATAGTCATCAAGAGTCATAAGCAACCTAATCTCTGTCTAACAGAGATTACTTTCTAGAGAGCTTGAAATGTAATAAAATGCTAAATTCTAAATCTAAATTACATAGCCTTTGCATACACCTGTAAGGTCATTGAGGCTAGTGCAGGTGCTACGGCAAGTGCTATGGGCCAAGATGGAGTCTGAAGAGTTTTCAGACTACGGCGGAAGATTGGGAGTGAGTCTGCAGTTCTGATTGCAGTAGTACATAGAAGAGCGGATTGAAACAGATCGAATGCATGACTCTGCATCTTCTACAGAAAATAGTCCGTGGAGGAAAAGTCTGTTTTACAGAATACATTTTTCATGGCAGCATGAACATTAGCTGCTTTAGTAGTGGATTTTCCTTCCTGACTCCCAGTAGGCAGTAAACAATAGTGGAATATGCCTCTCGCGCTCCGCGCAGGTCGAGTCTTAATATAAACAAAGTCATGTGACGTGTAGGCTGCCCGTGCGTCCCGGTAGGCTATATAAGCACGTGACAGCCCACACCCGGCCTCTTTGAACTTCTCGCTACCTGACGTGAGTGTCGTAGGTAAGTGTAGCTCCTAGAATCTGTACATCAGTTCTGTATTTGCAGGTCCAAAGAGTTGTTAAGACACTATATGTGTCGTGGTGTTGACATCCTGCCTGTGGCTGTTGCCGAGAGCGCAAATTGTTGTCCTCTCAAGGCTGTGGTTGTCAAATTATCACCATTTCTCTTTGTTTGTCTTGAGGATCCCTAGCTACAAACACTTTCATATAGTGTTGTTAAAGGGCTTCCTCCACACACTGGGTGTTGGCCGCGTGCTGCCGGTTTCCCACAGCACTCGCCTAATTTACCTAGTTATAATTGTTTGTTTGATAATTAAACTAATATTATTTAATTCTTAATTTGATTAAGAATAGATAAATAAATTCAGATTACTGGAGGTTCCCACATGGTCTGTGACTGCACAGTCCTCGCTGGAATTGCCTAGTTAAATGCCTGATTGACATTTTTGTTTGATGATTAATCAAATTAATTAATTCATCTAAATTAAACTTTCAAACTTGTTGAAAAAAAAAAAAAAAAACTTGAGTTACTGGAGGTTCCCACGCGCTCTGTGGCTGCACAGTTCTCGGTGGGATTGCCCGGGTAAGCATCTAATTGACATTAAGCTAACAGCAGGCCATCTTAGCCTGCCCGGTTAGCTACTCTGTTTGCTGGAGGTTACTGACGCGTTCTGTGATCGTACAGTTCTCGCTGGTATTGCCTGGCTATACAACTGGCTTGAGACTACTGTACGTCCTCCTCAGCTCCAAGTCGGCGATGGACATGACTTGTGTCCGACATGCTTGGGTGTCGGTCATCTCAGGGAAGCCCTGACTGACCCATGTACTGTATGAACTGTGGCACTCGTTGAGGCTAGGCTGCGTGAGGTGGAGAACCTCCTGTTCAAAGGAAACCTCCCACCTTCCTGGATGACTGCCAGTAATAACGGTCACTCGGAATCTTTCAGGGCGAGAAGATTCTTAAGAGGCCGGGTGTGGGCTGTCACGTGCTTATATAGCCTACCGGGACGCACGGGCAGCCTACACGTCACATGACTTGGCATATTCCACTATTGTTTACTGCCTACTGGCAGTCATCCAGGAATTCACATAACCATAGTTACATTCGTAACTTGCGTTACCATTTACGCTGACCTGTTTTTGGCCCAGGACAAAAACAAAATGTGTCCCTTTGAATTCAGGGGCCAGAGAGATCCAGGGGGAAATGGGAGCCTGTTGAGCAGAGGGCGTACAGGCGCCCTGCTGGGGCAGGTGAGCACAGGAGATAGACTAGTGAGTTAGCCAATAGGAGATAGACTAGTGAGTTAGCCAATAGGAGATAGACTAGTGAGTTAGCCAATAGAGGGTATGCGCGTGACATCATCATCAAACCAGGTAGTTCTGCAGGAACACCTATTGAGTGGCAAAAAACTACTTTCTGGCCTTGACAGCCCATACATCCACACAGAAAAGTCATATCTGATTGCATTAAACAACATTAAACGATGTTAAACTCACTTTGCCTGTTGCTTTGCCACTCGATTTGCCACTCGATGTGCCATTCACTTTAAGCATGCGCATACTCTCTATAGCCATTGTCTCTAGCGCAGTATTTCTCAAATGTTTACATTTTTTTACCCTTGGTTAAATTTGTACACTCTGAGTTACATACCCAATCGATTTCAACTATCATCATTTAGCTGGGGACCCCCTGGAACCCCCTCCCAGGTTCCCCTGGGGGTCCCCTGACCTCACTTTGAGAACCACTGCGTCTAGTCTGTACACACATACCGGTATACATACTGTACTGTGTGTGTGTACTGTATGTTTATGTGTATGTCCAGGTTAGATGATTAGAGTAGTATCCTCCTGAAACCTTGCAGTCTACGTATTGTCTTGCTTTTTGTTTTGTTTATCTTTTCATCGAAGCTTGACATGATTTTGCTTTCCTTCTCAAACATGTGATGCAATCCAAATCAAAGCTCCTCCTCAACGATCAAACATGTGATGCAATCCAAATCAAAGCTCCTCCTCAACGATCAAACATGTGATGCAATCCAAATCAAAGCTCCTCCTCAACGATCAAACATGTGATGCAATCCAAATCAAAGCTCCTCCTCAACGGCTAACTGTCTGTCTGTCTTTGTGCAGCAGAGTAGACTCCACCCAGTAACCTGATAGATGGGGTTGTAGGTGAACTTATGAATGACCGTCGGACGGTGTACAATAGAAGTGGGACGACGACGACGGTGCTACTGTAGTTTTGTGAAACAGCTCACACTACCGGTTTCATGTTCAACACGCCGACGACAGGTTCCACCTTTACGTTGGACACACGTTAACCATTGTTGCGTGTGTGTGTGTGTGTGTGCGTGCGTGCGTGCGTGCGTGCGTGCGTGCGTGCGTGCGTGCGTGTGTGTCTGCGTGCGTGTGTGTGTGTGTGTGTGTGTGTGTGTGTGTGCGTTTGTGCGTGCGTGCGTGCGTGTGCGTGTGTGTGTGCAGATGGTAGCAGAGCTGAAGGAACAGAATGGACTGTTGAAGACGGAGAAGAACGATTTGAACCGTCTGATCCAGGAACAGGGTCAACAGATGACAGGTACGTACAGTAGGTCGAGTTGCCGCCCCAGCTCGTAGGAGGAGTACACGACACGTACAGTGACAATTATCAGCCTGGCTCCAGGTGTTCGCGATGATACTATTATACTAATTAAGGCTCTGTTCCATTTGGTGTACAGTGGTTTTCAAACTGCTTTAATTGCAAGGAAAGCCGTGCAGGCACCGCGGTGTATTTAAACACCCCAGACTCCGCGGTGGTGGGCAGCTACTTTACCACAGCGCCACCCGGTGGTGGGCAGCTACTTTACCACAGCGCCACCCGAGCAAGACACTTACTCCCTAGCCTCGATACCCAGGCTTTCATTTTGTCTGCGCGAAAAATTAACCCTGGATTTAAGCATGGGCTGCACTGGCCTAAACGTGGGAGTCAACCCTTTCTGCGTAGGCGTCGCTCCAAATGATGTGACGTCAGGGCTCTGAGCGGTGTGCACCCCTCAAAATAACACTGAGGAAATCATTACCAGTGGAACTTCAAACGAGGCTATGCGAGGAAAATGAGGAGAATGGCTGAAGAACCCACCACACCGTCTAAGAAAAAAAACAACGTGTGCCGACTCTGTGGAAATAACTTTGACAGTCCGTTAGAATGGTATACTCCAGCAACCAGTGGTTTCTGCTTCTGGTCGACACAATAACAGTGCTGCACTGGCCACAGCCCTCCCATCTAGGCCAGAAATGTCTAGCGTTAGCTCAGGCTACTTACTCCCTAACTGCTCCCTGAGCGCTGTACTAATAAGTAATAACACTCCTGCTTCAGCTCCTGCAGAGGACTATGTTCACGTTTGTGCATATATATGTGACCAAGGCCGAATCAGCCACACAGTATTTTTATCGTTATTACTTTGTAAGACATACAACCATTAATTATTTGAGGTGCACTATTTTAGATATCGATGTTGTACAACCCTATTAAGTGAATAAGCCTGGGACTACGCCATCCGTTATTTAATTGAAGAGAAACGGAAACTCTTTTGTGATTATTACTCTTAGCTTCAGTTTGTTCAAGGATACACACAGGTTCACGTTTTACCAGGTAAGAGAGCAACAACCATAAATAGGCGGAGAGAGACTGACACTGAACCATGGGTCAGAGAGACTGACACTGAACCATGGATCAGAGAGACTGACACTGAACCATGGATCAGAGAGACTGACACTGAACCATGGATCAGAGAGACTGACACTGAACCATGGATCAGAGAGACTGACACTGAACCATGGATCAGAGAGACTGACACTGAACCATGGATCAGAGAGACTGACACTGAACCATGGATCAGAGAGACTGACACTGAACCATGGATCAAAGAGAGAGACTGACACTGAACCATGGATCAGAGAGACTGACACTGAACCATGGATCAGAGAGACTGACACTGAACCATGGATCAGAGAGACTGACACTGAACCATGGATCAGAGAGACTGACACTGAACCATGGGTCAAAGAGACTGACACTGAACCATGGATCAGAGAGACTGACACTGAACCATGGATGAGAGAGACTGACACTGAACCATGGGTCAGAGAGACTGACACTGAACCATGGATCAGAGAGACTGACACTGAACCATGGATCAAAAATATAATATTTGTTTATTTCCCTTTACAGCGGCTACTCAAATGCCATAAAAATACAATATTTATTAATCCTAAAATCTTCCTCAAATCTAACTAACTACCAAAAGAAACAAAATAACAAAACAAATAATAAATCCTTAAAAGCGTCAATACAAAATGTGCAAGAGTGGTTTCAGGGTTTTTCGGTTTTAGCAGCCTTCCGGGTAATTCATCATCATCATCATCATATTCGTCTACTTCAATGCATCAATGATCTGCGAATACAAGGTAAAGGCCAGTTTCTCTGTTCCACAGTGTTTCACGGCTAGTACAGGTCAATGGCAGGGTGGAATAGACAGTAGCGCTGGATAGAATGTTACTCACACACGTCGGGCAGCATTAACTGCCCGCCGAGGTAGAATGGTATCAGCGCTCTGAAGACACCCTCCACGTCTCCGACGTCTCACGTCTCGACACAGCAGCAGCTTCTGGTCGCAGGATACAAGCTCTCCGGTTCTCTCTCTCTCTCTCTCTCAGTCAACAGTGGGCCCACACAGCGAGTGTCTCTCTCTCTCTGACTCGCTCAATGGCGTGGTATGCCCGTCGTTTCCAATGCTCCCGGCTCTCCCCTCTGGCTGTCACCTGTCACTTCCACACAGACAGCGGCACACACGCCCTTCTCTGGCCCTTGTCTCTCTTCTATACTGACAAAAGTCATGTTCCTAATATGAAGCTCCTCCTCTTCCGTTCCCCACGCCTGACAGCTGTCAGTTAATGACGCTGACGTCACACTTAGTCCGGTGGAACCGTAAGTCCTTGCACATATACAGGATCATATATCCAATAGACAGCAGTAAGTATATATATATAATAAGAACAATAAGAATAAGTCACTGAACGGATATATAATACAGGGTATTAATGCAAAAACAAAATAAGAAAAAACAAAAAGAGAAACCTGTTTTTGACACCGGTCACATTTACACCGACACCAAATTATTATATAATACTACAGTGTATACTTTCATGCATTTGTGTGCCACTCGTAATACATAACATGAACAGGAGGTCCTCTTTGTTTTAATACATTACATGAACAGGAGGTCCTCTTTGTTTTAATACATAACATGAACAGGAGGTCCTCTTTGTTTTAATACATAACATGAACAGGAGGTCCTCTTGGTTTTAATACATAACATGAACAGGAGGTCCTCTTTGTTTTAATACATAACATGAACAGGAGGTCCTCTTTGTTTTAATACATAACATGAACAGGAGGTCCTCTTTGTTTTAATACATTACATGAACAGGAGGTCCTCTTTGTTTTAATACATAACATGAACAGGAGGTCCTCTTTGTTTTAATACATTACATGAACAGGAGGTCCTCTTTGTTTTAATACATTACATGAACAGGAGGTCCTCTTGGTTTTAATACATAACATGAACAGGAGGTCCTCTTTGTTTTAATACATAACATGAACAGGAGGTCCTCTTTGTTTTAATACATTACATGAACAGGAGGTCCTCTTTGTTTTAATACATAACATGAACAGGAGGTCCTCTTGGTTTTAATACATAACATGAACAGGAGGTCCTCTTTGTTTTAATACATAACATGAACAGGAGGTCCTCTTTGTTTTAATACATAACATGAACAGGAGGTCCTCTTTGTTTTAATACATAACATGAACAGGAGGTCCTCTTTGTTTTAATACATTACATGAACAGGAGGTCCTCTTTGTTTTAATACATAACATGAACAGGAGGTCCTCTTGGTTTTAATACATAACATGAACAGGAGGTCCTCTTTGTTTTAATACATAACATGAACAGGAGGTCCTCTTTGTTTTAATACATAACATGAACAGGAGGTCCTCTTTGTTTTAATACATAACATGAACAGGAGGTCCTCTTTGTTTTAATACATTACATGAACAGGAGGTCCTCTTTGTTTTAATACATAACATGAACAGGAGGTCCTCTTTGTTTTAATACATAACATGAACAGGAGGTCCTCTTGGTTTTAATACATTACATGAACAGGAGGTCCTCTTTGTTTTAATACATTACATGAACAGGAGGTCCTCTTTGTTTTAATACATAACATGAACAGGAGGTCCTCTTTGTTTTAATACATAACATGAACAGGAGGTCCTCTTTGTTTTAATACATAACATGAACAGGAGGTCCTCTTTGTTTTAATACATAACATGAACAGGAGGTCCTCTTTGTTTTAATACATAACATGAACAGGAGGTCCTCTTTGTTTTAATACATTACATGAACAGGAGGTCCTCTTTGTTTTAATACATAACATGAACAGGAGGTCCTCTTGGTTTTAATACATAACATGAACAGGAGGTCCTCTTTGTTTTAATACATAACATGAACAGGAGGTCCTCTTTGTTTTAATACATAACATGAACAGGAGGTCCTCTTTGTTTTAATACATAACATGAACAGGAGGTCCTCTTTGTTTTAATACATTACATGAACAGGAGGTCCTCTTTGTTTTAATACATAACATGAACAGGAGGTCCTCTTGGTTTTAATACATAACATGAACAGGAGGTCCTCTTTGTTTTAATACATAACATGAACAGGAGGTCCTCTTTGTTTTAATACATAACATGAACAGGAGGTCCTCTTTGTTTTAATACATAACATGAACAGGAGGTCCTCTTTGTTTTAATACATTACATGAACAGGAGGTCCTCTTTGTTTTAATACATAACATGAACAGGAGGTCCTCTTTGTTTTAATACATAACATGAACAGGAGGTCCTCTTGGTTTTAATACATTACATGAACAGGAGGTCCTCTTTGTTTTAATACATTACATGAACAGGAGGTCCTCTTTGTTTTAATACATAACATGAACAGGAGGTCCTCTTTGTTTTAATACATTACATGAACAGGAGGTCCTCTTTGTTTTAATACATAACATGAACAGGAGGTCCTCTTTGTTTTAATACATAACATGAACAGGAGGTCCTCTTTGTTTTAATACATAACATGAACAGGAGGTCCTCTTTGTTTTAATACATAACATGAACAGGAGGTCCTCTTTGTTTTAATACATAACATGAACAGGAGGTCCTCTTTGTTTTAATACATAACATGAACAGGAGGTCCTCTTTGTTTTAATACATTACATGAACAGGAGGTCCTCTTTGTTTTAATACATAACATGAACAGGAGGTCCTCTTGGTTTTAATACATAACATGAACAGGAGGTCCTCTTTGTTTTAATACATAACATGAACAGGAGGTCCTCTTTGTTTTAATACATAACATGAACAGGAGGTCCTCTTGGTTTTAATACATAACATGAACAGGAGGTCCTCTTTGTTTTAATACATAACATGAACAGGAGGTCCTCTTTGTTTTAATACATTACATGAACAGGAGGTCCTCTTTGTTTTAATACATAACATGAACAGGAGGTCCTCTTTGTTTTAATACATAACATGAACAGGAGGTCCTCTTTGTTTTAATACATAACATGAACAGGAGGTCCTCTTTGTTTTAATACATTACATGAACAGGAGGTCCTCTTTGTTTTAATACATAACATGAACAGGAGGTCCTCTTGGTTTTAATACATAACATGAACAGGAGGTCCTCTTTGTTTTAATACATAACATGAACAGGAGGTCCTCTTTGTTTTAATACATAACATGAACAGGAGGTCCTCTTGGTTTTAATACATAACATGAACAGGAGGTCCTCTTTGTTTTAATACATAACATGAACAGGAGGTCCTCTTTGTTTTAATACATAACATGAACAGGAGGTCCTCTTTGTTTTAATACATAACATGAACAGGAGGTCCTCTTTGTTTTAATACATAACATGAACAGGAGGTCCTCTTTGTTTTAATACATAACATGAACAGGAGGTCCTCTTGGTTTTAATACATAACATGAACAGGAGGTCCTCTTTGTTTTAATACATAACATGAACAGGAGGTCCTCTTGGTTTTAATACATAACATGAACAGGAGGTCCTCTTTGTTTTAATACATAACATGAACAGGAGGTCCTCTTGGTTTTAATACATAACATGAACAGGAGGTCCTCTTTGTTTTAATACATAACATGAACAGGAGGTCCTCTTTGTTTTAATACATAACATGAACAGGAGGTCCTCTTTGTTTTAATACATAACATGAACAGGAGGTCCTCTTGGTTTTAATACATAACATGAACAGGAGGTCCTCTTGGTTTTAATACATAACATGAACAGGAGGTCCTCTTGGTTTTAATACATAACATGAACAGGAGGTCCTCTTTGTTTTAATACATTACATGAACAGGAGGTCCTCTTTGTTTTAATACATAACATGAACAGGAGGTCCTCTTGGTTTTAATACATAACATGAACAGGAGGTCCTCTTTGTTTTAATACATAACATGAACAGGAGGTCCTCTTGGTTTTAATACATAACATGAACAGGAGGTCCTCTTTGTTTTAATACATAACATGAACAGGAGGTCCTCTTTGTTTTAATACATAACATGAACAGGAGGTCCTCTTGGTTTTAATACATAACATGAACAGGAGGTCCTCTTGGTTTTAATACATAACATGAACAGGAGGTCCTCTTGGTTTTAATACATAACATGAACAGGAGGTCCTCTTTGTTTTAATACATAACATGAACAGGAGGTCCTCTTTGTTTTAATACATTACATGAACAGGAGGTCCTCTTGGTTTTAATACATAACATGAACAGGAGGTCCTCTTTGTTTTAATACATAACATGAACAGGAGGTCCTCTTGGTTTTAATACATAACATGAACAGGAGGTCCTCTTTGTTTTAATACATTACATGAACAGGAGGTCCTCTTTGTTTTAATACATAACATGAACAGGAGGTCCTCTTGGTTTTAATACATAACATGAACAGGAGGTCCTCTTTGTTTTAATACATAACATGAACAGGAGGTCCTCTTGGTTTTAATACATAACATGAACAGGAGGTCCTCTTGGTTTTAATACATAACATGAACAGGAGGTCCTCTTTGTTTTAATACATAACATGAACAGGAGGTCCTCTTGGTTTTAATACATAACATGAACAGGAGGTCCTCTTTGTTTTAATACATAACATGAACAGGAGGTCCTCTTGGTTTTAATACATAACATGAACAGGAGGTCCTCTTGGTTTTAATACATTACATGAACAGGAGGTCCTCTTTGTTTTAATACATAACATGAACAGGAGGTCCTCTTTGTTTTAATACATAACATGAACAGGAGGTCCTCTTTGTTTTAATACATAACATGAACAGGAGGTCCTCTTGGTTTTAATACATAACATGAACAGGAGGTCCTCTTGGTTTTAATACATAACATGAACAGGAGGTCCTCTTTGTTTTAATACATAACATGAACAGGAGGTCCTCTTGGTTTTAATACATAACATGAACAGGAGGTCCTCTTGGTTTTAATACATAACATGAACAGGAGGTCCTCTTTGTTTTAATACATTACATGAACAGGAGGTCCTCTTTGTTTTAATACATAACATGAACAGGAGGTCCTCTTTGTTTTAATACATAACATGAACAGGAGGTCCTCTTTGTTTTAATACATAACATGAACAGGAGGTCCTCTTTGTTTTAATACATAACATGAACAGGAGGTCCTCTTGGTTTTAATACATAACATGAACAGGAGGTCCTCTTGGTTTTAATACATAACATGAACAGGAGGTCCTCTTGGTTTTAATACATAACATGAACAGGAGGTCCTCTTTGTTTTAATACATTACATGAACAGGAGGTCCTCTTTGTTTTAATACATAACATGAACAGGAGGTCCTCTTGGTTTTAATACATAACATGAACAGGAGGTCCTCTTGGTTTTAATACATAACATGAACAGGAGGTCCTCTTGGTTTTAATACATAACATGAACAGGAGGTCCTCTTTGTTTTAATACATTACATGAACAGGAGGTCCTCTTTGTTTTAATACATAACATGAACAGGAGGTCCTCTTGGTTTTAATACATAACATGAACAGGAGGTCCTCTTTGTTTTAATACATAACATGAACAGGAGGTCCTCTTGGTTTTAATACATAACATGAACAGGAGGTCCTCTTTGTTTTAATACATAACATGAACAGGAGGTCCTCTTTGTTTTAATACATAACATGAACAGGAGGTCCTCTTGGTTTTAATACATAACATGAACAGGAGGTCCTCTTGGTTTTAATACATAACATGAACAGGAGGTCCTCTTGGTTTTAATACATAACATGAACAGGAGGTCCTCTTTGTTTTAATACATAACATGAACAGGAGGTCCTCTTTGTTTTAATACATTACATGAACAGGAGGTCCTCTTGGTTTTAATACATAACATGAACAGGAGGTCCTCTTTGTTTTAATACATAACATGAACAGGAGGTCCTCTTGGTTTTAATACATAACATGAACAGGAGGTCCTCTTTGTTTTAATACATTACATGAACAGGAGGTCCTCTTTGTTTTAATACATAACATGAACAGGAGGTCCTCTTGGTTTTAATACATAACATGAACAGGAGGTCCTCTTTGTTTTAATACATAACATGAACAGGAGGTCCTCTTGGTTTTAATACATAACATGAACAGGAGGTCCTCTTGGTTTTAATACATAACATGAACAGGAGGTCCTCTTTGTTTTAATACATAACATGAACAGGAGGTCCTCTTGGTTTTAATACATAACATGAACAGGAGGTCCTCTTTGTTTTAATACATAACATGAACAGGAGGTCCTCTTGGTTTTAATACATAACATGAACAGGAGGTCCTCTTGGTTTTAATACATTACATGAACAGGAGGTCCTCTTTGTTTTAATACATAACATGAACAGGAGGTCCTCTTTGTTTTAATACATAACATGAACAGGAGGTCCTCTTTGTTTTAATACATAACATGAACAGGAGGTCCTCTTGGTTTTAATACATAACATGAACAGGAGGTCCTCTTGGTTTTAATACATAACATGAACAGGAGGTCCTCTTTGTTTTAATACATAACATGAACAGGAGGTCCTCTTGGTTTTAATACATAACATGAACAGGAGGTCCTCTTGGTTTTAATACATAACATGAACAGGAGGTCCTCTTTGTTTTAATACATAACATGAACAGGAGGTCCTCTTGGTTTTAATACATAACATGAACAGGAGGTCCTCTTTGTTTTAATACATTACATGAACAGGAGGTCCTCTTTGTTTTAATACATAACATGAACAGGAGGTCCTCTTGGTTTTAATACATAACATGAACAGGAGGTCCTCTTGGTTTTAATACATAACATGAACAGGAGGTCCTCTTTGTTTTAATACATTACATGAACAGGAGGTCCTCTTTGTTTTAATACATAACATGAACAGGAGGTCCTCTTGGTTTTAATACATAACATGAACAGGAGGTCCTCTTGGTTTTAATACATAACATGAACAGGAGGTCCTCTTTGTTTTAATACATAACATGAACAGGAGGTCCTCTTTGTTTTAATACATAACATGAACAGGAGGTCCTCTTGGTTTTAATACATAACATGAACAGGAGGTCCTCTTTGTTTTAATACATAACATGAACAGGAGGTCCTCTTGGTTTTAATACATAACATGAACAGGAGGTCCTCTTGGTTTTAATACATAACATGAACAGGAGGTCCTCTTTGTTTTAATACATAACATGAACAGGAGGTCCTCTTGGTTTTAATACATAACATGAACAGGAGGTCCTCTTTGTTTTAATACATAACATGAACAGGAGGTCCTCTTTGTTTTAATACATAACATGAACAGGAGGTCCTCTTTGTTTTAATACATAACATGAACAGGAGGTCCTCTTTGTTTTAATACATAACATGAACAGGAGGTCCTCTTTGTTTTAATACATAACATGAACAGGAGGTCCTCTTTGTTTTAATACATAACATGAACAGGAGGTCCTCTTTGTTTTAATACATAACATGAACAGGAGGTCCTCTTGGTTTTAATACATAACATGAACAGGAGGTCCTCTTTGTTTTAATACATAATATGAACAGGAGGTCCTCTTTGTTTTAATACATAACATGAACAGGAGGTCCTCTTTGTTTTAATACATAACATGAACAGGAGGTCCTCTTTGTTTTAATACATAACATGAACAGGAGGTCCTCTTTGTTTTAATACATAACATGAACAGGAGGTCCTCTTTGTTTTAATACATAACATGAACAGGAGGTCCTCTTTGTTTTAATACATAACATGAACAGGAGGTCCTCTTGGTTTTAATACATAACATGAACAGGAGGTCCTCTTTGTTTTAATACATAACATGAACAGGAGGTCCTCTTGGTTTTAATACATAACATGAACAGGAGGTCCTCTTGGTTTTAATACATTACATGAACAGGAGGTTCTCTTTGTTTTAATACATTACATGAACAGGAGGTCCTCTTTGTTTTAATACATTACATGAACAGGAGGTCCTCTTTGTTTTAATACATTACATGAACAGGAGGTCCTCTTTGTTTTCCTGTTTTTCACTGTATTTAATTTTCTGTTCATGCTAGTTAAACAATCCTTCATGACCTGTAGTTTGTTCATCATGAGACATGCCACCACACAGGTTGTATTATTAAATTAACAACCTGTGTGACCTGTGTAACACAACACGACACAACACAACACAACACAACACAACACAACACAACACAAGCATTACATCACGATGTCATGATGGCAATGATAGAGTTGGCACATTACTGTGATGGAAGCTCTCCCATCTCTCACTGTTGCATTTCTCCGTCTTTCCCTCTTCCTCCACCTTTCTCTACGTCAGCCAAAATGGCACGTGTGATAGCGGAGGAGACGCAGCAGCTGGAGACGGACCTGAACGAGGAACGATCTCGCTACCAGAATCTCCTGACGGAACACCGTCGCCTCGAAGAGAAACACGACGATTTGAAAGCGGACATAGCTCTCTCGGTGAGATAGGCACACACACACACACATGTTTTGAAATGTTATGACATTATTGAAGATGGCTGGTACGTGAACGACGCACAACTATGTACAGCTGGGGTTCTCAACGTTTTTGGCCGGGGACCCCCGGAAATGCTTTGGCAATGTCTCGGGACCCCCGCCCCGCCCCCTCCCGACCCCCAATATAAATTGACTGCTACAATAACCTTAAACCATTTTGGGCGGGAACCCCTTTTGGTGTTTTAAGCATTGTTATAATTTAGCTATTGAAAAATAGCAGATCTACAAGCTCATAGCGCGCCACCGAGTGGCGCGCTATGAGCTTGTAGGTCTGCTATTTTTGAAAAATCGTGAAAATAATATTTTTTTAAAGATTCTTTTTTTTTTTTCTTTTTTTTTTGAAAATAATTTGGGGACCCCCTAAAATAATTTGGCGACCCCCCGAGGGGTCGCGACCCACGGGTTGAGAACCCCTGATGTACAGTATACATTTGAAACGGTAGTGTAAGTGCAGAGTGACGTACTGGGCATTCACCTTTTTTGACTCTCTTTGACTCCAACCATCTCTAGCACCCCCCCAAGCCTGGCCACAGGAGAACAGATTCCACGCACAGCAGCAACGAATCAGAGTGCACCTACAACTCAGAATTCGCCGAATCGGAAGACGGCTCCCGCGCCGCCGAGGTAACCGAGTGGGCGGGGCTTGTTCTAGGAGTTTTATCTCAGCTGTCAGTAGACTGACAGCTGATTACACAGATAAAGCACCTGCCCTTTTGCCCTCTGGACAGCAAAGTGCCATTTTGAAAGTTTGTTTTTTGTACAGATTGTTCATTTTATTTTATTTTTGTACAGTGACAGTGTACAGTATGTGGGCCATGGTGACATTGACCAATTCTGGATTAAAATGGATCTAATATATTATTTATGCCTCAAAATCTATAAATCTCACAGTTGAGTGGCACAGTTGGTAGTGCTGTCGCCTCACAGCTAGAAGGTCCTGGGTTCGATTCCTGCTCGGGGCGCTGTGGGGGCTGGCGGCGTGTTTCCTCCTCCGCGTCATCAGTGCCCATACCCGAGGCGGGGTTGGCGAAAGGGCCTTTCTGTGCGGAGTTTGCATGTTCTCCCCGTGTCCCCTAGGGTAGGTACCCTCACAAAAACATGCAGTAATCCTGGTCTCTAAACAAAACTGCCTCCCCCTGGCCAGCCGGGGCGCCTGATGGAGGGGAAAGGAACTGGTTGGAATAACGTGTTCCTTCCACGCGTTACGTCCAACCAGGGAAACTCCCCCCTGTCAGGTGTAAAGGAGCAACTTGGACACTCAGGCAGGAAGGAAGCATGAGTTCAAGTCCGTTGCTCTCCCCATGTCCCCCATATATGGGGACTAGGTTGGCGGAGGGTGTGTAGAGCCCAGGATCACATTAGATAATTGGCACAGGGGTGAAAAAAATGGGTTACAAAATCGAGGGATACAAATTAAATTTAAAAAAAATCTATAAATCTCGCACACTATTAAGGTACCCGGCGGTTCCACGCGCCGCACAATGTGCCCTTTTCTCACTTGAGCACCTGCCCCTAGAAAATGCACGCCAGAGCTGAGGCGTACACGACTCCCGTGCCCTGCACGAACAAACTAACGCAATGCTTCACGCTTGTGTTTTTCAGGATGTGACTCGTGGAATGGACACCTCGTTAACCCTCAAGCTGCAGAAGCGCCTCACGGTACTGGAGCAAGAGAACCAGTCCCTCCGCAACGAGCTGGAGAGCAAAGAAGACCAGTTCCACCGGGCTAGAGCCAGGGTACTTATATACTGTACACCAGTGGTTCCCAAAGTGGGGTCCGGGGACCCCCAGGGGTACCTGAGGGAGTTCCAGGGGGTCCCCAGCTAAATGATAGTTTGGAACCAAATGGACCCTTATGGGTCTGTAACTCTGAGAGTGTACAAATGGAACCAAATGGACCCTTATGGGTCTGTAACAAATGGAGGGAGTTCCAGGGGGTCCCCAGCTAAATGATAGTTTGGAACCAAATGGACCCTTATGGGTCTGTAACAAATGGAGGGAGTTCCAGGGGGTCCCCAGCTAAATGATAGTTTGGAACCAAATGGACCCTTATGGGTCTGTAACAAATGGAGGGAGTTCCAGGGGGTCCCCAGCTAAATGATAGTTTGGAACCAAATGGACCCTTATGGGTCTGTAACAAATGGAGGGAGTTCCAGGGGGTCCCCAGCTAAATTATAGTTTGGAACCAAATGGACCCTTATGGGTCTGTAACAAATGGAGGGAGTTCCAGGGGGTCCCCAGCTAAATTATAGTTTGGAACCAAATGGACCCTTATGGGTCTGTAACAAATGGAGGGAGTTCCAGGGGGTCCCCAGCTAAATGATAGTTTGGAACCAAATGGACCCTTATGGGTCTGTAACAAATGGAGGGAGTTCCAGGGGGTCCCCAGCTAAATGATAGTTTGGAACCAAATGGACCCTTATGGGTCTGTAACAAATGGAGGGAGTTCCAGGGGGTCCCCAGCTAAATGATAGTTTGGAACCAAATGGACCCTTATGGGTCTGTAACAAATGGAGGGAGTTCCAGGGGGTCCCCAGCTAAATTATAGTTTGGAACCAAATGGACCCTTATGGGTCTGTAACAAATGGAGGGAGTTCCAGGGGGTCCCCAGCTAAATTATAGTTTGGAACCAAATGGACCCTTATGGGTCTGTAACAAATGGAGGGAGTTCCAGGGGGTCCCCAGCTAAATTATAGTTTGGAACCAAATGGACCCTTATGGGTCTGTAACAAATGGAGGGAGTTCCAGGGGGTCCCCAGCTAAATTATAGTTTGGAACCAAATGGACCCTTATGGGTCTGTAACAAATGGAGGGAGTTCCAGGGGGTCCCCAGCTAAATGATAGTTTGGAACCAAATGGACCCTTATGGGTCTGTAACTCTGAGAGTGTACAAATGGAACCAAATGGACCCGCAGAGATGGGCAGTATTTGAAATACATGTATTTGAAATACGTATTTGAAATACTTTTTTGTATTTTGTAATTTGTATTTTGCTGGGATGGAAGAAATGAGATGTATTTTGTATCTAGATACTTTCAGATCTAGTATTTTCTGTATTTCAAATACATAAAATACTTTTTAATGTCATTTTACACAGCCTCAGGTTTAAACTGTAGGGGCAAAACACATAACCTGACTCCGCCAGATGGGGCAGCAGAGAGTACACTGGGTTCCCCCCTCCTGCTCCCATCTGGGAACTCTCAGGCAGACTTGATGCCCGGCCACAAAACGGCCTGGCCAATCAGCAGCAGCTAGAGGCGGGATAGCCGCTGCTGATTGGCCAGGCCGTTTGAGGCCTGGCAAGGAACGGTGAGCACAGGGCGGGCGGAGCCGTGGGGGCTTTTTACGTTATTTGCGCAGTGAGTGTAACACTGCTCAATGGTGAAATCTTCCGCCAACAGCGTACCTTAGTGATCAGAATCAAGGACAGGCCTATCGTAGTAGACATTTCCACCACGCGGAAACGCCCCCCTTTCAAAGTGGGGGGGCGGCGGGGGTGTGTATATATATATATATATATATATATATATATATATATATATATATATACAATTGAGTTTTTTTTTATCCTTGTGTTTGTATCTATAATTTCCAGGGGCTATGCTTAAGTTTGTGACTAAAGCCACAACACAGCCTCCCCATTGGGAGCACTGTTTATACCAGTCAGTCTGTCATACCATCCCTCCCCACTGGGGGCGCTGTTTATACCAGTCTCTCTGTCATACCATCCGTCCCCACTGGGGGTGCTGTTTATACCAGTCAGTCTGTCATACCATCCCTCCCCACTGGGGGCGCCGTTTATACCAGTCAGTCTGTCATACCATCCCTCCCCACTGGGGGCGCTGTTTATACCATCCCTCTACACTGGGGGTGCTGTTTATACCATCCCTCCCCACTGGGGACGCCGTTTATACCAGTCTCTCTGTCATAGCATCCCTCTCCACTGGGGGCACTGTTTATACCAGTCAGTCTGTCATACCATCTCTCCCCACTGGGGGCGCTGTTTATACCATCCCTCTACACTGGGGGTGCTGTTTATACCAACCCTCCCCACTGGGGACGCTGTTTATACCAGTCTCTCTGTCATAGCATCCCTCTCCACTGGGGGCACTGTTTATACCAGTCAGTCTGTCATACCATCCCTCCCCACTGGGGGCACTGTTTATACCAGTCTGTCATACCATCCCTCCCCACTGGGGTGCTGTTTATACCAGTCTGTCATACCATCCCTCCCCACTGGGGGCACTGTTTATACCATCCCTCTACACTGGGGGTGCTGTTTATACCATCCCTCCCCACTGGGGACGCTGTTTATACCAGTCTCTCTGTCATAGCATCCCTCTCCACTGGGGGCACTGTTTATACCAGTCAGTCTGTCATACCATCCCTCCCCACTGGGGGTGCTGTTTATACCAGTCAGTCTGTCATACCATCCCTCCCCACTGGGGGTGCTGTTTATACCATCCCTCTACACTGGGGGTGCTGTTTATACCATCCCTCCCCACTGGGGACGCTGTTTATACCAGTCTCTCTGTCATAGCATCCCTCTCCACTGGGGGCACTGTTTATACCAGTCAGTCTGTCATACCATCTCTCCCCACTGGGGGCGCTGTTTATACCATCCCTCTACACTGGGGGTGCTGTTTATACCATCCCTCCCCGCTGGGGACGCTGTTTATACCAGTCTCTCTGTCATAGCATCCCTCTCCACTGGGGGCACTGTTTATACCAGTCAGTCTGTCATACCATCCCTCCCCACTGGGGGCACTGTTTATACCACTCTGTCATACCATCCCTCCCCACTGGGGTGCTGTTTATACCAGTCTGTCATACCATCCCTCCCCACTGGGGGCGCTGTTTATACCAGTCTGTCATACCATCCCTCTACACTGGGGGCGCTGTTTATACCAGTCGGTCATACCATCCCTCCCCACTGGGGGCGCTGTTTATACCAGTCTGTCATACCATCCCTCTACACCGGGGGCGCTGTTTATACCAGTCAGTCTGTCATACACAGACAGACACACAGACACACATACAGACAGACAGACAGACAGACAGACAGACAATAAATGTTTATACCTTATTCTGCTCTGTTTGTCTACTTAAAACTGTTTTAAACTGTTTCAAAACCCCCCATTTTTTCATGGGGGGCCCCCTTGCTACAATCATGCTTAGGGCCCCTTGGAGGCCAGAATCGGCACTGCATGTGCACATCTTGTTACCGGGGAAGACGGGGGGGTTTTCCAAATCACTGAATGCTCCTTTAATTGATAATCTATTCATCTTAGTCATTAGTATCTTGTTTACTTATCTTGTTTTTTATTGTTGGTTTAAATGTAAATTGGTGGTAGGCCTAATCAATCAATCAATCAATCAATCTCTTTCTACATTTTTCTTGAGGTAGAAGTCAAAGAGGAGTGACAGTGATGAATCAGATGGCCAATCCATTCCTTTGTGGGTCCTGTTTGATACAGTTATAGCACATTGATTTGCTTAAAATATAAAGTGTATCATTCTTAATAACCTTCAATGTATTAGACATTCTGACAGGTCATTAATTTAATATTTGGCAATTAATTATGAATTTACTTATCATTATATACATTTTAATGAAAATGTATTTTCATGTATTTTCAAAATACAAAATACGTATTTGTATCTCAAATACATTTCTCAGACCAGTATTTGTATTTTGTATTTAAATACATTCTGTGACCCAGTATTTGTATTTTGTAACAAAATACATTTTCAATGTATTTTGCCCATCTCTGTGGACCCGTTAGGGTCCATTTGGTCCAGAGTTAAATTAACATATATATTAACAATATAAATTGGGGGTCCCAGAGATAGAAATGCCATTAAATGGGGGTCCGTAGACTAATGCATGTCAAGGGGTTCCCGCCCAAAATGGGTTAAAAACCATAGATATATATAAACACTAGATGGCTCAAGGCGGAGTTTCTGACGTCGTTCACCCGGCAGCCATCTTACTTCGGGGCTACAGTACAGTATGTTCAATGGCAGCTCAAACAGAAACAGTCATAACTCGCTCAAATCTTGACGGATTTACAAACGGGTTGGTTTATTACAAACGTTGTCAACGTGGCTATGATTCAGGACGCTTATCTGCTTAATTTATGTTTTTTATATGAACGTCGTATAAAAGCATATAAGTATGCGGACGTCTCTGACGTTTATAACAAACCAAACCGTTTGAAAATCGGTTGAAAATTGAGCAAGTTATGGTCATTTAAGAGTACATGCCCCATAGACACAATGTTATGTGTCCCGAGGTAAGATGGCCGCCACGTAACGACGTCGCTCTCCATTGGCCAACAGCGCGGGTGAGCTATCTAGAGTTTATATATATCTATGTTAAAAACAAGCAATAAAATCTTAAAATGAATTCTTAAAGAGCACATCGATGCTCCCAAATGTATGTTTACTGGCGGTAACGTTTCGAGACGATCAGGCTTTTCTTCAGACCTTCTAAATAAGGACATCAAACAATTTAGACGTCTGTGATTCTGCTCATGGCAAGTTTTTTTTTTTTTTTTGATGTTTTTGTTTGTTTTTTTCCTCTCTTTTTAAAAGTGGGGGGGATGGATTGGGGTCGCTATGGAACTGGGCGGGGCGTATCCTGCCCGTCCCACCCGCTATCTGGGTGGGACGTATCCTGCCCGTCCCACCCGCTATCTGGGTGGGACGTATCCTGCCCGTCCCACCCGCTATCTGCGCCCATGGATGCGTGGCGGGTCTAGAGCCAGGGTACTTAACAGTATACTGTACACTAGTGATGCATGGGGGTACTACTGTACATTATACAACAGGTCGTTTCGAGGAAGCAATCTTGATTGGTTGAAGTAGCCATCTAGCCGTGCTTCAAACGAGCACAATGGAACGCCTAATCAAAACATAAAAATCAGCTGTGCTGCTCTCCCAGAGCGGAGCCGACTGGGTTGCTGCTGCTAGGATAGCCATTTTCTTGGCACATTTTTGGTTTTGTGACTACATCTGTCATTAAAGATGTAGTCCTTTTTAACGAATATCTTAGTTATAATGCCATTTAGTTGACGTGTTTTTTTGGGTAACTGTTGTATAATCGCAATATTACACTTGAGGGTGTGCTTCACTGTCATTAACCCATTTTGGGCGGGAACCCCTTTTGGTGTTAAACATTATGTTATAGTTTAGCTATTGAAAAATAGCAGATCTACAAGCTCATAGCGCGCCACCGAGTGGCGCGCTACGAGCTTGTAGGTCTGCTATTTTTGAAAAATCGTGAAAATATTTATTTCAGAAAACTGGAGGATTTAGAAGACTTTTTTTTTATTTCGAGGTCAGGCCAAAATGGATTAATGGAACTTCTGCGCTGCCTACGGAACTTGTCCATCAGCTCGTTCCTGCAGCAACGCAGGCGTGCCATTAATGACGGTAAAGCACACCCTCTCGTGTAATATTTCTCAACTCTACACTAGTGATGCACGGCTCTATAGCCACAGTACTGTACTTACCACTGTTCACTAGTGATGTTGCACGGGTCTATTGCACTGTTCACTAGTGATGCATGGGTCTATAGCCACTTAGCCAGGTTACTGTACTTACTTACACTGTTCACTAGTGATGCTGCACGGGTCTATTGCACTGTTCACTAGTGATGCATGGGTCTATAGCCACAGTACTGTACTTACCACTGTTCACTAGTGATGCTGCACGGGTCTATTGCACTGTTCACTAGTGATGCATGGGTCTATAGCCACAGTACTGTACTTACCACTGTTCACTAGTGATGTTGCACGGGTCTATTGCACTGTTCACTAGTGATGCTGCACGGGTCTATTGCACTGTTCACTAGTGATGCTGCACGGGTCTATTGCACTGTTCACTAGTGATGCTGCACGGGTCTATTGCACTGTTCACTAGTGATGTTGCACGGGTCTATTGCACTGTTCACTAGTGATGCTGCACGGGTCTATTGCACTGTTCACTAGTGATGCTGCACGGGTCTATTGCACTGTTCACTAGTGATGCTGCACGGGTCTATTGCACTGTTCACTAGTGATGCTGCACGGGTCTATTGCACTGTTCACTAGTGATGCATGGGTCTACCAGGTTACTGTACTTACTTACACTGTTCACTAGCTCTGGTCCATAGCTCTAATGCTCTGGTCCATAGCTCTAATGCTCTGGTCCATAGCTCTAATGCTCTGGTCCATAGCTCTAATGCTCTGGTCCATAGCTCTAATGCTCTGGTCCATAGCTCTAATGCTCTGGTCCATAGCTCTAATGCTCTGGTCCATAGCTATAATGCGCTGGTCCATAGCTCTAATGCTCTGGTCCATAGCTCTAATGCTCTGGTCCATAGCTCTAATGCTCTGGTCCATAGCTCTAATGCTCTGGTCCATAGCTCTAATGCTCTGGTCCATAGTTCTAATGCTCTGGTCCATAGCTCTAATGCTCTGGTCCATAGCTCTAATGCTCTGGTCCATAGCTCTAATGCTCTGGTCCATAGCTCTAATGCTCTGGTCCATAGCTCTAATGCTCTGGTCCATAGCTCTAATGCTCTGGTCCATAGCTCTAATGCTCTGGTCCATAGCTCTAATGCTCTGGTCCATAGCTCTAATGCTCTGGTCCATAGCTCTAATGCTCTGGTCCATAGCTCTAATGCTCTGGTCCATAGCTCTAATGCTCTGGTCCATAGCTCTAATGCTCTGGTCCATAGCTCTAATGCTCTGGTCCATAGCTCTAATGCGTTTCATTTAGAGCTATGTTACTCTCAACTTCCGGAACTCGCATGAATGCAGACCAGCCTCTTGTCTTTAGCGTAAATAAAAATAACGTTTTTGCTACTCACCAAAACAAAGGCGGGTTGTGTCATTAGAAAGCCTACTTTCCTTAGTGGAAACACTCTGAGCCCCACACCACATGTATAAACGGTACTTTTTGGCCAGAAAGGGATTTTTATAAAATATTCTCTATGAGGCAATTCTCTGGGCAATATCGGTAGAGGGCGCAGCGGAGTAACTAAAAGTATTTTTTTTTTCGGTAGAAATAAAATCCCCTTTTGTTGAGTAGCGAAAACGTTCTTTTTATTTACGCTAAAGACGAGAGGCTGGTCTGCATTCATGCGAGCGGCGGAAGTTGAGAGTAACATAGCTCTAAATGCAACGCATTAGAGATATGGACCCAGAGCTAACTGTTCACTAGGGATGCACGGTTCTAGAGCCTGGGTACTTACACTACTCATCACTAGCGTACAGTTCTAAAGATCTACAACTTGAGGTTCGGTTACACTGGGTCGTTTGGGATCGAGGTCAGAAGATGCATGCATATTCCATATTCACGTTTTTTTTTTTTTTTTTTTTTTTTTTTAATGCAGTTGTCTCCAGTTCACTGGATTTTGAAATGTATTTTTATTATCTCCCCTTTCAGGATGATGCAGAGCATAAGAAGGCCCGCGGGGCGGAGCTGGAGTATGAATCCCTGAAGGTGAGATATTCATTATTTTTACGCCAACTACGACGAGATATCTCATACTTTCCCTCCACGCCAGTTGTAGTGTATGCCAACTACGAGATATCTCGTAGATAAAGATTTATATCAAATATTTAGCTGAAAATCAACTTTTAACACTGGCCCGGTTGCTAGGCAATGCCTTGCATACCCCCAGCACCAGGAAACGTGCGTGCGCATCCCATATGGTCCCAAAAAAAACGATTTTCTTTGGCTCTTTTCGCTGAAAATACGGCGCTGTCCGTGGTGATGATCATCAGGATCATCTGAGGTGTGGATCTTGTTTGTGATTTTTCATCGCATTGCGCTTGAAATATTCACGTTTCTGGCGAAAGATAAACAGCGTGAGTTAATGCTAACATAAGCCGTTTCTTACAATGGAGGTCTGCAAGCCGGGGAAACGGAAGTGGAAGTGAGTGAATATGGCCAAAAAGCCTTGGCAAGGCTTACCTACCCTTTGCTGCCACCGTGTGGCAGAGAAAGAGTTCTTAAAGCTGGGACAAACAGTGGAGGCTCATAGATGCATGATGTAGTTGTAGTTCATTCCAAACTGACTGAAGATGCAACTAAGTGGTGATCGCAAAACGAAGCGGTATTTTCTCAGTGCTATAGCTAGCTGTCATATAGCATGGTCATATAGCATGGTCATATAGCATGGTCAACTTGCTACACTCTGTGTCTGTGAAGATGTTTCTAAAGCGTTCAGACTGGTGTACAGTACCCCAATGCCTCCCTGTTTGACACTCAGCATCAAAGGGTTGGATTGGGGGGTCAGCCTGGCTAATAAGCCAGACCGAATCAGCCGTTGGCAAAAAAAATTGCCTGCCGGCGAATTACGGTCTGGAGAGGCTCAATTGTACGCCCATTTCCTACACCAGAGAACTGGTGTGGCCAATCGGGACACGGTATGCAATATGGGCGGGCTTTGGTACAGTGACGTTCAATGCTTGAGACCTTTGACTGACAGTAGCTCTGACCAATTGCGTCAAAGAGAAAATGTTTGAACCCGCCCCCCCAGGAAACAACATCCATACACAGCATCTCCAGACTCAAATACCACACGACCAGGCCCGCGGGAAGTACTTTACACTCGCAGGGGCTGAGCGTCTAGTAGGGGGTGCGCGCGCGCCGCAAAAATGTGCGTGCACGCGCATCATGCACGCGCATTTTAGCGCATTTTCACGCGCAAACGTGGCCTTTACTTTCCCTCTCCACACGCAAGTTATATGAACGAACTGACACAGGCAATTAACCAGGATAAGGTGCCAATACTGTGATACAGCATATTTATTTATCTTTTTTTTTTTCTTCCCCTCCTGTTCGAGGGGGGGCTGTGCCTGGGGGGAGGGGGTGCTACAGCCCCCCCAGCACCCCTACTTCCCTCAGCCATGCACACGACAGTGTGATCTGAGTCTGGCTTATTAGCCAGGCTAGTGTACAGTAGGGCTGTGCTCCACTTAATACTTTTTATTCGACTAATATTAATTTAGGAATTTGTTTTAAATCAATACATTTGTGTTTGCTGCGTATAGTACACTACAATCATGCAGAGACCGGCCTTTTCAGTTTGATGAGGTTGCGAACTGAACATTAAAGGCTTGTATCTAGAGTGGACTATAGACGTGCATCAGTGAACTAACAGAGTCTTCGTCGACTAAGACAATTAGGGATGTCACGGTCACGTTTCTTTGCTTCCGATCCGGTTCCGATCATTCGATCTTTTTGAGTATCTACCGATACTGATTTTTCCCGATCCGATATTTATATTTTAAAGAACACTTATGCCATATAACACTAGTATAACATCCAAAATCACACTGGATATAATATTATACTAGAGATGTCCCGATCACGTTTTTTTTGGCCAATTGTGGAGAAATTGATCAATAAAAGCAACATCTACATGACCACATCTCTTCCAGCGCCAGGAGCTGGAGTCCGAGAACAAGAAGCTTAAACATAACCTGTCGGACATGAGGCAAAGCCTGCTGGGTAACGCAGGTACGGGAGCCGGAGCGCCAGGCTCTCCCGCCTACAAGGTTCTCCTGGACCAGCTGAACTCGTCCTGTGAGGAGCTGGACGTGCGCAAAGAGGAGGTTCTGATCCTACGCTCCCAGCTGGTCAGCCAGAAGGAGGCCATGCAGCACAAGGTACACGCCAGCCTCTCGTTAGCGTGTGAAGCACTCTGGGTATTGTAGTCATGTTTTGGTTACATTTCTAGCTTAAAGTTACTGTAAGTGATATTTATTTGTTGAAATAAGTATTTGTTCAGTAGTGGGGGTCTCTCCAGCTCTTTAGTAAACAGAAAATACATAATAGGATAAACTGAAATTGGAAGTGATATGGAAAACTTAGCAGACATGATTGAAACTGGAACACTATCAAAGTGTGTATTTCGCACCCCACCTGGAAATGTATTTTCTGTTGACCAAATAGCAGCTGGAGAGATGGGGAGACTCCTGTTGCAGAAACAAACACTTTTTTTTAACAATAATAATAATAATAATAAAACTTTATTTGTATAGCACCTTTCATGTCATGAAATGCAGCTCAAAGTGCTTTACAGAGCAATGGAGGAAAGAAAAGAAAAGTAAGGCATAAATAAACATAAAATAATAGCAGTAATGCAATACAGTGAGGACATGAATAACAAGGAATTTAAAAGATCAACTAAAAGCAAGAGTGTAGAAGTAGGTCTTGAGCTGTGCTTTAAAGGTGTCTACAGAGGCTGCCTGTCGAAGGTACAGTGGGAGTTTGTTCCACGCCGTCGGCCCGTAGAAGCAGAAAGCTGCTTCACTGTGTTTTTTAGTTGCCATTTTTTTTAGGCACAGCGAGCAGGCCAGCAGTGGAAGACCTGAGGGAGCGGTTTGGGACACATCGTCCAATGACAAAATAGGCTCTGATTCGTGCAATATTTCTAATGATTGTTATCAGAATATAGAGCTTTAACTTTTTACCACATTTTCTTTTTATTTTCTTTCTTTTTTACCCCCCAAAAATCACTTACAGCACCTACTGTAATAGTGATAATGTAATGATATGTAATTAACCCGTTTTGGGCGGGAACCCCTTTTGGTGTTAGCATTATGTTATGCTTTGGCTATTGAAAAATAGCAGATCTACAAGCTCATAGCGCGCCACCGAGTGGCGCGCTACGAGCTTGTAGGTCTGCTATTTTTGAAAAATCGAAGAACGACTGACATAGAAACATAGCTTTTTCAGAAAACTGTCAGGATGTAGAAGACATTTTTAGAATCTGATCTCGGGTCAGAATGGGTTAAATAAGACAGCCTCCACCAGCAGCTTCTGTTTAGCTTTTAGGAGGATCAGCTTTCAGGTGTCTGTGTCTAACTGAGCTGTCTCTTCTCTCCTCACACGCTGTCCCTCAGGATGAGAAGGTACAGTACAGCAAACTGATGATTCTCAAACTTTTTTAATTCCATGGAACCCCCGGCTTGATTCGCATTTGACCACGGACACCCATTTGATACCATTTTCATCCCTGGCACCCAGATCTACGCTGTAAAATCATCAGTGTTAACTTTAGTCTGAGAGTGTACAAATGGAACCCGGTGTCCTTGGAGGGCAGGGGTCCCCAGCAAAAGTAGTTAATATAGCATCACAATCATTTTTGAAAATGTTTGAAAAATATTGAAAATGTTTGAAAAATATTGAAAATGTTTGAAAAAAATGCCAGGTTAAAAAAACATATTTTAGCATAAATCTTCTATTTTGGTGGTCCCTGGTACAAAATCTTTTCAGATGTGTGTTGTCGGCCAAATACAAATCAATTTGGGGTTCCTTGACTTAAAAGTTTGAGGACAACAGCAGTACAAACAGTGTGTGGAGTGGAGTGGCTTACATGCATGCATGTGTGTGTGTGTGTGTGTGTGTTGACCACATATCTCGCCTTCGTGTCAGAAATGACTCACAGGCAGATATGAACACATTGCACAAAGAGTTCCTGTGCAGTGTCCTGTAGATTTTGAACTGGCCGGCCCGTAAGTGCTACTGGCCTACAGTTTCCCACAGTTAATACAGTATTACTATGGGGTACTTTTGGGCAATTAGTATGACCCTATGCCACCATTGGACCTTCTGTATGTGGAGCATTTGAGCTAGTAAGCTTTCAGTGGTGTCAAGAACATGATGTAACCTATGTTACACTGTACATTTGACAAATCATTTCTTTTGCAAACGTATACCTTCTCAAATGTACTGTGACACAGCAGCATGTATATATTTATACACATGATTATTAGGCATTAGAATGCATGTTTTCATTTTATGGACATTTAGCGGCATGAAATTCCACATGGTTAAGATAATGGTACTGTTCATGGTGCAGCATCACGACACGTTACGGATGAGCCAGGACCTTTTAGTCTTGCTCAGTCAGAAGATTGGAGATCTTCACCTACCGATCATCAGAGGAAATCTAAATTTGAATGTACAGTAGAGGCTAGAAAAGCTGAGAAAACCTCCGCTAACCAACCTACGCCTTCTGCCCGGTAGTCGTCATGACAAAATGTGATGAGGTCAGCACATTTTGGGCACATTTGGCTATGGCTGCTTTTAGCCCAAGGAGTGTATTTTGTGCAAAACTAATGCTTGGAATGGATTCAGAATCATGAAAACCCCCTAGTTTGACATGTCACATGCTACTTAAAGCATAAGGAAAGTTTGACATGTTTGCCTACCATAGGATGCCATAGAATGTTAATGGTAGGGCCAAAAGGTTGCCACGTAAAGTAAAGATATTTCTGGTAGCAGAAAATGGTGTGCGGACTCTTTTCATTCTTGATGGCATCTAACTGATGACACGTGTTATTCTATTATAGCTAACTAAAAAAAACACTGTAATAATAACATTCAACAACAACTCTATTCTAACTTGCCCATCAGCCAAGTTTTCAACAGTGTTTTTTTTAAAGCGGTTCAAAGACTGGGTAAATTGAATTTGCTTGGAGATTTTGTTCCACTCCTCCAGCCCTGTTTATTGGAATGAGCTGGAATGAGTTCCTCTCTCTCTCTCTGTCTCTCCATAGGAGACCATGACGGAGCCTTCTCACTACGTGGTGGATGTGTCCAAGTTGAAGGGCTCTGATGAACTCAAGCAAGCCTACGTAGGTCTCAAGGACTCTAACAGGTACTGTGTTACCACCGGCACCTCCCAGCTGCTGCTTCCCTACATGTTGACTCTATTCTCTCAGCCCTACCTTCCAGCCCGGCCTGTGTATTTCATTCAGCTGCAAATGATTCATGTGAAAATACTAAAGTGTTGCAGTTTGTAGTCCTAAAGAGCTGGAAGTTATTTCACAATGGGTTCCAAAAGATTTCTGTGTTGTTCTTTGACAGAAATGCAATTCATATATATATATATATATATATATATATAGGGTTTATTTAAGTATCATAAGGCTTTATTTGCTACAACAGAGTTTATTTTCATATCCAAAATTCTCTGCGGTGCGAATCCGCGGTGGATGCAACTTCCGGGTTGGCCTACAAATGGAAGTCATCATCCCCCGCACTCTATTGCTTGTGTCTGTTACTGGGAGGCATACTATGGTCCGACGGAGCATTGGTTCGACATGCGTCCGCACCTCGGACTAGCGCCTGCTCCCGTGCTTGCGGTTATGGTTAGGTTAGGGGTTAGGGGTATCGGATCAATGAATCGTCGGACCAAACACATGTAACCTCTGTTACTTACTGCACAAGCACCAGCGTGTCCGTGCGTGTTCGCACAATCATGTGCGCATGAGGTGTGTTTCTGCACAGTGTGTGTGTGTGTTTGTCTGTGTGTGAACCCTTCTCTCTGGCGGGGTGGGGGTCTCGGGACCCCCACCCCGCCCCCTCCCGACCCCCAATATAAATTGACTGCTACAATAACCTTAAATCATTTTGGGCGGGAACCCCTTTTGGTGTTTTAAGCATTGTTATAATTTAGCTATTGAAAAATAGCAGATCTACAAGCTCATAGCGCGCCACCGAGTGGCGCGCTACGAGCTTGTAGGTCTGCTATTTTTGAAAAATCGTGAAAATATTTTTTTTTTTTTTTTTTTTTTTTTTTTTTTTTTGAAAATAATTTGGGGACCCCCTAAAATAATTTGGCGACCCCCCGAGGGGTCGCGACCCACGGGTTGAGAACCCCTGCCCTAGGTGTCTGTGTGTGAACCCTTCTCTGTCCTACGCAGATCCCCTAGGTTCTCACGTAAACCCCTGGAAGGCAATGAGCTCCTGAGTAGGCTGAGGTAACCAATGAGCTCCTGAGTAGGCTGAGGTAACCAATGAGCTCCTGAGTAGGCTGAGGTAACCAATGAGCTCCTGAGTAGGCTGAGGTAACCAATGAGCTCCTGAGTAGGCTGAGGTAACCAATGAGCTCCTGAGTAGGCTGAGGTAACCAATGAGCTCCTGAGTAGGCTGAGGTAACCAATGAGCTCCTGAGTAGGCTGAGGTAACCAATGAGCTCCTGAGTAGGCTGAGGTAACCAATGAGCTCCTGAGTAGGCTGAGGTAACCAGTCAGACGTGGCTTGTGCATCATGGAAGCCGCCACACATGGCCACACACATTAGCTAGAGCGCTAAAAAAACCAACACAGAAAGGAATGCAAGTGTGGCTTGTTTGTTTTGTTTGTTCCTGATTCAGCAAAGCTTGGTCAGCTGTGCATAGCAGGGATGAACCCTAAACGGCATGATGAGAGATGCCGAAATAGGAGACGGAGCTTTTGTAGCGGTTCTGCCCTAATAACAGCATGTAACATAATGCAGTACCTCTAGGTAACAGATGGTGGCAGTGTTGTCCACTGGACAGTGTTAACAGCATGTCAAAATGATGAGCATCTCTAGCTAGTGGTTACTGGCTAACAACCGATGGTGGCAGTGTTCACTATGGCCAGTGTTAAAGGAATACTTCACCCACAACATAACCTTTTCTATCAATTACTCATTGCTCACCCTGTGCTGTGATGCCTTCAACTGATGGAGATTATTATTTTATTTCTTGCATGCCTCCACGGTGAATGGAGAATATTCATAGCTGAGTGGTCAGTTAGCCCTGGTTGTCGCAGGTTAGATTCCAGGCCAGTCCAGCAATGTGATCGATGTGTGTCCCTGAGGAGCAAGACTCTTAACCCTCCCTGAGCATCGCAGAATGGCTGCTCACCCATCCTAGTAGTTATAGGATGGGTAAATGCAGATGATGAACTGCATCCGGGTAGCTTAGTCGGTAGAGCTCTCGCCTTTGGACCACAAGTTCATGGGTTCGATCCCAGGCACCGCCAACTCCGCACGGCTTGGTTGTGGCAAGTCGTGCGGGAAGTACTGGGAGCTGATGGTAGGTGTAGCGCTCCACCTCAGCAATCCATCTCCCAGCCAGGTGACTAGCACATTGTAACAGGGACAAACTCCTGCGTGTTACCGGATGATACGGACAATAAGTCACTCCCGACCTACTATGTTCATACTGGTCGGTATACACATACATACAGTGGGGACTAAATTATTTATTATTATTACGTTTAAAAACAGCTGTTTGTATATATACATCAATGATGCGATTATAATCCATTTCTAATGGATAAAGCTTTGGCCTGGCTGTAAGAGAGGTCATCAGGTGGTCCCCAACCTTCTTTAGAGTAATATGAAAACCCAAGAGTGTGCCTGGGCTTGTGTTGAAACCCACATGTTCTCATTTGTTTAAATGATAGAATGAAAGTTTCAAAGATAATGCACGTGTTTTGGAAGATGGAAGTACCGAACATACAACAGGATACATGACATGTGGGGGAGTTTATGCAAATACTTTACACAGTTTTTCTCTTGGTCCACTATTAATCTCCGTTTTTGGATTCTTCATTCACTGTGTGGAAAGAAATGCGAGAAAAACAAATTGTCCATCAACTCAAGGTATCACATGATAGTAAGTAATTGATAGAAAATAAATATCAATTTGGGTGTGAATTATTTTAATGGTGTGTGTATTTAATTTCACAACCGAAGTTTCAAGTTTCTTTCCCTCAACTATTATTCCTCTTTGGGGGGGGGGGGGGGACTATACTGTAGCATGGCTGTCTTCACTTTTAGCCAAACTGACATGGCACGGTTGGCTTTGGCATGGATTACAGAGCTGTCAATCAAACCCAAAATGGATTCCAGTGAAAGGAAAGCATTTTAAAGGGGAAAACCACCCATTTTCAACATTTTACTATGTCATTAATATACCTTAGAGCTGTTGTGTGGAAATAATAAAAAAATGTTTCCTAGAACTGTAATTATGAAAAGAATCATTAACATGGTGAAACACATCTTGATGATGTCATCAAGATGTGTTTCACCATGTTAATGATTTTTTTCAGACCTCTAGTTCTAGGAAACACAGAATGGAGGAACTTTTTTATTATTTTCACACAACAGCTCTAAGGTACATTAATGATGTAAAATGTTGAAAATGAGTGGAATGCCCCTTTAATAAGGACAGCTGGATCCCAGGGAGACATTTCCCACAGTATTCTGTCCCATTTCATTCCAGGGCCCAGGCCAGGTTGACCTTTCCACCTGCATGGCAGCTTGGAATGGCTGTATCATAGGCAAGGTGGTGGTGGTGGTGGTGGTGGTTTAATCTGGGCTTTATTTACCCATTAAAACCAGGAAATAGTGTCATTGTAGATGTTAGCATTGGCTATTAAAATATATTGATATATACAAGCTCACAGCGCCCCACTTGGTGCCGTGCTGCGAGCTTCTGTACATCTGCTACATTTGTGTTATTTAATCTACAAAATGCCTTCTAAATAAGTAGTTCAAACATTTTCAAGATTTTTCGAAAATGTTTAAAAATACATAAAGATTCTATAAAATGCCTTATTTGCAGAGTTTCTCAAACCTTTTCATGCATCTCGAGATGAGGGGTTTGCTTTAAATATATACAGTATATTCAAAGATTTTAACAAAGTGACACGATATGAGCTCATACAGTCTGCTGTTTTGAATAGCTTAAAGGCCACAGCTGGTTTCATGGTTTTAATGGGTTCATCTGGGCTTTATTTAAAAAGAAAGTTCAAAGAAAGGCACACTGTGGTAGGGTTGGCACTGTTGTAACTAATATCAGGGTTTGTTATGCTAGTTGAATTGCCTAATCCCTGCATGCTACTTTTTACATGTTTATTTTATGTATTATAACAATGTTACATAGCAACATTCTGAGGTGTCTTGGACAAAATGGACAATTTGAGGAAGTTTCAGATATTTGATATTTGTATTTACTATTATTATGTACACGGTAGATGTTCTTTTTCCTTAAAGGTATATTCAGTGATTTCACTTAATTCAAATATCACTTATTTCTTCTTATTTTTTGGATAATCCTCCCTACTATAAAGTGTGCTGACCATATAAGGAGTTCCTCCCTGTCCCCAGTGAGCCCATGGGGTCAAAAAACCCTAGTTTCGGTTTGGGCTTTGGGTGGCAAAGCCTCCATCCAATCAGGATGAGAGGGGCCTTCCTCCAATCATGATCGAGTGGGGCGGGCCTTGGTGCACGTGCTGTTGGTCTGTTGTACCTCCCCCACCATAGAGCGTGTGCATGTGCATTGTGCACATCTTGTTACCGGGGTGGACCGGGGTTTTTTCCAAATCACTGAATGCTCCTTTAATGGGTTGTTTTCCATTGATCGACCTCCCTGCATTGTTTAAGCAGTGTTGCCTGTCTCAGTTGCCATGTTGTATCACACGCCTTTTAGAAAGATACGCTAAGTTATCTTGGATAATGCAGCAACATTAACAGTCAGCAGTGGCGTGCACAGACATTTAGAGGGGCAGGTGCTCAAGTGAAAAAAGGGCGTGGAACCGGCCGGTTGCCTTAATAGTGTGAGATTTATAGATTTTGAGGCATAAATAATATATTAGAAGCTTTTTTTTTAATCAAGAATTGATAAATGTTGCCATGGTCCACAACTCCACATAGTGTACACTGTACATTATTTATTTTTTTTTCCAAAAGGGCACATTGCTGTCCAGAGAGCAAGGGCAGGTGGTGCTCTAGCACCCCCTAGTGTCTATCTGTGCACGCCACTGACAGTCAGTGAGGTGGAACACATCATGATGCTCATACATGTGACAAAGATCTGAGCTACTCAGAAGTTACGTTGCACTACAGCATATATCACCGATCATATAGAATGTTAATTTTTTATTTCTGTCAACAAAAAAACAACAACATTTTGTTAAATGGCATTCCTCCTCCCTGCATATTCCTCCTCCAAATGCCACATGTGTACCAGTGTACTGGCCTCTTAAAATGGGGTCCAGGCAGGGACCCTCAGGGTTCCTTGAGAGAGGTTCCAAATGGACCCTTACAGGTCTCTAACTCTGAGAGGGTTAGAACATTTGTACACCCTCAGAGTGTATGCGGGTCCTTTGAATGAAAAGGTTTGAGAACCACTGGACTAGCCCATTTTGGGCGGGAACCCCTTTTGGTGTAAGCATTACGTTATGCTTTAGCTATTGAAAAATAGCAGACCTACTGTACAAGCTTTTGTAGGTCTGCTATTTTTGAAAAATCGAAGAACGACTGACATAGAAACATAGCTTTTTCAGAAAACTGTCAGGATGTAGAAGACATTTTTAGAATCTGATCTCAGGTCACAATGGGTTAAAATGTAATCGGACCATTTCCACTCACGCAGTGTCCACTCTCACCATGCCTAACAGTTAACCCCTCCCTCCCCTCCCCAATGTGTGTGTGTGTGTGTGTGTGTGTGTGTGTTTTGCTTTCCATGTCCCTGTGGGTCGCGTGTGGTTCAGATCCTCCACTCCAGACCTCCATAAGCTGAATGAGGACGGAGAACTGTACCTGGTTTATGAAGGGTTGAAGGGAACCAACAGGTGGAACAGTGTTCTCCAGCACATGTCTGCTCTCTTATTAGATTTGGTGTGCATGAGTCATGACATTTGTCGCCTTCTTCTCACAAATGGGATGAATGTATTTTTTTTCAATACTCAATGCTTTCCTTTTGAATTTCATTTCGGACTTCCTCACTCTCTTTTTCAGTCTCTCTCTTGCAGTCTAAAGTACAACTCATAATAATAATTAAAAAAAAATAGGCCTAACTCTCTTATAGCACTTTTCTGGCTTGAAGGGCTTTTCAGATGGGGCGCGACACCGCGACTGTGGTCTCGCTTGGCTCAGTGAAACGGGCAAAAACGCGACAGTTTCACAGGAGTGTGCCCGCGTGCCGCTCCGCCTTGTCAGATTGCACGCGCGCCTCTCTACCTGCCCACTGGCCTCTACCTGCCCACTGGCCTCTACCTGCCCACTGGCCTCTCTACCTGCCCACTGGCCTCTACCTGCCCACTGGCCTCTACCTGCCCACTGGCCTCTACCTGCCCGCTGGCCTCTACCTGCCCACTGGCCTCTCTACCTGCCCACTGGCCTCTCTACCTGCCCGCTGGCCTCTACCTGCCCACTGGCCTCTACCTGCCCGCTGGCCTCTACCTGCCCACTGGCCTCTACCTGCCCGCTGGCCTCTACCTGCCCACTGGCCTCTCTACCTGCCCACTGGCCTCTACCTGCCCACTGGCCTCTCTACCTGCCCACTGGCCTCTCTACCTGCCCTCTGGCCTCTCTACCTGCCCGCTGGCCTCTACCTGCCCACTGGCCTCTCTACCTGCCCACTGGCCTCTACCTGCCCACTGGCCTCTCTACCTGCCCACTGGCCTCTCTACCTGCCCACTGGCCTCTCTACCTGCCCACTGGCCTCTACCTGCCCACTGGCCTCTACCTGCCCGCTGGCCTCTACCTGCCCGCTGGCCTCTCTACCTGCCCACTGGCCTCTACCTGCCCCCTGGCCTCTACCTGCCCGCTGGCCTCTACCTGCCCCCTGGCCTCTACCTGCCCGCTGGCCTCTACCTGCCCACTGGCCTCTACCTGCCCACTGGCCTCTCTACCTGCCCGCTGGCCTCTACCTGCCCACTGGCCTCTCTACCTGCCCACTGGCCTCTACCTGCCCACTGGCCTCTACCTGCCCACTGGCCTCTCTACCTGCCCACTGGCCTCTCTACCTGCCCACTGGCCTCTACCTGCCCACTGGCCTCTCTACCTGCCCACTGGCCTCTACCTGCCCACTGGCCTCTACCTGCCCACTGGCCTCTACCTGCCCACTGGCCTCTACCTGCCCACTGGCCTCTACCTGCCCACTGGCCTCTACCTGCCCACTGGCCTCTACCTGCCCACTGGCCTCTACCTGCCCACTGGCCTCTCTACCTGCCCACTGGCCTCTCTACCTGCCCTCTGGCCTCTCTACCTGCCCTCTGGCCTCTCTACCTGCCCGCTGGCCTCTACCTGCCCACTGGCCTCTCTACCTACCCACTGGCCTCTACCTGCCCACTGGCCTCTCTACCTGCCCACTGGCCTCTCTACCTGCCCACTGGCCTCTCTACCTGCCCACTGGCCTCTACCTGCCCACTGGCCTCTCTACCTGCCCACTGGCCTCTCTACCTGCCCACTGGCCTCTACCTGCCCACTGGCCTCTACCTGCCCACTGGCCTCTACCTGCCCGCTGGCCTCTACCTGCCCGCTGGCCTCTCTACCTGCCCACTGGCCTCTACCTGCCCCCTGGCCTCTACCTGCCCGCTGGCCTCTACCTGCCCCCTGGCCTCTACCTGCCCGCTGGCCTCTACCTGCCCACTGGCCTCTACCTGCCCACTGGCCTCTCTACCTGCCCGCTGGCCTCTACCTGCCCACTGGCCTCTCTACCTGCCCACTGGCCTCTACCTGCCCACTGGCCTCTACCTGCCCACTGGCCTCTACCTGCCCACTGGCCTCTACCTGCCCGCTGGCCTCTACCTGCCCACTGGCCTCTACCTGCCCACTGGCCTCTACCTGCCCACTGGCCTCTACCTGCCCACTGGCCTCTACCTGCCCACTGGCCTCTACCTGCCCACTGGCCTCTACCTGCCCACTGGCCTCTACCTGCCCACTGGCCTCTCTACCTGCCCACTGGCCTCTACCTGCCCACTGGCCTCTACCTGCCCACTGGCCTCTCTACCTGCCCGCTGGCCTCTCTACCTGCCCACTGGCCTCTCTACCTGCCCACTGGCCTCTACCTGCCCACTGGCCTCTACCTGCCCACTGGCCTCTCTACCTGCCCACTGGCCTCTACCTGCCCACTGGCCTCTACCTGCCCACTGGCCTCTCTACCTGCCCACTGGCCTCTACCTGCCCACTGGCCTCTACCTGCCCACTGGCCTCTACCTGCCCACTGGCCTCTCTACCTGCCCACTGGCCTCTACCTGCCCACTGGCCTCTACCTGCCCACTGGCCTCTACCTGCCCACTGGCCTCTACCTGCCCACTGGCCTCTCTACCTGCCCACTGGCCTCTACCTGCCCACTGGCCTCTACCTGCCCACTGGCCTCTACCTGCCCGCTGGCCTCTCTACCTGCCCACTGGCCTCTACCTGCCCACTGGCCTCTACCTGCCCACTGGCCTCTACCTGCCCACTGGCCTCTACCTGCCCACTGGCCTCTACCTGCCCGCTGGCCTCTACCTGCCCACTGGCCTCTACCTGCCCACTGGCCTCTACCTGCCCACTGGCCTCTCTACCTGCCCACTGGCCTCTACCTGCCCACTGGCCTCTACCTGCCCACTGGCCTCTCTACCTGCCCGCTGGCCTCTACCTGCCCACTGGCCTCTACCTGCCCGCTGGCCTCTCTACCTGCCCACTGGCCTCTCTACCTGCCCACTGGCCTCTCTACCTGCCCACTGGCCTCTACCTGCCCACTGGCCTCTACCTGCCCACTGGCCTCTACCTGCCCACTGGCCTCTACCTGCCCACTGGCCTCTACCTGCCCACTGGCCTCTACCTGCCCACTGGCCTCTCTACCTGCCCGCTGGCCTCTACCTGCCCACTGGCCTCTCTACCTGCCCGCTGGCCTCTACCTGCCCACTGGCCTCTACCTGCCCACTGGCCTCTACCTGCCCGCTGGCCTCTCTACCTGCCCACTGGCCTCTACCTGCCCACTGGCCTCTACCTGCCCACTGGCCTCTCTACCTGCCCACTGGCCTCTACCTGCCCACTGGCCTCTCTACCTGCCCGCTGGCCTCTCTACCTGCCCACTGGCCTCTACCTGCCCACTGGCCTCTCTACCTGCCCACTGGCCTCTACCTGCCCACTGGCCTCTACCTGCCCACTGGCCTCTCTACCTGCCCGCTGGCCTCTACCTGCCCACTGGCCTCTCTACCTGCCCACTGGCCTCTACCTGCCCACTGGCCTCTCTACCTGCCCACTGGCCTCTACCTGCCCACTGGCCTCTACCTGCCCACTGGCCTCTCTACCTGCCCACTGGCCTCTACCTGCCCACTGGCCTCTACCTGCCCACTGGCCTCTCTACCTGCCCACTGGCCTCTACCTGCCCACTGGCCTCTACCTGCCCACTGGCCTCTACCTGCCCACTGGCCTCTACCTGCCCGCTGGCCTCTACCTGCCCACTGGCCTCTACCTGCCCCCTGGCCTCTACCTGCCCACTGGCCTCTCTACCTGCCCACTGGCCTCTACCTGCCCACTGGCCTCTCTACCTGCCCGCTGGCCTCTACCTGCCCACTGGCCTCTACCTGCCCACTGGCCTCTACCTGCCCACTGGCCTCTACCTGCCCACTGGCCTCTACCTGCCCACTGGCCTCTCTACCTGCCCACTGGCCTCTCTACCTGCCCACTGGCCTCTCTACCTGCCCACTGGCCTCTCTACCTGCCCACTGGCCTCTCTACCTGCCCGCTGGCCTCTCTACCTGCCCACTGGCCTCTACCTGCCCACTGGCCTCTCTACCTGCCCACTGGCCTCTACCTGCCCACTGGCCTCTACCTGCCCACTGGCCTCTCTACCTGCCCACTGGCCTCTACCTGCCCGCTGGCCTCTACCTGCCCACTGGCCTCTCTACCTGCCCACTGGCCTCTACCTGCCCACTGGCCTCTCTACCTGCCCACTGGCCTCTACCTGCCCACTGGCCTCTACCTGCCCACTGGCCTCTACCTGCCCACTGGCCTCTCTACCTGCCCACTGGCCTCTACCTGCCCGCTGGCCTCTACCTGCCCACTGGCCTCTCTACCTGCCCACTGGCCTCTCTACCTGCCCACTGGCCTCTCTACCTGCCCACTGGCCTCTACCTGCCCACTGGCCTCTCTACCTGCCCACTGGCCTCTCTACCTGCCCACTGGCCTCTACCTGCCCACTGGCCTCTACCTGCCCACTGGCCTCTACCTGCCCACTGGCCTCTCTACCTGCCCACTGGCCTCTACCTGCCCACTGGCCTCTCTACCTGCCAACTGGCCTCTACCTGCCCACTGGCCTCTACCTGCCCACTGGCCTCTACCTGCCCACTGGCCTCTCTACCTGCCCGCTGGCCTCTCTACCTGCCCACTGGCCTCTACCTGCCCGCTGGCCTCTCTACCTGCCCACTGGCCTCTACCTGCCCGCTGGCCTCTACCTGCCCACTGGCCTCTACCTGCCCGCTGGCCTCTCTACCTGCCCACTGGCCTCTACCTGCCCGCTGGCCTCTACCTGCCCACTGGCCTCTACCTGCCCACTGGCCTCTACCTGCCCACTGGCCTCTCTACCTGCCCACTGGCCTCTACCTGCCCGCTGGCCTCTACCTGCCCACTGGCCTCTACCTGCCCACTGGCCTCTCTACCTGCCCACTGGCCTCTACCTGCCCACTGGCCTCTCTACCTGCCCACTGGCCTCTACCTGCCCACTGGCCTCTACCTGCCCACTGGCCTCTACCTGCCCACTGGCCTCTCTACCTGCCCACTGGCCTCTACCTGCCCGCTGGCCTCTCTACCTGCCCACTGGCCTCTCTACCTGCCCACTGGCCTCTCTACCTGCCCACTGGCCTCTACCTGCCCACTGGCCTCTACCTGCCCGCTGGCCTCTACCTGCCCACTGGCCTCTCTACCTGCCCACTGGCCTCTACCTGCCCACTGGCCTCTACCTGCCCGCTGGCCTCTACCTGCCCACTGGCCTCTCTACCTGCCCACTGGCCTCTACCTGCCCACTGGCCTCTACCTGCCCACTGGCCTCTCTACCTGCCCACTGGCCTCTACCTGCCCACTGGCCTCTCTACCTGCCCACTGGCCTCTCTACCTGCCCACTGGCCTCTACCTGCCCACTGGCCTCTACCTGCCCATTGGCCTCTCTACCTGCCCGCTGGCCTCTACCTGCCCGCTGGCCTCTACCTGCCCGCTGGCCTCTACCTGCCCGCTGGCCTCTACCTGCCCACTGGCCTCTCTACCTGCCCACTGGCCTCTACCTGCCCACTGGCCTCTACCTGCCCACTGGCCTCTCTACCTGCCCACTGGCCTCTCTACCTGCCCACTGGCCTCTACCTGCCCGCTGGCCTCTCTACCTGCCCACTGGCCTCTCTACCTGCCCACTGGCCTCTACCTGCCCGCTGGCCTCTCTACCTGCCCACTGGCCTCTACCTGCCCACTGGCCTCTCTACCTGCCCACTGGCCTCTACCTGCCCACTGGCCTCTCTACCTGCCCACTGGCCTCTACCTGCCCGCTGGCCTCTCTACCTGCCCACTGGCCTCTCATTGAAAATTAATTACGTCAGTCAGTTGCTTCCCATGTGAAAAGCCCTTGCTTGACTCTGCTCTGCTCTCACTTTTGGTACCATGGCATTTAGTTTTCCACTGCACCCCTTCAAAGTATCTGTCCAACAAAACCAGTTTCTAATAACATTTCCGGATATAAATGAGGCCTTGGAGTTGCTCAATATTTATTCATTTCACATTGTAGATCAGCAGTGTTTCATGTCAGCTTTAGGTATTGCCTCGGCTCACTTGGAAATCTTGACGGATGTTCTCTGTCACTCTCCTGCAGTGTAGTCTCACGAGCCAGACTGTTGCATTACGCACGGAAGCTCTGAAAAGGATCAGAGGATAATGTAGTTGTGACGCCTCCGTTTCTACTTTACAGTCGTGAGAATTTGTCCTAATAGAAATCAAAATAATCAAAGCATATTTAGCTTGCTGCTGCAGTACCGGTGTATATATATCGTGAACGGAAATGACGAACTGATGACAGCTTCCTTTCTTGGCTTTCGGGATGTGTATGTGTAGTTCAAGACTTACAATTTAGGCATTTAGCAGACGCTCTTAATCCAGACCGACTTTCAGTAAGCAAGAACAACAGATGGTAATACATCAAATACATAGATATATAGTCATCATCATATAGTCATCTATAGCAGGGGTCCTCAATAGGCGGACCGCGGTCCACGACCGGACCGCGGACCACCTCTCTGTGGACCCTGGGGAAAAAAAACAAACAAACATATATATATATTTATTTTTTTTAAACTTGAAAAAATAAAAGTGTTCTTTGTGCCTCAACACAATACCTCTCATTTGCTGTGCATTTTTGGAGGGGAATATTTGTGAAACATTCTATTTCCATACTCTGCACCCCAGTATTGGTTGGTTGGGAGGGGAACCGATTTGTATAAGCTTGCCTTGGTGTGACTGTACTAAACAGGCATAGAGCCCCGCTCTCCGCTGCGTGGCCCGCGTCGCGCTCATGGGACCGGACCTTAGTCTTTTTCAAAAATGATTAGTGGACCTTCAGCATTTCTAGTTGAGGACCCCTGATCTATAGCATTCAAAGATTGTAGAATAGTTGTCTGGCTACTTACAGTGTGACTCTCTTACTGTCCCACTCTCATGGCAGTGTGACTCTCTTACTGTCCCTCTCATGGCAGTCAAACTCTCTTCTTAACCTGGTTGGAGATCATCATGGACATGTGCAGCGTTTTAGAGCTACAAATACAGTATGTTTTTATCCTGAACTGTAACCGCTATCAACTCTCCTCTGTGTCAAAGATCAGACATTGTGAGCATGGCTTCAAAGCTGACAAAATATCAAAAACACAACAACGGTCACTTTCCAAATCACAAGTCTGATAACACAATATCCTACTCAGATGTGTATCAGATATCTCCCTAAAGTTAAAACCACATATTGTACTCTGAAGGTGCGCAGAATTCCTTCGCGATTATGTGTTCACTTTGAAAGGAAAATAACCTTCACTATCCAAGTTGAGTAATTGTTGTTGCTATTTGAGGCATCTGTGCCAATACAATCTGTCCCACAATGTCAGGTATTCAGTCACAAAATGTCTGAAAACATTGGACTGGAACTAGCCAAAACAAACCACAAACAGAGCTGATGTGGTACAGAGGAGAGTGGAGCGTATTCTGATCTTAACCACCTAAACCCCATACTGGCCTATTTATTGGCCGAGGTCACCCAGGGGTCTGCACTTTGCTCTTTTCTTCCCCCCCCCCCCCCCCCCCCCCCTCTACACCGAATCCCTTTGCTGAAAATAGCAGATGTCGTGTTGCGACCACGTCTGTGATCTGTTATTTTTGCAAAATGTTCACCATTAATTAAGAGCCAGAACAGGGACACTGGGGTTAATGTGGTTTAATAATGCTTAAAGGACAACTTTAGTTTTTTTCAACCAATGTTCATGTTTTAGGTTGTTATTAGAGAAAGTATAAGATGAGTGTTAATTTTCTTTCATTTGCTGCTTTCTTTTGTTTTAGGTATTTTAGCAGTTTTTGACAGGGGGGCGGGGGCATTCGAGCATGGGGCTAAATATGTATTTTTTTACAAAATGTTATGGCGATTTATTTTTTTATTATTTACTATAGTCCTACTAGACCCCAAGAAATTACATCTGGCCACAAAAGATCACAGGATCTACTGAATGTGTCAAACTGACATATTGAGCCTATACACACAGTATAAGCCTTCCCCCAGTAGGCTACCTTCACATTCAGTAGATCCTGTGATCTTCCGTGGCCAGATTTAATTTCCAGGGGTTTATTAGGACTATAGTAAATAATAAAAAAATAAATCACCATATCATTTTGTAAAAAAAATACATATTTAGCCCCATGCTCAAATGCCCCCGCCCCCTTGTCAAAAACTGCTAAAATCCCTAAAACGAAAGAAAGCAGCAAATGGAAAAAAAATGAACACTCACCTTTTAGTTTCTCTAATAACAACCTAAACATGAACCTTGGTTGAAAAAAAACTAAAGTTGTCCTTTAATGTCTTACCAGCATGTATACAGCAAGCATGTTGTTGCTGTTTGACACCCTGTTGGGTGAAAACTAACGCTCTCTCCTCTGACCTGGGAAGACTTCTTACACTCAACTCTCACTTTACGATGCAGATTTAATGTTCTCTCTCTCTCTCTCTCTCTCTCCCCCCCCCCCCCCCCCCACCCCCCCCCTCATGCAGGCTGCTGGAGACGCAGCTGCAGGCGCAGCGGCGCAGCTACGACGGAGAGGTGGAGGCGCTGCGCGGCGAGCTGCAGAACGTTAAAGAGGAGAACAACCGGCAGCAGCAGCTGTTGGCGCAGAACCTGCAGCTGCCACCGGAGGCGCGCATCGAGGCCAGCCTGCAGCATGAGATCACACGCCTCACCAACGAGAACCTGGTACGTCACCGTACGTCACCGCCAGTGTGTTCACTTAGACCACTGGTAGCTCTGGTCCAGTGTGTTCACTTAGACCACTGGTAGCTCTGGTCCAGTGTGTTCACTTAGACCACTGGTAGCTCTGGTCCAGTGTGTTCACTTAGACCACTGGTAGCTCTGGTCCAGTGTGTTCACTTAGACCACTGGTAGCTCTGGTCCAGTGTGTTCACTTAGACCACTGGTAGCTCTGGTCCACTTAGACCACTGGTAGCTCTGGCCCAGTGTGTTCACTTAGACCACTGGTAGCTCTGGTCCAGTGTGTTCACTTAGACCACTGGTAGCTCTGGTCCACTTAGACCACTGGTAGCTCTGGTCCACTTAGACCACTGGTAGCTCTGGTCCACTTAGACCACTGGTAGCTCTGGTCCACTTAGACCACTGGTAGCTCTGGTCCACTTAGACCACTGGTAGCTCTGGTCCAGTGTGTTCACTTAGACCACTGGTAGCTCTGGTCCACTTAGACCACTGGTAGCTCTGGTCCACTTAGACCACTGGTAGCTCTGGTCCACTTAGACCACTGGTAGCTCTGGTCCACTTAGACCACTGGTAGCTCTGGTCCACTTAGACCACTGGTAGCTCTGGCCCAGTGTGTTCACTTAGACCACTGGTAGCTCTGGTCCAGTGTGTTCACTTAGACCACTGGTAGCTCTGGTCCACTTAGACCACTGGTAGCTCTGGTCCACTTAGACCACTGGTAGCTCTGGTCCACTTAGACCACTGGTAGCTCTGGCCCAGTGTGTTCACTTAGACCACTGGTAGCTCTGGTCCAGTGTGTTCACTTAGACCACTGGTAGCTCTGGTCCACTTAGACCACTGGTAGCTCTGGCCCAGTGTGTTCACTTAGACCACTGGTAGCTCTGGTCCAGTGTGTTCACTTAGACCACTGGTAGCTCTGGTCCAGTGTGTTCACTTAGACCACTGGTAGCTCTGGTCCACTTAGACCACTGGTAGCTCTGGTCCACTTAGACCGCTGGTACCTCTGGTCCACTTAGACCACTGGTAGCTCTGGTCCACTTAGACCACTGGTAGCTCTGGTCCACTTAGACCACTGGTAGCTCTGGTCCACTTAGACCACTGGTAGCTCTGGTCCACTTAGACCACTGGTAGCTCTGGTCCATTTAGACCACTGGTAGCTCTGGTCCACTTAGACCACTGGTAGCTCTGGTCCACTTAGACCACTGGTAGCTCTGGTCCATTTAGACCACTGGTAGCTCTGGTCCACTTAGACCACTGGTAGCTCTGGTTCACTTAGACCACTGGTAGCTCTGGTCCACTTAGACCACTGGTAGCTCTGGCCCAGTGTGTTCACTTAGACCACTGGTAGCTCTGGTCCAGTGTGTTCACTTAGACCACTGGTAGCTCTGGTCCAGTGTGTTCACTTAGACCACTGGTAGCTCTGGTCCACTTAGACCACTGGTAGCTCTGGTCCACTTAGACCGCTGGTACCTCTGGTCCACTTAGACCACTGGTAGCTCTGGTCCACTTAGACCACTGGTAGCTCTGGTCCACTTAGACCACTGGTAGCTCTGGTCCACTTAGACCACTGGTAGCTCTGGTCCACTTAGACCACTGGTAGCTCTGGTCCATTTAGACCACTGGTAGCTCTGGTCCACTTAGACCACTGGTAGCTCTGGTCCACTTAGACCACTGGTAGCTCTGGTCCACTTAGACCACTGGTAGCTCTGGTCCACTTAGACCACTGGTAGCTCTGGTCCACTTAGACCACTGGTAGCTCTGGTCCATTTAGACCACTGGTAGCTCTGGTCCACTTAGACCACTGGTAGCTCTGGTCCACTTAGACCACTGGTAGCTCTGGTCCACTTAGACCACTGGTAGCTCTGGTCCAGTGTGTTCACTTAGACCACTGGTAGCTCTGGTCCACTTGGACCACTGGTAGCTCTGGTCCACTTAGACCACTGGTAGCTCTGGTCCACTTAGACCACTGGTAGCTCTGGTCCATTTAGACCACTGGTAGCTCTGGTCCACTTAGACCACTGGTAGCTCTGGTCCACTTGGACCACTGGTAGCTCTGGTCCACTTAGACCACTGGTAGCTCTGGTCCACTTAGACCACTGGTAGCTCTGGTTCACTTAGACCACTGGTAGCTCTGGTCCACTTAGACCACTGGTAGCTCTGGTCCACTTAGACCGCTGGTAGCTCTGGTCCACTTAGACCACTGGTAGCTCTGGTTCACTTAGACCACTGGTAGCTCTGGTCCACTTAGACCACTGGTAGCTCTGGTCCACTTAGACCACTGGTAGCTCTGGTCCACTTAGACCGCTGGTAGCTCTGGTCCAGTGTGTTCACTTAGACCACTGGTAGCTCTGGTCCACTTAGACCACTGGTAGCTCTGGTCCATAGCCTTCTACTGCTTCTACCATTCTGCCCTGCAGTATAAGGCTATGGGACTTTCGGTTTTAAATCTCAAATCGAAATCAGACCAGCCTCTCCTCTTTAGTGGAAATCTCACAAAACGTTTGACCTACTCACCAATACAAAGACGGGTTGTGTCAATAGAAAGCCTACTTTCCTTAGTGGACGCACTCTCAGCCCCCCACCACACGTATAAACGGTACTTTTTGGCCAAAAAGGGATTTTGTTTCCACTGGAAAACAAATATTTTTGGTTACTCCAATGCGCCCTCTACCGATATTGCCCAGAGAACTGCCTCATAGAAAATATTTTTCCTCCGGTAAACAAAAATCCCTTTCTGGCCAAAAAGTACCGTTTATACGTGTGGTGGGGGGCTCAGAGTGCATCCACTAAGGAAAGTAGGCTTTCTAATGACACAACCCGACTTTGTTTTGGTGAGTAGCAAAAACGTTCTTTTAAAATACGCTAAAGAGGAGAGGCTGGTCTGATTTCGATTTGAGATTTAAAACCGAAAGTCCCATAGCCTTATACTGCAGGGCAGAATCATAGAAGCAGTAGAAGGCTATGGACCAGAGCTAGACCACTGGTTACCCAAACAGTGGGTTGATCGGGACCCATTTTTATAATGATAATCGTTATTGTCCCGAAGATTATTCATCTTCACAGCTCTGTTCAACTAACCTGACTCCGCCAGATGGGGCAGCAGAGAGTACATAGGCATACACAGTGGCATACACAGTGCTGCCTTGATCCCGCCTCTAGCTGCCGCTGATTGGCCAGGCCGTTTTGTGGCCGGGCATCAAGTCTGCCTGAGAGTTCCCAGATGGGAGCAGGAGGGGGGAACCCAGTGTACTCTCTGCTGCCCCATCTGGCGGAGTCAGGTTACTGTTCAACACCCACAACAAAACAACACATACAGAAAACATTACACCAAGATGATACAAAAACATGAGGTCCTCCACTGACTGTATACAGAACCATCCTATCGGCGGAGCAGTTTGGTTAATGCCGCGATGGCCGAGGGGACAAAACTCCTACTAAAACGGACCTTTTTCCCTGGCAACGGGTCACGACTCAAGTATTTTATTTTACCTGAAAAGAAGATAGCCTATTTATTATTTCATTTTGTAGGTGTATTGTTTGTGTATTATAAGTAATTTACCACGGGAATCAGTCTACATCCATTCACCATCAAGGACCACACCACCCTAACGGATTTTATTAACGTAAAGAAACGAAAGATTAATCAAAATCATGAACGTAAACTTCGATGAAGATGGCCCACGACGGGCCTTCGACGACGAAGGAACTTTAAGCCGAGTTGGGGAGGCTTCGGGGATCCGACATGCTCGACAAACCCCCGCCAGGAACCTGTAAAGGCAGGGGTTGGAGAGGGAGTAGAATGAGAAATAGGGTGGGGGGGGCTGACGAGAAATGAGAACAGAGGGAGAACCTTGGTTAGATGGGCTTTTATATATGGGTGGAGGTGACCTGATTGGAGGTGGCTCGATAGGAGGTGGAGGTAGCTGGATTGGAGGTGGCTTGATAGGAGGTGGAGGTAGCTGGATTGGAGGTGGCTCGATAGGAGGTGGAGGTAGCTGGATTGGAGGTGGCTTGATAGGAGGTGGAGGTAGCTGGATTGGAGGTGGCTCGATAGGAGGTGGAGGTAGCTGGATTGGAGGTGGCTTGATAGGAGGTGGAGGTAGCTGGATTGGAGGTGGCTTGATAGGAGGTGGAGGTAGCTGGATTGGAGGTGGCTCGATAGGAGGTGGAGGTAGCTGGATTGGAGGTGGCTTGATAGGAGGTGGAGGTAGCTGGATTGGAGGTGGCTTGATAGGAGGTGGAGGTAGCTGGATTGGAGGTGGCTTGATAGGAGGTGGAGGTAGCTGGATTGGAGGTGGCTCGATAGGAGGTGGAGGTAGCTGGATTGGAGGTGGCTTGATAGGAGGTGGAGGTAGCTGGATTGGAGGTGGCTCGATAGGAGGTGGAGGTAGCTGGATTGGAGGTGGCTCGATAGGAGGTGACCTGATTGGAGGTGACCTGATTGGAGGTGACCTGATTGGAGGTGACCTGATTGGAGGTGACTTGATAGGAGGTGGAGGTAGCTGGATTGGAGGTGGCTCGATAGGAGGTGGAGGTAGCTGGATTGGAGGTGTGGTCCTGCTCCTGAACTTCAGCTATGAGCTCCATTTATGGGTTGGACGCAGGGACGGATTAACCCCCACCAGGGCCCCTGGGCCGGTATATTTTGCAGGGCCCCCATAGCGCCCATGTGCGCGACATTTTCGTGTTTTTCCGTGTTTTTATCATCTTTTTTTACCTAAATTTAACAAAATCAATGGCCAATGAAGCGCCCCAGGAGCCCTTTTCAGGGCGTCAAATCTAGTACCGCACGGTCCAATTTCCCCGAAGGGCCCCGGGGGCCAAGGGCCCCTGGGCCACGGCCCCACTGGCCCAATGGCTAATTTGTCCCTGGTTGGACGGACACACACACACACACACACACACACACACACACACACACACACACACACACACACACACGTGCACTCAACTGTGTGGATGGTGTCACCTGACAGGAAATACTGGCAGAAGACCCCACAGCGTCCCGGGAAGCTCGAGTCGTCATTTTACGACGGATGGTTGTATGTAGAGACCGTGTGCATTTATGTGGGCCTGTTTTTTTTCTGCATGTGTAACTAACTGAGGTGTGTGCGTGGCGTGTGTGCGTGTGTGTTAACTCTTTATGCAGAGTGTTCTAACCCAGGGGTTCTCAACCCGTGGGTCGCGACCCCTCAGGGGGTCGCCAAATTATTTTAGGGGGTCCCCAAATTATTAAAAAAAATATATATATATATATGTTTTTTTTTTTCACGATTTTTCAAAAATAGCAGACCTACAAGCTCGTAGCGCGCCACTCGGTGGCGCGCTACGAGCTTGTAGATCTGCTATTTTTCAATAGCTAAATTATAACAATGCTTAAAACACCAAAGGGGTTCCCGCCCAAAATGGTTTAAGGTTATTGTAGCAGTCAATTTATATTGGGGGTCGGGAGGGGGCGGGGCAGGGGTCCCGAGACATTGCCAAAGCATTTCCGGGGGTCCCCGGCCAAAAACCTTGAGAACCCCTGTTCTAACCCACAGGCTGAAGCAGCAGCTCTCGCCTCCTAACACACACACCTGTTCCTCCTAACACACACACACACCTGTTCCTCCTAACACACACACACACCTGTTCCTCCTAACACACACACACACCTGTTCCTCACTACAGCAATAATGCCTCTTTTGATTATATAACACTTTCCTTGAATTATTCTGCCAAATGACACACCAAAGTGGAATGCTCAACATTTCTGAAGGCGTTTTAATGCAAAGATCCCAACCAACGTTGGTCCAACGGCAAATATAATAATATAATAACATTATTTGATCAATTAGATCAATTTCAGTCGCAAGTGTGAAGGTCGCCAAAATACCATCAAACATGTAGACTTGAGCCAAAATACCATCAAACATGTAGACTTGAGCCAAAATACCATCAAACATGTAGACTTGAGCCAAAATACCATCAAACATGTAGACTTGAGCCAAAATACCATCAAACATGTAGACTTGAGCCAAAATACCATCAAACATGTAGACTTGAGCCAAAATACCATCAAACATGTAGACTTGAGCCAAAATACCATCAAACATGTAGACTTGGGCCAAAATACCATCAAACATGTAGACTTGGGCCAAAATACCATCAAACATGTAGACTTGAGCCAAAATACCATCAAACATGTAGACTTGAGCCAAAATAGCATCAAACATGTAGACTTGAGCCAAAATACCATCAAACATGTAGACTTGAGCCAAAATACCATCAAACATGTAGACTTGAGCCAAAATACCATCAAACATGTAGACTTGAGCCAAAATACCATCAAACATGTAGACTTGAGCCAAAATACCATCAAACATGTAGACTTGAGCCAGTTGCCATTCTGGTCCAATACAGTATTCCACCTTTCAGTGTTTATGGGTATTAAGTACCACCTGAACCCTGGCTGGCAGTCCCTGTTCTGGGAGGGACGTTTCAGTGTTTATGGGTATTAAGTACCACCTGAACCCTGGCTGGCAGTCCCTATTCTGGGAGGGACGTTCGCCAGAAAAAGCAGATCTACAAGCTCACATTATGAGCTTCTATAGATCTGCTATTACCAGTAAAGATAATTGGTGTAGAAGCTGACCAACAACAGAGCCAACTCAGGTCTTGTTCTAGTTTAACAGACAGGAACAGAGAGGAACCTTTCTGATAGCTGTTCCAATGAACCACTCTATAGGGGCTCCCAAACTGTGGTGCGTGCGCCCCCTGTGGGGGGTGTGTGCGCCCCCTGTGGGGAGTGCGTGCGCCCCCTGTGGGGGGTGCGTGACATGAAAAGGCAAATGGTGGTGCTGTGGTGTTATTTTAAATATATGAACATAATTACTGTATGCCAATATATGGCAAGTATATGCAGAATATCCCCAGCCGGGTCATACCAAAGACTCTAAAATGGGACCCAGTGCCTCCCTGCTTGACACTCGGCATCAAGGGTTGGATTGGGGGTAAGTCCCTGCGACATACTAGCGTCATGTCCAGGGGGTGTACTTGTACATCAAGCTGCCTCACGCTACAGAAACTGGAGATAGGCTCCTGCCCTATGGGCCTCGTGGCCCGGCAAGGCTACTTACTTATTATGCAGAATATAATGTGGATATGAAATATTATATGTCTCGTATACAACTGTAGCTTAGCCTATATATGTCCACATATATGTAGAGACACATATTCATGCGGACAATTTCGAATAATATGTCACATATGATTATTTCCTTTCTGTCTAAAGGGGTGCGTTAACTACTGTAGGTCGGGAGGTAACGAGGTGTGTTAACTACTGTAGGTCGGGAGGTAACGAGGTGTGTTAACTACTGTAGGTCGGGAGGTAACGAGGTGTGTTAACTACTGTAGGTCGGGAGGTAACGAGGTGTGTTAACTACTGTAGGTCGGGAGGTAACGAGGTGTGTTAACTACTGTAGGTCGGGAGGTAACGAGGTGTGTTAACTACTGTAGGTCGGGAGGTAACGAGGTGTGTTAACTACTGTAGGTCGGGAGGTAACGAGGTGTGTTAACTACTGTAGGTCGGGAGGTAACGAGGTGTGTTAACTACTGTAGGTCGGGAGGTAACGAGGTGTGTTAACTACTGTAGGTCGGGAGGTAACGAGGTGTGTTAACTACTGTAGGTCGGGAGGTAACGAGGTGTGTTAACTACTGTAGGTCGGGAGGTAACGAGGTGTGTTAACTACTGTAGGTCGGGAGGTAACGAGGTGTGTTAACTACTGTAGGTCGGGAGGTAACGAGGTGTGTTAACTACTGTAGGTCGGGAGGTAACGAGGTGTGCGGCCCAAAACGTTTGGGAACCGCTACCCTATACATACAGTTACTATAGAGGGTTTACAGTAAGTGGTTAATTGGAACAGCTATGGGAAAGATCGTTGTAGTGTTCCTCTCTGCAGCTGGGGGGCGACATCCCCCGTGTTTCCATTCTCTACCGCTGTTCTTATTAAACAAGCTTAACTGTGGCCTTCACACTTTGTTTCCATCTCCCTCTGCTTCTCTGTCTGTTTCTCCCTCTTTCTTTCATCCGTCTCTCTCTCTCTCTTCACATCTATCTCCCCTCTTTCATCTGTCTTTCTGTTTGTCCCTCCAACTCACTTTTCTATATCGCTCTCACACACACACACACACACACACACACACACACACACACACACACACACACACACACACACACACACACTTTCTCCCGCCCTCTCGCTTGTGCCGTTGTTCCATCTCTCAATGCTTTGTTCATTTTCACTCTCTTCTCCTCCATCACTCCATCTCTCTCTCTCCCTCCGTGTGTCTCAGGATCTGATGGAACAGCTGGAGAAGCAGGACCGAACTATTCGGAAGCTGAAGAAGCAGCTGAAGGTTTACTCCAAGAAGATCGGAGAGATGGGAGGTGAGGAGGTCATTCATCACTGTGTGTAACAGCACTGTCCCCCGGGTCCCCATCAGCACTGTGCTCCCTTGGAGCCTTAGCAATCAGAGGCCATACTTCAGACTACTAAAAATATAATCTCATGGGGCCCTTCTGAACAAGTTCGATCTGCCTTAGGTGACCCTTATTGCATGGGAACCCTGGTACTTGCATCCTTTGCCTGTTCATAAAATAATTTTCGATTTCGATAATTTTCTTTAACATGTGCTGTGTGCGTCCCAGCAGGTCAGGGGGAGGGTCAGACCTCACCGGGTCAGATGGTGGATGAACCGGTCCGAGCGGTCAACATCCCCCGCAGGGAGAAGGACTTCCAGGGCATGCTTGAGTACAAGAAGGAGGATGAACTCCGGCTGGTCAAGAACCTCATTCTAGGTAATCTCTCAACAGTGCCGGCCCTGAGCAATTTGATTCCCTAGGCAGGATTTTGTCTAATGTTCCCGTGTCCCTCCTGTGTGTGGCCACATGTCTAATGTCCCTGTGTCCCTCCTGTGTGTGTCCACATGTCTAATGTCCCTGTGTCCCTCCTGTGTCTGTGGCCACATGTCTAATGTCCCTGTGTCCCTCCTGTGTGTGGCCACATGTCTAATGTCCCTGTGTCCCTCCTGTGTGTGGCCACATGTCTAATGTCCCTGTGTCCCTCCTGTGTGTGGCCACATGTCTAATGTTCCTGTGTCCTTCCTGTGTGTGGCCACATGTCTAATGTCCCTGTGTCCCTCCTGTGTGTGGCCACATGTCTAATGTCCCTGTGTCCCTCCTGTGTGTGGCCACATGTCTAATGTCCCTGTGTCCCTCCTGTGTCTGTGGCCACATGTCTAATGTTCCTGTGTCCTTCCTGTGTGTGGCCACATGTCTAATGTCCCTGTGTCCCTCCTGTGTCTGTGGCCACATGTCTAATGTCCCTGTGTCCCTCCTGTGTGTGGCCACATGTCTAATGTCCCTGTGTCCCTCCTGTGTGTGGCCACATGTCTAATGTCCCTGTGTCCCTCCTGTGTGTGTGGCCACATGTCTAATGTCCCTGTGTCCCTCCTGTCTGTGGCCACATGTCTAATGTCCCTGTGTCCCTCCTGTGTGTGGCCACATGTCTAATTTCCCTGTGTCCCTCCTGTGTGTGGCCACATGTCTAATGTCCCTGTGTCCCTCCTGTGTCTGTGGCCACATGTCTAATGTCCCTGTGTCCCTCCTGTGTGTGGCCACATGTCTAATTTCCCTGTGTCCCTCCTGTGTGTGGCCACATGTCTAATGTCCCTGTGTCCCTCCTGTGTCTGTGGCCACATGTCTAATGTCCCTGTGTCCCTCCTGTGTGTGGCCACATGTCTAATGTCCCTGTGTCCCTCCTGTGTGTGGCCACATGTCTAATTTCCCTGTGTCCCTCCTGTGTGTGGCCACATGTCTAATGTCCCTGTGTCCCTCCTGTGTCTGTGGCCACATGTCTAATGTCCCTGTGTCCCTCCTGTGTCTGTGGCCACATGTCTAATGTTCCTGTCCCATGTAGTCAGACAACTATTCCACAATCTCCGAATGCTATATAGAGTCTGGGACTATAGCCCCCATGAGCTGAGTAACAGAATGCTGTATAGAGTCTGGAACTATAGCCCCCATGAGCTGAGTAACAGAATGCTATATAGAGTCTGGGACTATAGCCCCCATGAGCTGAGTAACAGAATGCTATATAGAGTCTGGACCTACAGCCCCATGAGCTGAGTAACAGAATGCTATATAGAGTCTGGGACTACAGCCCCCATGAGCTGAGTAACAGAATGCTATATAGAGTCTGGGACTACAGCCCCATGAGCTGAGTAACAGAATGCTATATAGAGTCTGGGACTACAGCCCCATGAGCTGAGTAACAGAATGCTATATAGAGTCTGGGACTACAGCCCCATGAGCTGAGTAACAGAATGCTATATAGAGTCTGGGACTACAGCCCCATGAGCTGAGTAACAGAATGCTATATAGAGTCTGGGACTACAGCCCCCATGAGCTGAGTAAGGAATGCTATATAGAGTCTGGGACTACAGCCCCATGAGCTGAGTAACAGAATGCTATATAGAGTCTGGGACTACAGCCCCATGAGCTGAGTAACAGAATGCTATATAGAGTCTGGACCTATAGCCCCCATGAGCTGAGTAACGGAAGCTGCCATTTCCGTTCACGAAAATATATATTTTGATTTCCTTTTCTGCTAAGCAACAAGCTATAGCCTTAGATGTTTTCTATTTATATTAGGATAAATATGCGCGACTGTAAAGACGAAACGGAAGTGGCGAGGAGGCTCCACTTCCGCTGTGTCCGGATACTCATGAGACCTCTTCCGTTGGCTCAGACTGTATGATGAAGCGTTTGGAAATCGCGGAGGCAACAGTCTGGTAACGCGAGACTACCACATGTCTAATGTTCCTGTGTCCTTCCTGTGTGTGTGGCCACATGTCTAATGTTCCTGTGTTCCTCCTGTGTGTGTGTGGCCAGAGCTGAAGCCCCGTGGCGTAGCGGTGAATCTGATCCCAGGTCTGCCAGCCTACATCCTCTTCATGTGCCTCAGACACGCAGACTACGTCAATGATGACCAGAAGGTCCGCACTCTGCTCACCTCCACCATCAACAGCATAAAGAAGATCCTCAAGGTGAGTGAGTGTGTGTGTGTGTGTGTGTGTGTGTGTGTGTGTGTGTGTGTGTGTGTGTGTGTGTGTGTGTGTGTGTGTGTGTGTGTGTGTGTGTGTGTGTGTGTGTGTGTGTGTGTGTGTGTGTGTGTGTGTGTGTGTGTGTGTGTGTGTGTGTGTGTGTGTGTGTGTGTGTGTGTGTGTGACATGTACTGTATATTTATTTATTTTGAGAATGTACGTTTGTTTTTCCGTGTGTACTGTAGATTAGTAGTTCTCAGAGCTGGTGCCGGAGACCCCCAGGAGATCCTTTGAAGAGGTTCCAGGGGGTCCCCACAGTAACATTTTTAATATAACATTAGAATCAGTTTAACCACTTTAACTGTTTTTTAGGCTATTAAAAAATAGGAGATCAGTTTTAAGATGGGGGTCAATACAATGTTTAAGAACCGATGCTGTAAAAACAATGCACTTTGTTGATTTGGGGGTATGATTTGGGGGTATGATTTGGGGGTATGATTTGGCGGTATGATTTGGGGGTATGATTTGGGGGTATGATTTGGGGGTATGATTTGGCGGTATGATTTGGGGGTATGATTTGGCGGTATGATTTGGGGGTATGATTTGGCGGTATGATTTGG